>NC_092860.1:76980534-77061125 GCF_032062135.1 Pyxicephalus adspersus
CCCCCCCCTTTAAAAAACAAATTATATAAACAGACTTCTGAAAAAAGAGAAACCCCTTAGAAATAGACGAAGGAAGTGTTTCTCCGGCAGAACCTAAATAAAAGAGCAGCACACCTGCACACATCTGGTTTCTTTGCTCCACATATCTCACATTGGGCTAGTTATGTGAAGTTCCTTCCAAGTCAAACAAGTAGCAATTTTTAAGTAGCACCTAAGAGGAACTTGGGAAGGCCTTGCCAGAAAAACCTCAGACCCTAAAGTTCCAGCAGCACAGCCTTTATTTTCATTTCCCTGACCCGTTTGCATAGAGTTGTTACTGATGGCCTGGCCAGCCTCCCTGTACACAGCACACCAATAATAAACAGAGACCAGCTGACACCCTTAGACACCTGCAGGAAAATGTACAAGTGCAGGATTGTTCACCTCGGAGGAAGCAGCTTAACTGAGACATGGTGGGTCGGCCTTGGTACAAACATGCACACATACAAACAGGAATAGTGTGGAGATACTGTGCAGCTGCCAACCACATTTAAAGGGAAAACAATTTTCTTTTAATGAGTTTATGATACGTGCCTATGGTCCCAGCCATTGGTAAGGGTAGGAAATTGGGGATGTAGGTTCCTTCAAGCAAGGGTATAATGTTCCATTTTGTTGAATCAAGTAAAATCGTTTTCACACAAGCTCATTCTTGTTTAGCACTCATTGTAACTAAACAAGATTGAATAAATGAAATCAGAGTGATTGTGCCTTGTGTTGTGGGAGAGAGTGAGAGTCCAGTTTCCATTCTTGTCACCACCCCTGGAAAGTACTGGGTATACATAATATACCACTCCATCCTCAACAAGAATATAATATTGAGGATGTTCTTTACTGATGCCTATTACTAAGTATACTGTAAACTGATTTGTGGCTTTAGTAGGACCTACAAGCATCATTGGGTTATAGTATTTGTCATGTGACCTGGGCTAACCACGCCTGGTTCTGTTATATTGAGTGTTACAACTTCAGAACAGATAATTTACATTTTGTATATATTATCTGTGTTTTGTTGCTTTTTGTGCCCCAAAATGTATTACTTTGATTTACATTGTATAGGTGAATGGTGCTGAATACTTCTACAATTTAATTTAAACTTTCTTCTTCAATGCATATTGTTTTTAACCTTTATTTTTTTGCAATCAAAAAAGTGATATATCATTGACATGAAAGGTATCTGGAGAATCTAAAGAATCCCTTCAGACATTTTCTTGTGAAACGTTTTTTTTCATGAAAATCAAACTAGATTAGATGCAGCAACAAGTTTATGCGGTACTGTTCAGGGGACCAGTAACCCAGTACTGTAATGCTGGACAATCTCCTATGGTCCCCATGTCCTCTAAGATCCCCTTATGCTGACTGCAACGCTTGCAGACTTTCTTCTGGCTCCTGAGGGGACCCCAGTGCTAAACAGCCAGTGGGGGTTGTCGATATACAACAGGGTAGTGATTAGTGAAAGGGGGGTGGGAGTACAGGGTTCATCTTTAATTTATCGCAGCTTACTAGTCCTAAAATGAGGTGTCTGCGTTAGTTTTCCAGTTTCATGTTTTTACTTTCTTTTTAGTTGTAATGCATGCTATGCATTTTTAGTTGTTGTATAGTGAAACAAACTTCTGTCCCCGAAGGGAAGCTTAGACCTTATTCTGTTGTTTCCATAGAGGGATATACAGTTGTCTTTTGGGCTGGACATTAAGCATGTCTATCTTTGGTAATCCTCATCACATTAGAGATGCTCACAAGTTTACTATAGAACAGTGAGTTTGTTTTGCTATCTGTAAAGCGAAGATGAAGTTCTGGTAGGATTAAGAGGAATTTTTTTTGCACATTTTCTAAAAATGTTGACCTGAAAAAAAATAGTGCAGCCACAATATATACGAGGACTGGTAAGCTGCACTATATTACTTTTTTGGAAGTTTAATATGCTTTACAATAAAATACAATATACGTTTTTGTGCTCTTTGTTGTGCATTTTTGCTTTAGTATTTTCTTCTGTACATTACAAAACATAGAATTCTGTCTTCCAGGCTTTATTTGTCCTAATCTATTCTGTTAAATCATTTGATGAATTTTCATGCTAAACCAACAATAACGGTATCCTGATTTTACTGTTTGTACAATAACTGCTATAGGGCTAATTAAGTCCTAATCACAGAGTACCTACTTTTTTATTAAATACAGGAGCTCTGTTATATTTTGTTAAAGTCTGTTGCTAAGCACGGTAAACCATTACATTTTACAAAAACTCTATTTTCAAGTAGCTTATATTCTCTGTCAAAGGGTAAGAAAGGATTAGGAGCTTCACTTAAGAAGTACTTCAAGTACAAACACTGTGACACAGTTCAGGAACACTGATTAATTTGCTGTCTAAACAAATATTTGGAAACAGAAACTTCTGTTGAAAAAGCCTAATCAAGACAAATTCATTAATCTGATAGACCCAGAGGATGCTTTCCCAAACTCACAGCTGAGAATTAATCCATGTATTTGTATTTCCTTCTGCACATCATTATACATTAACAAAGTGCAGATATTCTGCCGTGGTTTAGAAGGAGTGGAATAGTCCTCCCGAGCATAATACAAAGAGACCACTTGTCCCAATTAGGTTGCTCTTGGATGAGAACATACGGTATGTTTCCTACCACATTATTTAAAAGGATGGAAAACACCTTTTCATGTGAAGGGGTTTTCCAGACTAAATTAAAACGTGACTGCTGTTTCTAAACCATCTGTACAGTAGTATCGTGTGCCCCTCACCACCCCCTTCACCTTTGGCCAGGACGAGAAGCCTTAATTTCAAATGCACAACCTTTTGTAGGTGAAATCTTTTTTTTGTGGGAGATCAGACATATACAGTCATTTACTTTACCTTCTTTTTAAAAACTCGATTTTAGTCCATCTGTCAGATATAAACAACAGCAGAACTTGGTCTCATGGTTTTTCATGGGAAAGTGCAGGAACACATGTTCAGCCCTCTTCAATAAAAATATATTGTTTAACTAATATGATGTGTGACAAAGACCCCAATGAGGTCAAGAATGCATAAATGTCATACTTAGGTTTTCTTTCTATGGACCTTTAGTTTCTGACAAAGCCAAGAACGTTAAGTGGACATAGCATCTGATATAATTATTCATGCAGGGCATATATGTAGCACAAACGGCTTGTCTAGACTTCCATAGACATTGTACCAGATTTATTAAAGCTCTCTAAGTCTAGAGAAAATAGACTATCATGGTAGAACATGGATAATCAAGCAAACCTTGATGGTTCTCCCTTGATAGTCTATTTTCTTCAGTCTGGGAGAGCTTGAATAAATCAGGCTCAATGTCCGTGATTTATTAAAACTCTCCAAGGCTGGAGAAGATACACTATATCAGTGAAGCTGGGTGATCCAGCAAACCTGGAAACCTCAAAGTCAAATGTTTTCAATCCTGGACCAGATTTTTTGGATCATTTAGGTTCCCTGATAAAAGTGTATCCTCACCAGTCTTGGAGAGCTTTAATAAATCAGGCCCAATGTTTAAATCAGCTTTTTTTCCCATAAGGATGGAGCCATCATTATTGAAGCAATATTTGTCACTTCAATTTTTCCTTTCATACGAATGCCTTTTGTAAGCACTTATCTACTTCAACAGAACTAATTTGCTTCTTGCATTGCCCCAACCTCTTAAGCTGCATACACACTTGCAATAATTATCATTGGAAACGAGCGACTAATGACCGATCATCCGCTAATCGTTAACAAAAAAGTCCACAACGACTGACCAACGATGCAGATGAACGAGGATTGTCGCTGGAAACAAACAACCTTCCCGGCAGATCTGATTGAGCGTAGATCGTTCACTATCTATTGTGTGTACGGTTGTTCAGTGATCGTGGATGGTTCTGCAGTACACTTTCTCCTTTCCATATCACTTGTGTACCTAGCTTTACAGTCAAAGCTCTGCCCAACAGATTCAGGTACTTACATTGCATGCACAGTGTTTAGATAAATGAAATCTGCCCCTTTTTAAACATATAGTTAGATATACTTAGACTGTATTAAAGACATATGACTGAGGTAGAGACATTAGATTGTGAGCCCCTTTGAGGGACAGCTACTGACAAGACTATAGACTTTGTACAGCGCTGCGTAATATGTCGGCGTCATATAAATACGAGTAAATAAATAAACAATATATACCTAAACAAACAGGGGCACTTTTTATATTATAGAGCTATTTATACTTATACAAGGTTTTTCCAAAACTGCAAAATGGAATGGCAATACTGTCTTACTGTCTTACTTTTTCTGGGAATTTTTTTTGTTCATGCGTGCACATTATTTTTGAACTGCCAGGCCTAGAAAACAGAAAAAAACACATATTAAGCAGGTGCCTGACTGCACTTTGTGATGATTGTATTATGAACACACATGTCATCACTCCAAAGCTATTGCATTTTAATATTTTTCATCTGCTGGTATTGCTCGCACCTGTAAGTAGTTAGCAATGAGTGTTGCACAGCCTGGGAGATCTTCTTACTTTTGCTATTGTCCACTTTTTTTTTTCTTGGATCTGTATTTGTAACTCCTCCATCTGGAAAGATTCAGCTCCTTGCATGAATATGATATTTAAGAAGTTTACCAAAACAGACTTCATTTGATTTTGCTGTTTGTTTTTTTGGATCTGTTTTATTGCTGCAACTTGTCAGCTGTGTTTTGACCTGTGACATGCTCAAGCTATCGAGATGTTACTCCGCATCTCTCTCCAATTAGACCCTGCTGTGGGTCACCTCCCAGCTGGGAAGACACAGGCACGACATGAAATACTTTTCAGCATGTGCAGGCAACTCATTTTGAAAACTTGTTTGCTTTTATTTAATTTCATTTTTTTTCATTTATGGACACATTCTATCAAAAAGGTTAAAGTAGTGAACTTTAGCACTTGTGCAGTGAGTAAATACTGTTTTCATTACCTAGGTCATGGTTGTCCAACTGGCCAGTCGCAGTCCTGCTGCTTTAAGATTTTATTTTTTTATCTATTTAGTCTCCACTGCTGAATTTCATTTACAGAATACAAAATTTGATGCTTTGTATGGGTTACCTGCTCTTAGTCCAAGACCCAAATAATCATTTTATTCCTAAAAGCGACATACTAAGGCCGTATTCATATATATATATTTATATATATATATATATATAATCTAATTGGACCTATAGATTTGTTACATTACATTATTTATATATATATATATATATTACAATTACATTTAATTTATCATAAACGTTCCAGTATGTGACTGTTATTAGGCATTGTGCCTACAGGTTGGCATTAGCAGTATATCTCTTAGGAGATCTAGAATAGGATTTGGTGATTATTATACAAAGATATCCCCCCCTTTCAGAGACACAGTACAGAACAAATCATTATTGGGGAAATAATACTTCATGGAGACTACAGGAAATACTAATGACTAGTCCTTTGCCTTCTGGCTTTTTTGTGGTAGAACTTCCAGAGATTCTTTATTAACAAGAATAGTTTTAGATTTTTGGGATCTAGGCAAATATGAAGTGGGGGCATTGCACAGCATTGCTGTCAGTTGGGGCCCTGGAGAAGGCGTGGGACCCCTACAATTGCATGTCTTTCCATACCCTAAACCAGTCCCGGACAATTATCTATATTCAAAATGTCATTAATAAAATATTTTAATTGACCTGTGAATATATTACAACAGGTAAGGTATTTTTTTTTTTTTTGGTTCTGCTAAACAATAGCGATGACTTAAAGGTCTTCTGCCTGTAATTTACCTGTCACTGGTGGACATATCAACATTACAGATGTTTCAGAATGCACATTATTTATAACAAGTGGTGTAGATGAAAGAGGAGGTGTTGCCCACTGACAGCCAAGCAAATTATTGCTGCAATTTTTCTAGTGGAGGTTAGAAAATGGAAGCAGATGCCTAATAAATAGTAAATAAATCTGAATGATTCCAAAAGATGTCTTTTGATGAAAAGATACTCGGATGCAGTTTGCAAATTGAATGCTCATATGTTTTAAACATCAACCTAATTCATGTATTTTTTGTTTTTTTTTTTTTGTATTTTTTCTAGCTAAACCTGATTCTCTAAATTATAGCACTTTAAGGGAAAACCACAAAGAGAATATGTTCTGGAGTTAGCACTCACTGGGCCTAATTTACTAAAGTTCTTCAAGGCTGGAGAAGATATTAAATTCTAAGTTTGCTGGATCACCCAGGTTCTCCCATGACAGTCTTTCATCTCCAGTCTTGGAGTGCTTTAAAAAATCAGACCCACTATATGTATACATGCCATTTAGATTCTGCAATTCATTCATAATTTAGTTTCAGGCTGCTCTATGCAAACCTAAAAAATATTTGGTTTATACATATACTTTTTGCCTTATCACACAAACTTTTGTAATGTTTTCAATAGGCCTTTTACAGACACTTTTGGACCATATGCAGAAAGCCTCACATCTACATATCCCATGGTGTTTTCCTATTGGTGGACCATTGGTTGACAAAGCTTTTTGGAGTCTCTATTGGAGATAGAGAAGTTTTACAGATAATGTTTATGATTAGATAAACCAGAATAAAATTCTTTGTAACCTATAAGCCAGTGTTTCTCTTCCTTTTTAACATGGGAGAATCAAATGAAATAACTTTCAGGTCCTCAGGTCCCCTGCTATAGATACTAATATCTACAACTTACAGTATATTAGTGTAGTCGGTGTAGTTGGTGTCACCTAAACTGATTGCTCTTTGCACAAGGAACCCATAGCAACCTTTGGAGTAACCCTGGTTGAAAATGATTGCTATAGACAAAAAATGCATAAAATATTAACATTAAAGAAGACTTTTCGAACCAGTTTTAGTTTTACTGTAATTTAAAGTATGGTATGATTGCCTTACAAAGGTAACAACAAATAAAAGTGTTTTTCCTCCAACAGTTACACAACAGCAGAGGTGTCTGTATGCTTTCTACGCACTAGAATTTTGTAAAGGCAATTTTGGCAAAATAAAATCAGAATATTACATGTGGATTTCATAGTTGTTAACTTGAAAATATGTTGAAAGCTTATGAAGCTTTACATCTTCTGGGAATAGTTTTAATTCCACAGCCGATGATTAATCAGTAGGCTGTCTGCCCAAAGGCATTACTGAAGAAACATATGGGGGCTTTCTATTTTTATGGTAGGTTAGGAGCCAATGGTTTAGTACAGGTGTTTTTGATACCTGAGACATATGAGCAGCATGCAGTGGCTGTGGAGATCACCTTTTCACCTGGAAGGTGTGATAGTGTTACCATAATGGAATGTAATATGGAACATGAACTCTGAAAATATATTGTCTCCAGAGTCACCAGAGGGTTACTTGGCCTTGTGCTTTGTGCAGTTCTTGTATCTTGTGCCAATAATTCACAGGTGCACACCATATGAGCAGGTGAAGCTGTGATTGTGAAAGGTGAGGTATGAGCAGACTGTGCGGTTGGTGCACATGCTCCAATTTACTGCTCATAAAAGGCTGTTGTGTTTATAAATGATATGTATTAAATGAATTAAATTATATATGAACCTTTGGCAAAACAACATCTATAGCACATTTCAGGAACATATAATTGTGGTTGTAGCAATGAAACCCCTTTTTTTTGGATTTCTATTTAAAAAAATGACAAGGAAACAACTTTGTGTTTAAGAATGGATGCACTCCTTTGCATTGAGTTTAAGCAAAGGCCTTTCAGTTCCTTTGGGTCCACCTTACCATAAATTTACTTGATATCCCAGCTGCTATCCTCCAAATACCACTTCATAGAGCAAAATCTTCCATACCTTTTACTGGTGGGGGCCAAACATTCTTAAACAGTTGTATACAAGTGGCTTAATCTGTGTTATACAGCAGCAGTTGCAGATATACACTTGGCAACAGGGGCATAAACAAATGTCATGAACGGTTCCTACTACCATAAATGAGGAGTAAACCTCCTAAATTTTGTATTTGTGGTGAAAATTATAAGGTATATTATATTGTATGTTTACTCATTGCATTAGGACTAGAACACTGGCTCAAGTTTCCATGTCACCAGTTTGATATACACTCCAGCACACACAGCTCATTCCATGTATCCATGGACCAGTTAGATGTACAATTCAGCAAACAAAGCTTTTTTCTCTGTGTCCATGTCCTAAGTGAGATTTTCCCTCAGCACACTAGTTTTCCAGTAGCCACATCATCAATGAGATGTGTACTCCAATACGTAGAAGTCATTCCCCAGTATCCATTCCACCAATGGAAACTGTACTACAGTACACAAATCTCTGTTGCCATTATTTATGCCAGATGTGTATGTGCTGTAATATCCTAGAATCCTGGCCCCAGAATTTGCTGGACTCCCTCTCCCTTATAACCAATCATCTGTATGTGCAATAACCCCTTAGTGACCATTCCCCATAGGTTAAACATTAACCCCCCCCCAATGACCACTCTCCAGTGTAAGTGCACTGGCAGAAATATATTGCTCTTGTGCACTCTGACAAAAGTATATGACTCACCAGACCGGCTTAACAGAATTTCTTATCTTTTTGGCTGATAAAACAGATTACACTTTGGTATTAGTATGCGTAATAAAACAAGATACTTAAATTACTTTTCCCTCCAAGTCTTTGAAATATTTTGTGTTTTATTTGGCTCAGAAAAGTTAATTGGGAAATTTTATTTCAACAATATACATCCAAGGTGACCTTTGGTTATATACCCATTCTCTTTCAAAGACCTTAAAAATTATGTAAAGCATGCTACAGGCTATCATGATATGGCTAGACCCTGGCCTAGATCCAGGAATCCTCATACCTATTAAGGTATAAGTTTTAGCAGTATAATACTTATTCGTAGATGGAAGTTAAAAATCTTAGCAATTCGTTTTAAAATATGTGGTATAATTTACCCAGGTGTTTCAAAATGCCATTAAAGTTTGGGGTTTAACGTGATATCTAACACCCTTACAGTTGGGACCTAGTTTCTATTATTTCACACTACTCGTGTGGGTAAAGAAGAACTGCCATTTAGGCATTCCACTTGTCTTAATCCTCACATGTAATTCCTTCATCTTGACGCCACATACCATGCAAAATAAATTGTTTTTGTGCCCCCATAACCTGCCCAACAGTCTACTGCCCTATGAGGACCATGAGGTCCCAACACATATACACAACAAGCTTCCTCCCCATACCTCAGATTGTGTACCCTTTAACTGCATGAGGCAAAGACCGTGCTCAAAACCATTGTGGTATGGCAGCTATTGCTAAATAATGGCCTGCCTACTTCAAAAATCAGATATCGTTCCATCGATTAGTTTATCTTCCTTTTGAAGCTCACAAATGTTGTTATAGGTTTATGTTAGGACAATAAGGGGAAAAGTAGTAGAGGTTGTGACAAAAAAAAGTAAAATGTAATAAATATAGCAGCATTAACAAATATAAGCACTTCCTCTACGGTGCTATTACCTAGTACATGGTAGCCACTCGCCAAGTATAAAAGTGTAACCAAAAGTGGATCCTATATTTTCTAAGGAGAAATAAATTTGATCTTCATTTAACATCTATTAGAAACATACTAATTAGTGGAAAAACACTTTCCCCACATTTAATTGCAACAATGTGATGAAGCTGTTGTGTAGTGTAATACAACATATGTTGTAGGTCCATTATGTATTTTATTTCACTTATCTTGTTTTTTCCCCTAAGGTATAGTGCCAGAAAAGATAAGGAAGCTTTCATAAACTCAAAATAAAGCAACAGCTTAAGCTAGGTGTCAGTGATTTCAATACCGTTTTTCCTCCATTTCCACTAGTCCTTCTGCCAAGAGAAATAAAATGTCACCCTTGTAATTTACAAGAGGCTTGTCTCTGTAAAAGTCTACAGATGGATCTAAAAGGAGCACCTGTTATATAGTTGGTACAACACTGGCCTGTGAAGGGGATTAATGGTTGAACTGTCTGGCTTTGTTTTCCTGAACTCCTCTTTGTAATCTGTCATTCTTCTGTGTCCTAAGTTTGTTTGAAAAGACAAGCTTCAGTTTTGTTTCCCAGAATGGATAACTCCTCAAGCACCAAGTAAAGTTGTCATAATAACATAAAAGCAGTCACCGGGAGAAATCTTTAAAAACGATGCTTTTTCACTAGCAAAGATCACTATTAGAAAACACGTAAGAGGAAAAACAAATAATAGTAATATGCACTTGGTTACATTACTTTAAAGTATTCTCTCTACAAATTGTTTAAAGCTGGGTGGGAAGAAGCTGTAGGCGGGTGGTGGCCCTTGTATTGTGACCCCGCTTTTCAGTAACCACCCAAAAAAAGCCAGCGGGTTACTGAAAAATGTCAGATAGTGTGCCCGGCTAAAGGGGGCTGGGGGGAATACTGCTTTATCAACCCAAGAAGGTAGATGTTTGGAAATGTGTGATGTGATGCAAAGTCATGGCTGAGAAGTCGTATGGCATGCATGTCATTATGGCAACATTTCAGACTCATCGTTCGAGGAGTCCTCCAGGCCCTAAAAAGGTAGTTCTATTGTTTTTGATCTGTATTTAGTGAAGACAGATTCATTGGGCTTGATTTATTGAAGCTCTAAAAGGCTGGAAAAGATACACTTTCATCAGTAAAGCTGGGTGATCCAGCAAACCTGGGATGGATCTGCTCCAGGATGAAGACGTGCTAACAAATAGCAAGTGAGTTTTAAGAAATCTTTTCCAGGTTTGCTGGATCACTCAGCCTCACTGAACAAAGTATATTTTTCAGCCTTGGAGAGCTTTAAAAAATCAGGTCCACCTATTCCAGTGCACAGCTACTTGTAAGGGTTTACCAGACACATGCCATTTTGTGATACTAAAGGACACAAATTCAGGGGTAAAGGTGTTATGAGGAAGTGGTGCGTTATCTATTGTGAATATAAGGCAGCAGAACCGACATCCATATGTAGTCACTGCAGGAGACTCATCTGCTAGTAATGGGAAGAAGCATATTATATAGCTAGAGTAGGAAGAGTCCCTGGTGTCCAAGAGTATAGGTCCCTGGTGTCCAACCTACTACAGAATGGACACATGTGGCCTTTTTGGTACTTGCTGTATGGCATTCGGACCTCAGTAGTCTGTAGTAAGAGCATTTATTTGTAAATGAGTGATCTTTTAACGCTTCATGTCCTCGGTCTCCCATATCTTCTACACTATGTTTTCAGCCTTCAACCATGTTTGCATGTTTGCAGTCTCTAACAATCTACTCTTCTATGTCTGCAGCCACTTACCAGTCCTCTTTCACATTAGATGTATTTAGCATTATATGTGGCCCTTTTGTGATGTAGGGGACCCCAGCTGAAGGCCCTTATAGCTTATAATTTGACAACCACTGATATAGAAAGTCCATGAAAAAGGAATGATAAAATGATAACTTGCTTGTTGTTCTTGTTAGTAATTTAAGTCACTTACCATGAACGTTAGCTGATAAAATGAACATTGGAGAAACTAGTTTATTATTATAGTTTTTTTCGCATTAAGCGTCTCATTAAGGAATGTGTGAAGCCACTACATATTTTTTTTATCGGCTAAATGCATGATAGATAATGAGTTAAACATATACTTTAAAAACCAAATGGGCATTGTGGATTGACTAATGCCTACACATGAGCAAAATAATATCAAAGCATCTCAAATAACTGTAGGATCATCTTCCATACCTGTATCAGATCCCGTCCATATGCTAAAACTAGAAAAGAAATTTCATTTGTCTTGTAATTTAAAGCTTAGCACTTAGTTTTGTTTCTGGTTCAGAGAAAAGGAAGTGGTGGACACCATATATATGTTTGCAATTATGAACCTTCTGCTGTTTTCACAGCTGTTAGTAGAAGATGGGTCCATGATCAAGGGCAAATGAAAATAATGCATGCACTTCTTACCCTGACATTATTTTACTATCAATCATGGGCATCTTTTAATGTGGAGATCAGTATTGTTTACATCCATTTTCTCTTTTTTTAGTGTTTGGATTTTGGGAGGAGGAAATTTGACAAATTTTGTAATTACATGGAAATATTATTTCCTAATAAAATGTGACTACTGAAGGAGTTGGAAAAATGTAAAGTTAATTGTGTTTTTATATTCACTTTTTGTTCTTGAATTTTATTTTTTAACTTACATACAAACAAAATAAAAAACGTTTTAAATGTGTCTAGTTGCTTAATATATTACTTTTTTTTTAATCTAATCTGTCGATCTGTCGTGGATCGTTAGTTTTCAACGACAATTATTGCACGTGTGTATGCAGCCTAGGGCACACCTAACGTTTCTAGATGTTCCGTATATGATCATCAATCTGTTGTTAAAGATCTAAAAATATAAAAAGTTTTGTTGTCGCTTCGTTCTGGGCTTTTTTGGTATGATTTTAAAGTTTTGGATTTAGAAAACTACTCCACACTGGCATCCTAATTCACATGTGAAATTCTGTATCATTTGTTATTACCTGTCTGTATTGCATGATCATACTGACTAAACAGGCACCCTGGGTGTTTAGGGGAAATAAGTGGTATATTAATATAAGTTGTTCTCATTCAACACAAGATTTTGTTGCGGGTACTTAAAGTTTCTTCAGGTGATTGTTATTGTAGCATCTGGTGCATTCACAGGTGGTGGAGGAAAAGGGAATGCTAAGTGCTGTTGACCCTTCTTTTGTTCCAATGAACTAGATAAATAGCCTTTCTTGATCTCTCAAGAGGAGAGGAAAACAACATGTGTTGAACAGAAAAAATGCAGAGCAAGAATCAGAATAGGTTTAAGCTAAATGGAATCTTCTTTTTCTAACAGAACAATTCACCTACAGAATTGTAATCCTACTTTAGAAATTCTTTAGCACACATGTTAAAGAAAAAAAATAGTAAAGCTTCTAGATGAGAAACTGCAAAGAGAGACTGCAAAAATAGACAAATGAGGAACAGAGCTAGGTTATTTTATGGGCATGTTGGCAGAGAATTGCCTATAGGCAGTTAGTGTACGTTATGTGTCCGTCTGAAGATGTAAGTGAATTTTATACTGTTGCTGACAAAAAAAAGTTGTCCACTTATGGCTGGATTCACACTACGTGAATTGTTTGTTCAGTAACATGGTAAACATTTTTAACACATTGGGCCTGATATATCAAAGCTCACCTAGACGGGAGAAAACTGTCATGGGTGATGAATGGATCTAGTCCAGGATTGCAAACATTTGCCAAATAGCAACTTTTTTTTTAAGAAATCCATTTCAGTTTTGCTGGATCACCCAGTTTCTTGACAGTCTATCTTCTCTAGCTTTGAAGAATAATATTAAATCAGCCGCGCTGACTTGATATGCATTGTATTTTTCATAGCAGAAGCCAAAATATAGCTCATAGCTCATTGTAATAAAGTACGCCACACAGATGTTTTCTAATAGTAGGCATACAGTATATTATTTACTATGCTGCTTATTTAGATTTACATGTATTCTTTGTTTTAAAGAACCTATCAATGTATTTTTGTAACTCATTTTTAATGTAGTATTACAAGATAAATTAAAGTATGCTATCATTCTGAATTTCCTGCTGTTTAATCATGAGTTTACAGCCTATTGTTTGGTTGTTTTCTTTATGTACCAGTTCCAAAACTCTTGTCCTCTTCTGAGTTTCTGGGAAAGCTGAGGATTCTAAATATTGGAAAACCTTGCTCTAGCACTATGTGCATTCTGTAAGGGTGTGGGATCTTAGCTTTCCCAGAATCCCAGAAGTGACCCATATTTCTTCGGGTAAGTATGTTGAAAGCTGCAGCATATAGTAAAGTTTCTTTACCCTTTTTGTCACTGTTGGGTTTTTATTTTATATAATATTGATTATATATTTTTTTTTTACATTAATTGTTTAAACAGTAAATGGTTCTTTAACTATAAATTTAGTCATATCTTTTATGTCTGACTGTATTGTTTATTTTCTATTTTAGTCAATTATCTTTGTCCGAGACAAAAACTCCCATGGACAAGAGCTGTCTGGATATATTGATTTTGCTCATCGGCTAAAGACTGAAGACTTTGAAGTATATTTTAGCGGCAAGAAAAAGCTTCTTCCACGTCCAACTGACTTAAGGTACTATTTTTGATAAAATATAGACCTTTATTAAATGTAATTGGCATGAAAGAAGAACATGGAGCAAACATCTAAATACAAAATGAAGATGTTAGGACCTAATATTGTAACAAGTATATACATACAGTTTTTGTGAGCCCAGGGCGTCATGGACACATCCACTGGAGTTGAATTTTTGCACTGGCATGGGCTTACAGAAATATACTGCAAAGAACATTGCTCATGGTACAACATCACTAAGCTTGAGATGGACAGATATGAATATATATAATTAACAGAAAAAAAGAAAGGAGACACTTAAATTAAGCAGCTTGTAGACAATCCTTCACAGTCTGAAATCCTGACAAAGTATAATACTATACATCAGGGGTGTCAAACTCAAATACACAGTGGGCCAAACTTAAAACTTAAAACACTACCACAATTCCCTGCGTCAAGAAAACAGTCTAATGTGGGGGTTAATGTTATGAGTGGCTGCAACTCCCTGTTCACTGATATACCACCACTACTACAATTCCCTGCGACTATAAAACGGTCCAATGCAGGGCCATGCAGAGGCAGAGAGGTTGCTGGTCTATAGATGCGAGGGATGCCACTACTACAATTCCCAGCATTACTTGCGTCTATAAAACAGTCCAATGCAAGGCCACGCATAGGCAGAAAGGCCACTGGCTATAACGCGAGTGATGCCGTGAATTGTAGTAGCGGCGCTATTCTAATGCGGACCCGCTACGATTCATATTTAGGATTCCTTTGGGGACAAATTTTGGCCAGATCGGGCCAAAGTTTGACACCCCTGGTATACATGAACTTGAGGATCCTAAGTGACATTTTTATTAAATTTGGAGTCTGATATCCTGGTTTTAGCCATAACAACCTAGTGATCTTTATCGGTTGAGACATCCAGCAAGAAGCTCTACCTGCCACAGATCTCTGGCAAAATAAAAAAACAGCTTTATGGATAGGCATTATGGATTAAATATTTTATTCTTACATACAGTTAACCTGATCCTTGCACCTCTAATCCTGAGCATCCAACAGAGATCTCAAATACATTTAATTACATATTATTACAAAGCAGCAAGTGATCCAAAACAGTTTGGAAAATCTCCTAACACGCCTACTTGATTGGATGATGACTAAAAACTGGCCCAAGCCACTTCCTAAATTCTACCAGAGATACTGACATAGAAGTGTGGGACCTGGAAGCTCTGGAAGCCAAATTTATGGTGACCCACTAACAACAGAAGCAGATATAGGACAAAAACAACCTAGGATAGCCTTTGGTCTCTCCCAGAATTGTTTTGGAAAATCTAAATTTCTAAAAATTACACCTAAATTAGAATTTGGTTTAGAACATCCAAATATATAAAATCTGGTTGAAATCTAAGATCATCAGCCCTTATTCTAACATGCCCATCAAGCTGTTCAGGCTGTATCTAGCTCCCCTATATAACCCTTTTTTGTTTTGCTGTTCTTTACAAGAATAGCTTTTTAGTATATAATTTGCTAAACAATTGCCTAATACTGCTTTATGTTTTCAGTTACTATATAAGAATGTTAATAACCATAGACAGCAAAATAACTAGCTCTGGCATGTGGACATCTGATTTTTTTCAAAGTTATAACTTATCTATTATTTTACTTTCAACAATTTCATTTTTCAGGGTTATAATATGTAACTGTAGCCATAGCAGATGTTATGCCTGCTATGTTAACTTGTTCAGATGAATCCATATTACAGCAAATGAAATCCTTTGTAGTTATTGAAACCCTTACTTATTTGCGTTGCCAAGATATGCAGTGACCAGCGGCTTTAGCCAAAGTTAAGGTGGTCTTTAATTGTGGTTGTGGTTTTAAAGGATTTAAATACAGTATTGGCTGCGCTCTCTGAACCTCAGCTATGCAAGCCACAATATTTTCAGCTATCTTGAACTGTTTTATTACGGACAAGAGATTTTAACTAGATTTAGATCACATTCCAGATGTATTATATTTTATTGTGCAGAAGTTTAAAAAAAATAAAGTCTGGATATACAGTACTTGTATACTGTTAAAGTTGCCATATGTAAATATACCATCCAAAGCTTCTGCATATATTTGTAGCACTTCTAAATAAAGCTCTTAGAGAAACATCAGCATATTAAGATTTGTAGATAGTCCCATGAATATTATATTTTCAGTGAATTTCCAACTGTTCAAACTGTACCACTTTAAATCTGAATAATCTAGTTGCATATTTTCCAGGACTTATAGTAAATTTATTTATGGCATATTTAAGCATGCTACCGTCTACTTCCACTTTGTAGCCCTTCCTCTGATCTCTGTGCTAATAATACCAATAAATGCATAAGGCTAACTATAAAAGTTAGAGAAGAATTTATAGTTCCCTTCTTCTCTTTGGGTACAAATATCTGTGGGGTTCCCAAAACTTTGTATAAATTACTGGGTACATAACTGTTCAGTGCTATAGTTCTTGAACGATACAATGCATGTAGATAAATTGAAGAAGTGCCTGTTTATCAGATGAAATATGTTTGCTCTGCAGACATCCTTTACCATTGGTGGATTTAATGATGATAGGTGTTGTGAAAATCTTTATTGGGATTTGTGATTTTTACACAATTTACTGTATTGGCCTATAGCAACTATGCAGAATGTATGGGCAGAATAGTTATCAATGCTGTCCAAATGGCAGCCAGCGAGATCCTATTTTTTGGCCAAGAAATTATAAAGCCTGAATGCAGCTGCAACGGTTAATATAGTCCCAGCCTGCTAGAGAAGTTCAGGTAGGTTACCGCTGACCAGCAATGGGGGGGTATTATTACTGGCCTTGACAGTGAAAACTAATAAAGGCAGAGGTATCATTCCAGAAACTCACAGTGTGCATCAATAAGGTAAAGAGGGTATTATCACTAACATTAAACACCAGTGAAAAGGTGCCAAGAAAACATGAATGAAGGATGGAGAGTTATTCTAGCTCATTTACTGTTCACTTACAGGTACATTCACCTCAATTTGAACTCCTTCCTTATTACCTGTACTTGAAGAGAGGCAATTCCTTTCTATAACTGGGGTTCCTTCCTCAAGCTCTTCCTTCAGTTCTTACATCAATATTAGACAAAGTGGTGATATATTGTCCAGTAGAAGGAATTACAGAAAGACAATGTCAGCTTAGATAGACATTCATAATATACATGATACTATGAAATGAATGGTCAGTAGTGGGGCTTTAGGTATTTCTTAAATCCATACATGCAGGGAGTTTGTACTGTAGGTCCTTCTATGTGTTTGGGTTTCTTTATACATTCCAAAGCCATACTAGAATGTTAGTTTTTGTTTGACCCTTCATATTAGGTTATGAGCTCTATCTTTTTGAAACATGACTGGAAGAAAATGAAACATCAGTTTTTTCAAATCTGAAAGATAGAAAAAAGACCATGATGTAAGACTATTCTTTTCAATACAGATCTGCCCATAAGTTAATAAGTGCATTTAACATATATTAGGGCATGGTGCTTACCTGTAAAAGTCACCCTTTTTGCAGACATCCAAAAGGGCCAAGACGCTGCTGTTTGCTATCTGAGCAAGCACAGATATAATTGGACACTGACAAGACAAAAGTAGTTCACTTAATGAAGCCAAAGAGCATGAATGTGGGGAGCTCACAGGACAGGGAAACTAATCATACACAGAAATATATAAAAACACCCAGGGCTTGATACATGAAGCCAGTAGATAAGCCTAACATATGCAGTATGAAATATTTGTTAGTTCCACATACCTATGGATATGTGAATGAGCCCCATAGCCAACATCAAGTCCAGTGCCATTTTGTTTTCTCTACACTAATGGTGTAAGCTAAATGCATCCTTACCAAAAAAACAAGACCAAATAAGACGTTTGGAGTGAACCTACCTAAGGCTTCCCAGGAGCAGTAACTAGACAATCCTCAAAGAGAAGTAGGCTATAACATGCAAGGAGGGCTGTGTCAGGGACTATTGTAAAAGAAGTTCCTAGTAAGTTCAAAGGCACACGTGAATACAAAATTATCTGAGACAAAGAAAAATACTGCAAATGATGGTTTTGAATACTAGTTTTCTGTGCTTTTACCTGTAATTTCCTAAAACTGGTGAGAGGACCTCTTTAAAGGTACATTTCTTCCATTTTATTAAGGTGCTGCCTAGGCATAGTCATAGCTTTATGAGTGCTCTCTATCCTTTCTACTTTTTGCCTTTCCGTCGGTATTTCCTAGCATTGACGTTTTTTTCCTCTTCTCTTCACGTTACATGCCCAAAGTATTTGAGCTTTAAATATATGATTAGCTCTCTTAGAAAACTCTTAGTGAGTTGATTTCTTTATGTTTTGACTGATTAGATCTTCTTAGAGTCCAGGTAATTTACAATAATTTTCTCCAATTTTAAGGACACATATTATGGTAATAAATTAATGCACACTTTTGGGAAATGTGGCACGAGACAACGATGACAGCTTTGCTATTTCACTACTGTGAACAGCTTAACCAATAAATCTAGTTGAAGATGTAAAACGAGTTGTTATTATACAAAACTGAAACACAGCTGTGCAGGAGAGGGGTAAGTAAGAGTAACTAAAAGCCACTACTCAGTAAACAAGGCAACAGAGTGCTGCCAGGGAGGTTAGAGGAATAGGGAGAAATTACAGTCCATTTAAACTTAACATATTTGGATGGAGCAGGGAAGAAGTGTGCTCCTGCCAACTCGGTAAATGTTTAGCTTGGAGATCTTTACTTCCACATCTGGCTTGTGTTATATACTGTAAATATTACTTCTTTCAATTTCATTTTTTCAATGCAGATTTCAAATTTATTAGGAAAAACAAGATACATGTAGCTGGATGATTTAATAGTATAGGTAACAGGTTGCACTGTTACCATTTATTTGGGTATTTATTAAAGTTAATGTAAGGACTTGATTTTTAGTATATTAGACTGTTGTCTTTCTCACTGTTTTCATATTCGTTACATTTTATTACTTTGCAACAGCACCATTTCCACCATGTGCCCTGGTAACACCTGTCCTTGGCATGGTTCTCACCAAGGAATCCTTATTCTTGCACACAGCTACATTCTTGCTCTCTGGTGCAAGCTTTTTTTGCATACCTCTTTCAACCTCTTTCTTTTACAACATAAAATGGCCAAGCATAGCCTCTTTAGACTCACCCATGCCCATTGATTCCGTTGGTAGACAGTACAAACCTTCCATTGGTGTTGATATGCAATGAGGAGGTAAGGTAGAAGGAAAATTCTCTGATGTACTGTGCTTTATTGGACCATTTTTATTCAGCGTTGCAAATGCAAAAGGTAACCCAAGGTGCACAAAAGAGGAAGTTAATTTTTTAACATGCTCAAAGGTAAGATTTAAAAATGTGAATATATTTTTAAAATTCTTAATTAAAAGAAAGTAACCATTTTAATTTGGAAATCTCAAAAGCAAAATATGAATTTTAGAATGTTTAGTTCTGCTTTTAGATAGATTTGATCTCTGTAATAGCACTAAATGTATGTCCGTGTAACAGCATACTATGGCTTATATGATGTTATGTGAAGTATGCAGCAATAAAATAAACATAGTCTGCAGAATAATAAAGGACTAGTGCTGGAGTTTTTGTTCATTTTAACACATTGCTGGGGAAAGTAATGCTTAATACAATTTTCATGCACAATGTGGTGGGGAGTACTGTGTGATGAGCAGGAACATTGACCAGCCATAATATGTATGTATATCCCATTAGTGTGTGTGTCCCTAAATTGAGTTGAATGAGGCCAGAATTATTTAACCAACTTCCTCCTAGCTCTAGCTGTCAAGGACCTGGCCCTTGGGGAGGCAGAATCACACAGCCTTAGCGTGCTGAATGGTGCTTACACATAAACATGTGTGCACCGTTCAATGCAGGACTAAGGATCACCCAACACCACTGGAGACATGCCCAGCCCCATGGAAATACCAACTTATGGAATGTCAATATTTGAATAGGATTTCTAGAAAATCTTCATTAGTAGATTGTAAATAGTATTTTTTTCCTTGTCTGAGAGAACCGTACATGTTACAATTCAGTAGGCTTTGTTCCTGAAAGTTTAACAAAACACTTGTACAATAAATGCAAGAATGTGAGAACATCCATCTGCAATGCAGCCATGTACACACACTTGTCCCTAGGGCTAAGCACACAATTACCAACCAAAACAATTTTAATTTCTTGCACTTCAGGCTGAAAAACACCTAGATTCCTTAAAGTTAGTTGTTAATTACCTGTTCTCTAGTAGATGAAGTGCAAATTGTAAAGTTCAGGGACTTCTTGGTCAGCGCAGACTCAAATGAATAGCAATATACATGTAATATTAGATCATTCAAATGTTGAATTTTATTATTTCAGAAATGTGGACTATAACACTGTATACATAAAAACATAATATGAGAATTTTAAATAGATATTAAAGAAAAAAAGTAGAAACCTAGTACATTACAAGTTGCCCCAACTCAATCCAAGCAGAAACAAGAGAGGGTAAACACTTGTAGAATTAGTTGCTTTTCATAAACAAGGTCAATCTAGTAACACTTTTTGAATATATAACTGTTCATGGCAATATCATTGTAAAATGAAAATATATTACTGGTCCTGAAGATAAATTACCAATGATTAATAATAGTCAACATCATATGATGGTTGTGTTTGGATAGCTTTTTATACTGTTTACAGTAAAAGATTGAATTATAAATTTCATGTTTGCTAAAATTGTAAAATTGGTTTTAAAAAAATTTTGCTGAGACTAAGTTTGCTTGAATGGCTTTTTTTTTTCTGGCAAAGCCATATAATCATCATTTCAGCAAAGGCATGGTGATGACTGGCTTTTAATTAAACAACATCAATACTAGCCCTTAGTTCATAAACAAAGTTATGTAATCACTTTGTCACCATGACATGGTTGCTTACTTACTATACTATAGGAAGAAGCAACATGGTCACCCTTTGGTCACCCCAAGGCCAGGACATTGGGTAGGCGTTCTGTAGTTTACTGAACAGATATTTTTTGCAGTTATTGAACACATGTAATTAAAGCATTTCAGTGTTATATTTATTATACGAGAAGGGAGCAAAAAGGAGAATTACCTTTTTAATACAGGAAGTCCCCAGGTTACATACGAGTAAGGGACTGTAGGTTTGTTCTTAAGTTGAATTTGTATGTAAGTCGGAACAGGTAGATTATTTTAATAACGGCAATTAGGACAGATGTTTGTCTCAACATATTATTGCAAAAAAGAAAAAAACATTCATTAATTTATGGAGCAAGCTGTGCTTTGATATGCAAAAAGAAACAACTTCAGAGTTTGTCTTGGTCATTAAAGTGTTACAAGAGCTTGCAGAACAGCAAAAGATTTCTTCTGCAAGTCATGCGAACCGCCCCCTTCCCCTGTCCTGCACACGAGAGAGCAGGGAAACCACTTTCATATTGTCTGTATGTCGGATGTCCTTAACTCTGGGACTACCTGTATTTAAATACACTTTGAAAATGTTTTGTTTTTTCCTTTCTATGAAATGCTGTAATAACTCAAACTCACAATAAAAAGGTGCAATTTGTGGATAAGTAGAACATTGTACCTATTATTCATTAAGTATGATTTCCTCTATTTCCCATTCTCTGGAAAAACCATTTTGAAACTTTTGTCATATGACGCTATAATTCTTGCCAAATTGTAGTTGATGTTGCCCAATTGAGTTATAACATCACTTTAGGCATATGTATTGCGCGTGACTATCATCACTTTATATGAACTCCATATAAATGTAACTAAGTGGAGCTGAGTCGTTTCTCAGTGGTCAAGTAAAACGTTGCACTATTTTAATTTGCAATAATATGAGTCAATGGAAACATATCAAATGCTTTTTTTATCTACATTTTGAACTATACTTTGCCAAAAAACAGGCCAACGACATTCCTGAATCTTTTCCCACACTAATTAAACCATTAAGTTCGTCCTTATATTACCTAACAGAACCCATACTTAGATTGAAGTAATTGCAATTAGAGGTACAAAGGTTAAAACATAGGAAAATGATGTGTATAATTTTTAGCAAATGTCAACTACCAAGGCAAAATCTAATTGTAATCTAGTAAGCATAAATAGAATTTTGGCATGTCGTGTGCTTGAAATACTACAGATACAGCAATTAATGGCTTCAGAAGGATAAAATGTGTGGAGAATAGGCTTTGTTGTAAGCTATGTAGAGTGTAGTTTACAATAATATTGTATTATATACAGTATATAATTTATGTTGTATTAGATGTACTGATCAATAAATGAAACAATTAAATGGCCAATGTGCTAAACTAATGGAATCCAAATACCCTCACATTAGTGAGATGAAACAGTCACAGCCAATATTTATTTACAGCACATGTTGAATCGATTGTACTTCTTGGTCCACTGAAAATCTTATTATTAGGGGTTGTATTTGCAAAATATGAAAATATGTATTTAGTGTCTGTGGGTGAACGTTTTTGCCAGAAGTGTATGTCTTCCTTATTGGAGCTAGTTCTTTAATTGTTTACTCAGCTCTGCGGAACTATCACCTGGCTTACATTGTACAAACCTTGCAGCTAAAAATTATTGTTTGATAGGGAAAGAAAGGAGAGGCCATTGGAGGACCCTGCAGGGTTTGAAGCAAGGTAAGTCACACAGAGGACAGCAGTTTGGATTTGAATCAGATTATAGGTAATTGGTTCATTCTGATTTTCTTTCTCTAGAACAAGTTAGAAACCGGTTTTATTTTCTTTGAGTGAAAAAGTCAGCAAAAATATATTCTCTTTCTACCTCCTGTAAACTCCTTTCTTAAACTTGCTGTCAAAAAATAATATACCTTTTAAATAAAGGGCTAATTTATAACTAAGGGACTAAAAACAATACTTAATAAATTAATAATTTTAAATTTGTCTGCCTGTTGAAATCCCTTGTGTTTAGCACTCTTCTAATTCAGTGCTCCAAGGCCCCAGGTTTGAAGCTCTGCCAAAACACCATCTACATTGAGTTTGTTTGTTCTCCTTTTGTTTATGTGGGTTTCTTCTAGGTACTCTGGTTTCCCTTCAGAAACACAATGGTAGCTTAAATATCTTCCTCAACACTGGACTTTACCTATGGTAGGGAGGTTGAATAGTTTGATCACATGAGAGACAGATAGTGGCAATGTAATCCCCAAAGTGCTGCATAATACTGTATGTTGGCACTGTATAGATACATAATATTAATCATTTAAGTGTCAAAAGTAGATTTCCATTTGTTTGGAAATAAACCTATAACCCTTTCTAGAGTGCACCATTGCATCTCTTAGGCCTTTGCTAATGTCTTTCAACCTTGGCATTGTGTTTACACACACCTGAATGCTCTAGACCAGCGTAGAAAATTTTCGTGGTCCGCGGCTGTGGCCGGTGCACCCCCAAGCGCCAAGGACAAACCAGCCAGAGTCAAGGACCATGTCTCCGGTTTGGATCCCAAGCTCAGGGAAATATGCGGGTTGTGTCAAGAGACCTAGACCTCCGATGGGGGAGTGGGAAGGTTCTGACATCATGACCTCACTAAAGGAAAAGTTTCCGCATCTGCATACACGGTCCGGAGCCATTAAATTTAGTGGTGCGCCAGTCTGAAAAGGTTAGCGACCACTGCTCTAGACCAGCTATGAAAATGGTAAGGGTGTACTTAATTGTTCACACATTGCTCCTGCACTTTGACTTTGTTAAATAATGATATGGTGTAATAAGTCATCTGTTATTGTTCATCTAAGGTTGTTTTTACTTATTTTAAGGCCTGCTAAGGGTCATAGGGTTTTTCCTGATGTGTCCTGATAGGTAAATCCTTAGAACTGGATAAGGGTATACTTTCTTTTTCACATGACTGGACAATTAACTGTAGGGATTGGCTGGAGGACCAGACTACCAATTGTATAACCAATCCCTGTCATACCAGCCAAGCAGACAACACTACAAGAATCGTATTGCTATTCATTTAGCTGGCGTCACAGAGATAATTGTTAGCCCTTTGTCTTGGCAACACCGGGAAAACACATATAAGCTTCAAAACAGTTTTTACAGAAAATGTGCTTACTTTCAACGGAAGAATACACCTACTAGTAGACATTGTCCCAGTGGTTGTAAAATGGGGATGAATTGCTTTATTAATACCATAATAGCTCTTTGAGTTAAATCCGCAGGGTATTTCAAAGCTAAGTTTAGATATTTTAAGATCCCACTAATGGGTCTTTTTAAAAATGAAGCAATAAAAGCATGAAAAATTGTGAAACAACACCTTCACATTATTATTGGAGCTCATTTTGTACTATTTTGTAAATTTTTCTTGTCTTCTTGTCATGCTTTAGTATTCATAATATCAGACATTTGTAATCGTAAGAACTGTAGAGGTGAAATATACTTTTTATACAGCGCGGTGTTATTGTAAAAAGTGTTTTCCTTGCCATGAATGAGGAATCCAGATGACCCTGGCTTTTATAACAGTGATAAATACATTATTGTAGATTTGTGTTAGCAACATTAGCTCAATGGAAACCAACAGTGTCTGAGGTACATCAATGATTTCTGCATTCAGATGGTTTGGTTATGGGTGTAAATATATCTAGGTACAAATACTCTATTCCATTTCTTAGTCACAAATATATTTAATATGTTTACATTTATAGTATGTTGACACACTTGTCATTGTAGGCATGGGTAGGACTATAGTATTTAGATTGCTTATGCAAGAACCTTGGGTATAAATGCATCCCTTGTTTATGCTCTAACTTAATACTCAATGGGCCTTGTTTATCAAAGCTCTCTAAAGCTGCATACACACCTGCAATTTTTCTCGTTGGAAAGGATCTTTCACGATCCTTTCCAACGAGAAAAGACTGCACGATGCATGAACGATGCTGTACATACAGCACCGTTCATGCTCTATGGAGAGGGGAGGGGGAGAGCGACGGAGCGGCACCCTGCTGCGCGCTCTCCCCTTCCCTTTCATTAGGATCGGTCGTCGTCCATCGTCCATGGATCCGCCAGGACGGTCGTCGGACGATGGACGACGACCGACTGTACACACGGCAGATTTTCGCCCGATAATTGGCCGATACCGATTATCGGGCGAGAAAAATTTGCCGTGTGTACGCAGCTTAAGACTGGAGAAGATAGATTATCATGGGAGAACCTGGGTAATTCAGCACACCTGGAATTAATCTGGCACATGGTACATAGCAGGGTACATGAGAGGCCTTAACTCAGCCAATAGGTTCTTTAGCCTTAAATTTTATTTTAGCAAAGGAAATAAAAAACGTTTTCATAAAGGGTACAGTTTTAATCACACTCATAGCCTGGTTCCTGCCCTAAAGAGTTTTAAAGCTTAAAACACTGGTAGCCCTCAAGACAGTTCATTGGGTGGAAAGGCCATCCTACCACTGAACAGTCAAAGTAGTTGTCTGTCAGTAGTGTTGGCCCCGCAAAAGACCTTTGCAGACACTCATATACCCAACTAAGCCCAAGTCATCCTGAACTCACTCCAGTGTGTGACTGGACAGTAAAAGAAGAAGCCGTACCATGAGGAGCTGATCTCTTTGCCACTCCCTTCTTATCCTATCAGGAAGCTTTTTGTCATTACTCCTTGTACTGCTTCCTGTCACACTTTAGCTCTACTGTACTACAAGGGGCTAATACCAGGTCAAAATCAGCTACTTATATTGCTTGTACTTAAAAAACACAAACACATTATGTTGTATTAATATGTACACAACTGCATTATTTTATTTAATTTATAGCTGCCTTTGAAGGAGAAGTGATTTCTATATCTACATTTTGCACTTAATGCAGTTCTCCTAAATTCAGTAATTCTCCCAGAAAATATTCTGATGGATGGTTCATAAACGGATATCAGGTTATCATCTGTAGATCTACTTTTAGTTTTTTTATTACTTGCTGATCAGGATGCCATATGATCAAAGCACAAAACACACTTTATTAATAATAAAACACTTTTCTACTAATAAAGTCATGTAGGCAATATAACAGTGCTTAATAGAATAAAAAATTTTTTTCATATAATAACATTAACAAATTACCTTTGAATTCTTTTGGTTTGCAAAGACTTTTGTTCACGTTCTAATGTTTCACCCTTGTGACTAAAAGCTTAAATGACTTTCCAGTCTGATCTATTAACAAGACCTGAATATAAAACAATATATAGGATCCAAGCTTAAATATGACATTTGCCAGTACAAAGTCGCTGTGTTTCATTGCAGTGTTTTGGCAATTTACCTGCAAGTAGTACATTTCTTATGGACAATCAAGCCTTATAGCCTCTGTATATATTTAAATAGTATGCTTTAAGAGACTTAGTCATCAAATGGAAGGAAAATTAACCTGCTAACTAATTAGTTCATTGATATGCATCCCTAAGCAGGGTTCACCCCAGCCCCAAATGCCCGGCATTTGTCAGTAACTACCCTTATTAGTACTGTTACACACATGAATATAGAGAGAAAATGGTTACACAGAGGTAGGAGATGATCAGTAGCCCCAAAAAACACAGCAATTGTTTATTATTAGTTCTTTAGCAAACTAATGTCCTCCAGGTACCTAGGGGTTGGGGAGCACTTGCTATTAGAACTTGCCAGGCTTAAAAAGGCAGGGTGGGGTGGCTGTCTATAACTGCTACATGTGAATTCAGACTATATTGGTTGTAATTTCTCTGGGCCTTCCTTTCATCTTTAGTATGCTGCTGCTAAAGGGGCTTGATATCAAGACAGATTTAGGTACAAATATATGTCATTTTGATATATTTTTAAATTCAGGAAACCAGAACAGCTCTTCAAAAATATTGCATTTTAAGTATTTGTCTTGATATCTGGATTCGGTATTAGTTGGCAATTGGCTATAGTCCATTTTTTCTTTTTGCAATTTTAGATTCATTTTCCCTTTATTGTCTTGTTTCAATTTTGTAGCAATGCATTTTTTACAACCAATTTATTCTCTTTAAAGTTATATTTAAAAAAAGATTTCATATTTTAGGTAAGCCTTAAAAATGCCTTCTAGAAATGTCCAGCATAGTTTTCAGATGCATTACAGAATCTCCTACACGTTCAGTATATAAATAGTGTACATAAAGGGGAACATATGGCATTACAAAAAGCAACCTGAGTGTTGATAAGTCTGTCAACTAAAATGAATGGGGTCTATTTCTGGATCACTGTTGAACACTTAAAAACCTGCAGGCTGGGCTTTATGAATAGTCCCTATGGGGATTGGGTTATAAAGCAGACATTACACATGGTATCCTAATGCACACATTTTATATAGTACAAAGGTACACCATCAAATTTGGTTTCATTAAGGGTTTCATTGTGTCTGTTTAAGTAGCAAAGTGAACTTAGCTTGGGAAAGAAAGTTGTGTTCACACTGATTTTTATGAGTATTGTCATGTATGTGTATAATGTGGACATTTTTAAAGCTCTCCAAGACTGAAAAAGTTAGGTTATCTTGGGAGAACCTGTGTGATCCAACAAACCTGGAATCAAATTCTTAAAAATCATTGGCAAAAGTTGCTGAATAACTCAGGTTCCCCTGATATATCTGTCTTCTTCAGTCTTGGAGAGCTTTAATAAATCAGGTCCATTACTTTACAATCTATAGACATGTCATTAGCTGTCTCTTACAGGAGAATACAATCTAATGTTTAAAAAAAGGAAATTTTTTAGGGAAAACCATATAACCTACCAGTAAGTTTTTTAGAGGAAACCAAACTGCCTAGTGGAAACCTATGCAAACCCAGGGAAAACAAAATGCTGACATTGGAGGTTTCCTTATTCCTTGGATACTAGGGGAATAAAGGAATGTTACAGGTTTCATTTGTTTATTTTTTAAAAAGCTAGTATTTTCTGACACACAGGACAGAAAGAGCACTCCTCTAAAAAGCCCTTAGCACTGATGCAAGCAATGTGCATTTCTGTTATGACTTCTATTTGTATTGTCCATATGAGATGCTGGGCCTTTATAAAGATAACAGCCTGGTGAATGAAAGAGGTGGCCAAGGGACAGTTCACCGCGGAACGTGCTAGACAATGCTAGATATCCTCCAGCCAGGAAATGATGCATGTTCTATGTGACTTCTAACTTAAATTGTGAGCAGCTCATCACAGTGTGCTGTGAAATCACAGTAAGCAATGTCAGTACATGAGAGATGCCTGTACCACTGTGCATGACTGTAGATAAAACCAGACATCAGCTTTAAGTGCATTCTCATTATAAATGTAGAATACTTACACTGTATAGGTGTTTTCCATTTTATGCTGTTCTTAAACGCTAGTACATTTTTCGATTTTTCTTGTTACATTAAATTTTTTTTCAAAAACGTTCAAAATCATTAGATTTTTTACATTGCATGTAAACCAAATGAATATTTTTTTTTCCTACTGAAGAATAATATAAGCGTATATAAATAATCCATAGTTACATTACTGTGAGTAAGGCTGTGTACACACGTTTAATATTTCTCTTTGGAAGGGATGTTTCACGATCCTTTTCAGCGAATAAAGACTGAACTATGCATGAACAACTGGTAGGATCAGAAACTAATAAAAGGGGAAAAAACTAACGCAGCAACCGCAATGAGGGAATGATAAACTAAATTTATTACAATTTTGTTCTTAGGCTTAGGTATCCTAACTTCATTGCCATTTAATGTATGCATCTGACAGTTTCTGAAACTTTTCTGGCACTTTCACTAAATCTTTTTTAGGACAATCCCTTAAAATAAAACAGGTTGCCCAGCAGTAGATTGACCTGTCATTTAAGTTATTACAAGGGTATATTTTGTCTATAAAGTTATTACCATGTAGGGCTAGCATTTAAAACTTTATTTAATTTTTGTTACCTTTTAATGTCAGATAAGTTTTCATTAAGTTTTCAAACAAATATATAAAAATACAATTTACATATAAACACAAGGTAAGTAGCTTAACACATACAAACTGATCAAAGGTCAGGGTTGGTAACATAATATCTGGAACTACTTCAATATCATAAAACAAGATTACCAGCCATGTATTGAGAAAATCTAGATCCAATGGAAAGGAAAGCCGAGTTACCAGTAGTTTAGATAAGTCACTTAAATTCCATAATACCCCTCTCCAAACTCTTGGGGAAATCACAAATACTAGCTTCTAAACACAAGAATAAAGCGGCGTACACACGTGCAATTTTTGTCGTTGGAAAGGATCTTTCACAATCCTTTCCAACGACAAAGGACTACACGATGCATGAACGGTGCTGTACATACAGCACCGTTCCTGCTCTATGGAGAGGGGAGGGGGAGAGCGACGGAGCGGCACCCTGCTGCGCGCTCTCCCCCTTCCCTTGCATTAGGATCGGTCGTCGTTCATCATTCCTGGATCCGCCAGGACGGATCCACAGACGATGAACGACGCCGACTGTACACACGCCAGATTCTCGCCCGATATCTGGCCGATGCCAATTATTGGGCGAGAAAAATCTGACGTGTGTACACAGCTTAAACATATAAAGGGACAGATGACCAGGGAAACAATTGATGTAGACAGATATGAAAAGAGGGGGAAGGGGAAGAGGGGATATGAGGTATGAGGTGGTACACTGTGAAACATGATTCCAGTTAGTTTAGACACCTAAGAGGGAAATTTTTGAACCAATCCCATGCTGCCCATGTCATTTTAAATTGTTCTAATCTGTCATCATCCTCCGCAACCCATTGTTCCATTTGTCTGATTTTCCCCAGTTCAGCCAGCCATTCCTTAATAGAAGGGACCGCTGTTTGCTTCCAATGGGGATGAGAGCTCTACCAGCAGTAAGGAAATGGCAAAGCACACTCTTTTTGATAGCTTTGATCGAACCCGGAACCATAGATAGGAGAGTCACCTTCAGATTGTTGGGGATATCAGAACCTGCACAATCATTAAACAATTGGATAATTGTGTCCCATAATATATAAATGTATCATGGACCCCTTTGAAGAAAAACACTGCCAGCAAGTATCAGAAATTTCGGGGGAGATATGGTGATGCTCAACTCGGCATAGGTACCATCTGGATAAGATTGTGTAATTAGTCTCCTGAGGTCTACAAGTAATAGTCAGTTTATGCGTAAGGGGTGAAGGATTTCTCACATTCTTCCGCTGATATTGGGGCACCCAGATCAGATTCCTAGTACCTTGTGTGCACTGGAGCACTGGGGTTAATGTCCTGGTTAGGAAGACTATATAACAGAGAGATGACATAAGTCAGCTGATCGGGGGAGACCTCAACAATTCCTCGAAGTCTGTCAGGCCTTTAAGATTCACAGATATATCTGATATTGATGATACATTCATGAGACAGTTTGCCAGTGGTCAAACCAAGGGGCCATCCCACTTCCTGATGGGAGATGAGGAGAAGAAAAAGGGGGAACTTGGCCATTTCAGAGGACATCTTCCACCAGTCGATCTTCTGGTGAAGACCAGATCAGAAAATTAGTTTTACCCATAGCCGGAGGGAAGGCCGGGTTGTCCAAAATAGGCATCATGAGGCCAGGGCGTGAGGAAAGTTTACCCCCCTTTTAAGATTATCCCAGAGTCGCAAAAGGTTAACTGTAAGACCAGGCAAGGGGGTGGTCGGGTTCAGGAGTGAATGGTCTATCTATGGGAGGGACTAACGATCCACCTGGGAGAGGGATTCTTAATGGAGGACCCAACTCTTCCCCTCCATATTCTGAAACCAGTCAATCATACGAAGCAATACAGATGCCTTTTAGTACGTTGTTATATCTGGTACTCCCATCCCACCCCTAGATTTGGTTGTGGCTAAAGTACGGTAAGCTATGCGAGGACGTTTTGCTTTCCACGAAAAGGTCCGAAACAACCCATGTAATTTGGTGCATAAAGGAGTATAAATATATGCAAATAAGCTGGAAGGGTCTGAAGTAATAAAAATCCCTAGGTTTTTAATTGCTTCTGTGCATATTCTGAAAGGTATATTGTTGCTGATAGATGCTACTTGAGTGGCATTTTAGGAGACATTAAGGACTTCTGACTTGGAGAGATTAACTTTAAAATTGCTATAGCTGCTAAACTTTTCAAATTTCTTAAGAATAGGTAGAGAGGTATGTGGTAGAAGGTATAGAGGTATGTGGGGACGTAACGTATAACAGAAGGTCATCCGCGTAAATGGATAGTTTATGATGAGAGTTGCCAGCTGGATACCTTTAACATCTGAATTACTCCTCATTGCCACAGCCAAATGCTCCTTAACCAGGGCGTATAACAATGGTGATAAAGGGCGACCCTGTCTGGTACTGTTAGGTATCTTAAAGAGGTCAGATAAGGAGCCATTAACCCTCACCTTAGCTGATGGAGAGGAATACAGAGCCTCTATCCTTAGTTAATATAATAGTTTTGAGACTATTGTCTCTTGCCTCCCTCCCGGAATAAATCCCACTTGGTCTTTATGGATCAAGAAAGGCATGTGATAAGAAAGTCTGTTGGCTATTGGTTTAGAAAATAATTTACCATCCACATTCATTAAAGAGATAGGCCTATAGTTCGAACACAGAGTGTGGTCCTTGCCTGGTTTTGGGATGATGGTGATCATGATGGTGACATGGGTTTCTAGGCTTTGAGATGGAAAAGATGTGTTTTCAGATAACCTCCTGGGCGGTTCATTTCTGTCCAGTTTTATGTCTAAAAGCTGTACATTGTTGTTCATAAAAAATTATTTTACTGTACAGTAAACTACAATCTGACTTTCAGAAATATGATTCCCTATTTAATGTACAGCGCTGCGTAATATGTTGGCGCTATATAAATCCTGTTTAATAATAATAATAATAATAATAATTCCCTGCCTCCCACAAATGCACAAAGTACAAACTTGTGTCAGCTGTGTAGGGGGACTTGCAGCAGTCTTACTATGGGTCCTGCAAATTAATTCCCTATTTAATGTACAGCGCTGCGTAATATGTTGGCGCTATATAAATCCTGTTTAATAATAATAATAATAATAATAATTCCCTGCCTCTCTCCTGGTTCGCCCGTATAAACACTCTTAAGATGGATATAATCCCCAGACTGTTATATCTTTTTCAATCGGTCCCCATATTCTTGCCAACCGCATATCTTCGTAAAATTCATAGGTTATTTTTAAAATTTATATGGCAACAGAAACGCCCTAGACTGGCATTTAGTACCCTGTCCAAGGCCAAAAATAGGGGAGGTGCAGGGGCCCCGGATGTTATTTCCTATTATAGGGCATTGGTTTTAGTGCATTTGATAGACTGGTTTCACAACAGGGAGATGAAGGAATGGGTACGACTAGAAGATTACCTATCTCCAGTTAGCCTCCAATCCCTGCCATGGGTGGACCGGTCGTTGATACAGCCGGCCCACCCTCTACTCCCACTTACATTTGATTTTTTACACAATTGGGATATCCTCCTCAGAGCGGGCAAATTGTCGACGAATCCAGGACCCATGACACCGCTATTTGATAATCCAGCGTTCCCCCCAGCAATGCGAACCTCCATATTTTTATCTTGGTCCGCCTCGGACAGCCGTCATCTTAGGAGTGTATTACATAATGGACAGGTTCCCCCGCTGGCCTCCCTAGATCTCCCAAACAGAAGCAAGTTGCTTTCTTGGCTCTCATACAGGCAATTGACATAATTTGTAGCTTCATTTTCTGACTTATCATTCCTATATAGAAGTTTGACGGTTTTCGAGCAGGTGGTTAGCTCTCCTGACCGCCCCTCTCATGTTGTGTCCAGGTTGTATGAGCTAATTGCTCAGGAGCCTGACCCCTCTGCACCTATATACACTAGATATTGGGAGAGGGAAATGTCTGGACTCATGACTTCGGACGATTGGGAAAAATCATTTACCCTAACGCATAAGTTGGCCTTAACTTGTAGAGCTCAAGAGGTTAATAAGAAAATTCTGTCCAGGTGGTATTATTGCCCTGTGGATCTCCATAGAATCTCCCCTACACAATCTGATCGTATGTCGCGATGCCACTTACAAAAGGGGACAATGCTTCATATATGGTGGGGGTGCCCGCTTATATATCGCTTTTGGGACACGATTATTCAGGTGTATATTGACAGCACTGGGTCTACCATAACCAATACTCCCAAAATAGCTCTTTTATCCATGGTTCCGGGTTCGGTCAAAACCATCAAAGGTGGGGTCCTACGTCACTTTCTTACTGCAGCGAGGGCCACTATTCCGAGATTGTGGAAGCAATCTGCTGCTCCTTCTATAGTCAATTGGGTCTCCGAACTTGAAAAAATCCGCCATATGGAGATGTTGGTCGCGGAGGATGGTGATAGATTGGAACAATTTACAATTACCTGGTCCATTTGGGACTGGTTTAAAGAATCTCCTCGATTCCATACATATTTTATTTAGTTTCCAGGCTTACAGGCTGGAACACAACCCCGGTATTGAGGGTCACTATATATCTCTTTTATTTTTGTATTGAGCGGCATTCCCCTCCCCCCTCCCATCCCCCCCTTCTCCCCTGGGCTGCTTTGTTATATGTGTTTGTCTTTGTTTTTATTTTATTTGTTGTTAGAGAATATTAGTTTACACCCTGTGCCATACGCTTCCGCTAGCGGATTTGTAGCTGTTTTTGTACAGGTTTAATATGTATTATACGATCTCCTTAGGCCTATTATGTTTTTATAGTCATATTTTTTTTGGTTATTTGCAGCTTCCTGGTACTTTGGTAAGCTCACACTGTTATGTTTGATATGATGTATGTGTTGTTCTTTTTGTTATGTTTACCTGTTATTACTTTTCTGAAAACTCAATAAAACTGATTGAAACAAAAAAAATTATTTTACAGTATAATATAATAGTATGAGTATAATAAAGTTTGAAACCAAAAAATCATTTCAAAATAATACATTAAATACATTTTAAAAATCACATTTAAATCTACTGTATTGCATTCAATACAGTTATTTTGTATTGAATGCAATACAAATAGATTTCAGTTTCCCACCCCGCCCCGAACGGAACGACCGCACGCACCGATGTCACTAGGAACTTCCCGGTAACCCATTGAATGCTGAGAACACCGGCCCGAGGAAGAAAGAAGACGAAGGATGACGGAGGACGCAGGCGGATCAGGTAAGATTGGATTTACTATCATTTTCCATAGGTTTAGCTACCCCGAGTGTGACTCAGGGTTACCACATCCAGCATCTTTTTTTCTACCCTGAGTCACACTTGGGGTTACCGCTCAGGGGGTTGAAGACCTTTGTTAAAAAGAAAACAAGATTGAAAGCAACAAGAAATCTGGTAAAAGTTGGAGGCGCACCCCTGCGTATTCAATGGTTTCAGCTTCTCTGGCCTTCCTCATAATATCTTCCTTAGTACGGAAAAAGTGAATTTGGCAAATGACATCTCTTGGTTGTTGAGTGTCCTTACTGCAAGGGCCAAGGGTTCTGTGTATACGGTCAGTCTCTAGGTCCACATCAGGGGGTACATTCAGAAGGTTAGTGAAAATAGAACATGCTGCAGATGCTAGCTCTGAGTTGGGAACAGATTCTGGTAAGTCCCTAATGCGAATATTGCTATGTCAGTTATGGTTTTCTGTATCATCGTGCCTTAAAAAAAGTGTGTTTTGTTGCGCTTCATGGCCTTCCAAAATTTCGATATGGGAAGACACTTGGGTGGTAAATTCTGCACATGTTGATTGTAACGTTATGGTGGTGTTAGTCACCTGTTGGAGAGACATCTGTATGGTCTGAAATTCCGACTTACAACTAGCCTCCAACCCACTAATACCTGTTTTGAGATCTTGCCTGGTGGATAGGACTGTCAGATGAGCTTCCCAATCCCAAGCCTCCACACCTGTGAATATGGAAAAACTGGATGCTGAGGATTCCTCCATAGTGCACGGTAAGTATGGGCCTCTAAGTGAATCTGGTGGATCTTGTGTAGAGAAGGAGGGCGAGCCCTCTGAATATGGAGCTTGGGATGCTCGGTCTTGCGTTGCATATATTTGCGGCTTGCGCCCCTGGATCTGGCGCCACGGGAGTAGCAGAGGCCGCTATTTTGTGGCCTGGTCTAGCGCGACCCGCGCTCCGGCTGACAAAAAACAGTCCGCTCGCAGTGCCGTCGCTGCCAGCTGCCTTCCCCTTCTGACTTCCCTTCGCTTTTGGCCCCATTTGCTTAAGTTTGGAGGCACCGATGATGCTTACACAGAACGGATTCCTCTCAGGCTGGATGGAGCTCAGTTGGTGTGCATGTAACTCCGCCATCGGCTAGCTACTTTGTGGCCTGGTCTCATGCGGCCTGCTCTCCGGCTGAGAAAAAACCTGCCAGTCTGCTCACAGTGCTGTTGCTGCCAGCTGCCTTCCACTTCTGACTCCCCTTCACTTTTGGCCCCATTTGCTGAAGTTTGGAGGCAGCGATGATGCTTACACAGGACGGATTTCCCTCAGGCTGGACGGAGCTCAGTTGGTGTGCGTGTTCCCCTGCCATTGGCTAGCCACGCTCCCCTTGCCCCTTTTTTTGGAGAATATATTGGCTACAGAATTAAATAGAAAACTTATTTAAAAACATTAAATTGCAAAATAACTTGAAAAGCTGTTGTACATGTTATTTACATTACATTTTTATTTGATATATTGCTTTTATCCCTTAAGAACAGAACATATATTCTTTGGTGTCTCATAGAATATCTTTTTAGCATATAAACACACTGAGCAGGTATAGCAAGATATGTCCCTAATTGTTTCTCAATTGTTTCTCATTTGGTGATATCATTTCTGTTATGCAGTCCAAGGTAAATAGTTCGAATTACTGTATGTAACATATGTTTTCTAATCTTTTACTTTGCATTTATCCATCCCAAGCAATTCTTCTTTGGATATATTCTAAATGAAAGATTATGTTATGAAACCACATATATTTTTCGTTAATAACATCTTTATCAAATGTTCTGTGGAAATAACCTTGGAAGCGGTTCATTCAGACACAGTGATTTAAATTACCCATGTTTAAGTTGGCTCATTCTTTTTCCCAACCAGTTCATCGATCTTTTATCCAGAGGCATTTCCCATAACCTTCAGTTTCCTTTGTATCATTCCTTCCAGAGCAGGTTTGAATTTATTTGAATTCATGTTTTAGTATCAGACCACACCCAAAGTATCTAAAACCTGTCTTTGGCTTTTTGTTTCAGTTATGGTTTACTTTACCATGCTCTAATATATTTGAAGTGAACAATGCAATATTGTAAGTTATCAATCTATCTTGCCCATTTTTTTAGTAGTTTATATATGGGTTAACACCATATGCTGGTTCAAAGATATCAGTAGGCTACATATCACATCTTTCATAATGATGTCTTATACTTACTGTTCCTCGGTCGGAAAGCTATGCTGGACAACCACTGTCTAGAATAAGCATTCGTGCTGGAAATGCCACTTGTACTCTTGCAGAGTCACACAACAAGCTGGACTGATCTTCTTTGCTATCCACTAAAGTAACAATATAGTTCTCATTGCAGAGCCAGCCAACAAGGGGGCTGGAAAGGCTGGGCCAAAGAGAAGTTTTTAGTAACTCTCGGCAAAAGTAACCAAGTGTCAATACCAATGAGCCACCAACAAGCAATGTGGACATTCCAGTCTTTACCTAAAACATAACAGTCTCTAATAGGGATGACCCTTGAGTTTGCCAAATCTCGGGTTCAGGGAAAATTTTAGATTTTTGCCACTCACCAGGTTCACAAACAAATGCAATGCCACTATTGCACTTTTAAGATCTATGCAGACTGAAACCCTGAAACCCTATCACCAAATGTACAAATTAAAGAAAAAATGTTAAACGCTTGCTTGCAATATTTCTCCTTTCTATGAATTATTTATTTGCATTGTGGCTTTGAACTTGGTAGAAAATGCAACCAATCAGTTCTTTAGCATGGCCCCCTCTCTCCTTGCACATCATAGCCTTGTCTCTTTTGAGGAGTTCAGTTTCTGTCTGTGGTGGACAAGGTCCTCCTCAATTCCATCTCTTCCCTAAATCACTTTGAATTATAGAATACTTTAAATTTTTATGTAAGTGATAGCTTTAATTCTCCTGGTGCTGCTGATATCATATCAAACATAGCTTCACCCAGCAGAACTCTCAGGGTCTTTTTAAGTTAAGTTTTAAAGTGAAATTGGCATACCCTGTAATAGAAGAGGCTATATTTTTACTTTCCTAGCTGCTCATGTGTTGGAACGCACATTGCCGCTCTGTGGTCACTGCAGGCATTCAACACTTTTTTGTTCCCCTGCCACATGCTGTGGTTTCTGCTGATGGCTTCTAGATCCTGTAAAGGCAGGCCAACCACATGCATCCTGCCCTACCACTGTAGTTTAAATGGACAAAACAACTTGAAGACTAACAGCATAGTAGTAATTTTAGTTTTTAAAATGTTCTGCTGGAATAATCAACCTAAATTATGTTTATTACCTGTTATGTGGGGCATTTTAAAAAACACAAAGGGAACTTTAACAATAAAAATATACAATTTTACTTAGTGCCCATAGATACATTTTAAGATATGACATTTGTTAGGACTTTCTTCTAGTGTCCTGGGGTTTTAATACCTGAAAATGTACTATGTTGTGAGACAAGTGCATGCCAGGTACTTTAGCAGCTTTTCTCTACAGTCTATCGTGTTTCTGTTTAACATTATTATAATGTCAAAGGCATTAGCAATCTCCAAAAATGTTTATTCAGCTTTAATAAAGCAATTATGTGTAAAACTCCAGGGAAGATGTACATTGTTTCTTTATTTCTCCTTTGATGTTTTTCTAGGATGATTTGTATGATAAAGAATAATAGTTTCCTTTAACTTATCTCAGGCTCTTATAAATGACCTGCACATGTCGAATCAGGAGACATCTTTCCATGTAATGGAACAGCCATCTATCTCAGACATCTCCTGTGTATGTTTTATGTGGTATTGCTGGATACTGATTGTGAATAAGTGACCTTGGATTATGTCCACTATTGCATACTTTTTCCCCGCAAGGAGTCAAGAAGGTATTAATCTTCTGCCAGACCACAAAACCAATAATGACTCATTTAGGAACATGGTGTGAATAAAGGCCTAATTAGTGGTGCTCCCTAATGTAAATTCCTGAGTTACTTTAATAACATTGGAAACTGTTTGAAATATGCAAATCACAGGTACTGAAACAAATTCACTGAGGCGTATGTAGTAGGTAAATACTACCTGATTCTCATAAAACTGCCTCGTCTGGGTGGTTTAAATACATAAATGACTGTAAAGCTTAAGTTATGCTTGTCTGGAGGTCCCTATAGATACTGAAAACCAGTTGATTTATTTCCTATGATTTCATCAAGATAATCAGCTACAACAAAATATTCTCCATGCCACTTTATTAGAAAACGTAGAATCGACCCCACAGGAAATGTTTGGTCACTTCTAAACTATTCTATTTGGAAGCCATAGTTGGCTCAATTGCTCTTCATTACCGATGGTAAAACTTTCTAATATCAATGTAATTTGATCACTTTTCAGACAGCTAAAACTTTTTAATTGCCTACCGAATTCCTACTGTAACTAAGTTGTAACAGGGCTACTTAGACAAGGGGTCAGGGTTTACTCTTGAGAAGACAGTTCCTTGTGTTAAAAACTGGACCTATGATCCAGGGAGGCTCCATAGACACAACATAATATTTTGCAGATACTACATGAAAATTTAATTGGACTGGGATGTTGTTACTTTGGCCACTTTCTAGGAATGATCGAGTTCTCTTTAATTCTGGTATACCCAAAGTTAAACTCACCACCAGATTTTCTAGTGTGTAGCATATTCAAACAACCTTTTTTTTATAGTAATAAATTGTTTGTAGTGGAACATTTGATATAGGTTGTTGGTCCACTGAGAAATGTGATGTAAACAGTTCAAAAGGGTCTGGTATCCATAAGGGTGAGCGTAAAGGTGTTGTTGGTTTCTGGCACTGTTTAAAGCCCAAGAGCATTCAGGGAGCTTTTGTGTTTGCTATTTATTATGGAAAGGATCACAAATATTCATTTAGAGACTTCTCAGAAAAAGCTGATGATTTACAAAGTGCTTAGGGTGATTTATGTATATATTTAATGTAATAAATATCCACATACAGTTTAAACTACATGGATAATAAAAAGGTGTTGTATTGCTTTTTGTTATTTTTTATTTTGCTGGAGTTTAAGTGTTGGATGTAATCTGGATGAGTGTTGGGTGTAACTTAAATGTTACAATTTTTGGTATAATATCATTTTTATAATGAAGAGCATCAGCTATGGTAGGTAGGGTATAGGTATTTTAGTGGGGGTTTTATATTCCAATGCTCAGTTCTTGAGGTTTGGTATGTATGTCCAATATAAAGGACAGTTGTTGGAAGATGTTATTACTCATGAGATTTCAAAAAACTGGGTGTACTCTTACATCCTAAAAAATACAAGCTTACAACTTATAATTTAAAGTTGATAAGATTAAGATACAACTTATAAAGGAAGTTGCAGACCTCTGCTTTGTCATGCTTACTGAAAATGATATATGTTAATTACTTACTCCAGATGTTTGAATTGTTTATGTGCTGTGCTATTTGGGACAATATGACACATGGGTATAGTGTGCTAAGTGCATTTACCATTGCTTATAATCCTATCTGGATGTGTCTGGATGTATGCATATGGTTAAGGCTGAGAAACAGATGCATAACTATCAGTGGTGTGACCCTTATTCAGTCCACCATTAAAAACATATGCTGTGACTTCTTACTAACTTCTCACTGCACGCCTTTATACAAAACTGTAAGTTCTTTAGCCTTATGTGCTTTTGGATAATGGCTTTTGTGTGCAATGAACTCAAACAGTTTTCATGGTCGCTAACTGTCTAGAGCAGGCATGGGCAAACTACGGCCCAATATGGTTGTTTTTCTGGCCCTTTGAGTGTTCCGCGGCTCTGTCCGCTGCCGGCCAAAGCAGGGTCAGGAAAAGGCCCCCACTGGGGGGGGGGGGATGTGCACTGGCCAGAGCCGTGGAACACGTCCCCCGTTGGTATCCTGGCTCCTGGAGGTGAGCAGGCTGCCATAGGAGAGTGGGCAGGGTTATGCTATCATGGCGTCACGCTCAGTGGCATCATGATGGCATAACTCTGCCCACTCTTCCATCAGCCCGGTCCCTCTTTCAAATTTTATATTGTGCCCCTGACTGAAAAAGTTTGCCCATTCCTGGTCTAGAGCCACCACAATATGTCTATTTTATTTCATTAATAGAAAATAAAAGATGATGAATTAAAACACTGTAGTACTTCCGAAAAAAATGTATTTAAAGTTGAACCTTTAATAGAAATTAACCTTTGTATATTTTGTGCTTCATGTACCTTTTTGAGAGTTTTCTTTTCTGTCTGTTCCTTCCTCTTCTCTTACCAAAGGTTGTTTGATTGACGGTCTCTTCTTTCAGCTTCCTGGGATACTCCCGTCATATATCTAGGGAAGCAGAAGGTTCAGACTTCCTTGTGCCAGATCCTACTATGCACATGCATGAGATCTGGCAAAGCATCACTAGGGGGGCTGCTGCAAATAATTATGAAAGACCGGCAGCTTCCAGTGATGTAAATTTGACAGCATAGGACTGAAGTTGTAGACGATGCAGGATTCACTGGGGATGTAAATATGTTCACTGAAAATACCACATCAAAAAAGTAAATGTACACAGATAAATAAAAAAGAATATCTAGGCACAAACTCCCTATAGGGTTTTGGATCGAATTAGGAAACTTTTAACATTTTGTAGTCTAGTTCATGTTCCCATTTGGGAGAATTCCTCTATCTCAAGGAAATCTCCTTTCTTCCAGCTCCTTTCTTTTCTCTCCTTTCATTGAAAACTGTAAAAACTGTGTTTGCTACTCATTGGTGGATCTCTCCAGTGGGGACCCATTCAGCATTAAAAACCTAATTTAGCTTTTTAATACTACATGCTACATTATGGATTACACTTTATATATTTGTAGCAAATCAGAATTTGCCTTTTTTCGAAAAAAAAAACAAAACTTTTTTTTACTCCTATAAAATTCTTGGTTGAGACATTGGGCCAGATTTATTAAAGCTCTCCAAGGTTGGAGGAGATATTTTATTCAGTGAACCTGGGTGATCCAGCAAACCTGAAATGGATCTGGTTCAGGATTGAAAATATTTGCTAATGAATAGATTTTTAAGGTTTGTTGGATCACCCAGGTTCACTGATGAAAGTGTATCCTCTCCAGCCTTATAGAACTTAGATAAATCAGGTGCATTATGAGAATAAAAGAGTGACATGGACTTCACTTATACTGAACCTTCATAAAGGAGGGCTCACTCTCTTTTCTTATTTTTCTTCTGGTTACAACACATGTTGAACCACATTTTCTTGCTATTGTATCACCCTTTTTGATTTGTATTGTACGACTTCCATGAGTTTAAAACTTTATTTCAATAAGAATAGATTTAACCATAATTACACAGAAATCACAAACACTGTGGTTTCTTATTGGCTCTAGGTCCATATAAAGGAGCAGATAGCAGCTGTGCTAGATCTGCTAGCACATTTACTCTTTGCAATGTGGTGCTGTTGGAAAGTCTGATATAATTCACAGCTCCACCCTCAGGAAAAATACTTTCTGGGTAAAGGGAGACAGTAAAGTTATTTTTAAAGACCAACTCGTACCAAAGCTTTTGAAAAAATCAAAACTTTTTTTATCAGTGATCCTGTTGGTGGAGCCTTCCTCTCAGCTCTTGTCCTTGTGACAGCGGGCCAAGAGGTCAAGGCAACTGTTGAGGACCTGCAGATAATAAAAATACCCAGACAAGGGGTTTAACTCTTCCTCCTTTTGCAATAAAAAGGTGTTTTTATCCCTACTGCACTGTTAACTTACTATTCAATCATTTAGAGTGCACTTACTATCCAGTGCTAAGTTTCAGAAAAAGGGGGTGGCATTGGGACCCTCAAAAATGCATTGGCCCTGTCTGTCAAACTGTCTCATTTTGAATGTTATATCAACAGCTCCAGCAGAACTGCCAGTGAAAAAATATTTTATACTATTACCATTCTCTCCTCCCCTGGCCACTATATTAACTGTGATGCTGGCTGCTATATTATGATATATAGGGGAAGTGATGAAAGAGCCAGTAATTAGACATTCTCAGGTGAGCGGGAGATATCTAGTTTTGCTGGGGATTGTATTGTATTGTACTGTATCCCTGAAGAAGTGGACTCTGTCTACGAAACGCATTGGATAAAGGACAAATCTCAATATATGTGCTATGTCAGCACAATATATTTTAAAAAATTAAGCAATGTTTTTTTATGGATGGATGTGATTAATAAAGTGTAACAAAATGTTTAAGCTTTTATGAAAAATAACGTTGTTAAAGTCCAATTAGTATGTCCCTTTTTTGTCCTCTTAGTTTTGCTGGGGAATTGACTTTTAGATTGCTCAAATTGCTTAGCAAGACATAAAGCAAATTAATAAAAAAAAATGTCCATGGAAGAGAAAATGATGCAAGTAAGTTCTGGTCTTTTATCTGCAACTTTTTTAAGTTAGTGACAAGGTCTCTTCAAATTCATGGTCTCTGAATTAGGACATATGTACACAGGTGTTGTTTTTATGGGCTTGACATTTGTTTGACAAGCACATCAAATGCAGGTCAGCAAATTTCCATTAACTTCAGTCGAGTAGCATATAGAGACACAGAAAAAGAAAGTATACCCTCTTTTAATTCTAAGGGTTTGCGTATCAGAACGCGTAGATAAATACTACTTCTGATGAACAGCAACACCTGGCATATTACACTGTGTCATTATTTATTTAGCAAAGACAAGGTCAAATGCAGAAGCAGTGTGTGAAAAATTAGGAAAACCTTTACCTCTTTTTTAGGTATTATTGGGGGTAAGTAGCAGCCAGGTGCTGCTTATTAAATAAAACTGAATAATTGATCATCAGCAAATGTGACCAGATCTAGAAAAAGCAGAAGTTTTGGCAGTTTGCTCGATTGGAGCATCCAAGTGTGGTAACACAACGCTAAGGAGGAAAGATGTCAACAATGATCCTAGAGAGAGAATTGTTGCTGTCCATCAATTTGGGAAGTGTTATAAGGACATTTCTAAACATTTTCTACATTCTACAGTGAAAAAGATTACAGATCACTTAAACATTGGACAAGTTGCCAGTCTTTCCAGGAGTGGACGTCCCAGCAAATTCATCCCAAGACCAGACCAAACAAAACAGCTATATAGCTGGCATATTAAATGTTCATGACTGTACAATTAGAAAAAGACTAAACTAATATGACTTGCTTGAAAGTGTTGCCAAGGCAAAGCTTTTTCTTTACAAAAAGAACACGGCAGCATAGCTAAGGCTGCAAAGTTCGTTTGGCAATAATGTACAGCACCCTTTTTGGAGATAACCAAACACAGCATATCAGCACAAATACCTCATACCTATGGATAAGCACAGTGGTGGAGGAGTAATGATTTGAGCTTGTGTAGCAGACACAGGAGTGGGGCATCCTGTAGTCATTGAGCCTGATTTATGAAAGCTCTTCAAGGCTGGAGAAGATGCACTTTCATCAGTGAAGTTGGGTGATACAGCAAGCCTGGAATGGATTTCTTAAAAGTCGTTTGCTATCTTTTAGCAAATTTTTTCAATCGTGGAGCAGATCCATTCCAGGTTTACTGGATCACCTAGAGTGTACCCTCTTCTGCCTTGGAGAATTTTTTTTTTTTTAATATTTTTTATTGAAATTTTTCAAAATATACAGAGAAAAACAATAAAAACACTAACAGTAAAAACAAAAAATACCAGCATGATACATCAAAAAACAAACAAAAATAAACTAGGAGAACAATACAATAAAGAAAAAAAAAAAAAGGAGAATTTTAACAAATGTCATGCCGTCTTATTAGAGCATAAGCTTGACCACAACTGTGTAATGCAACAGAGCTTCAAAATGATCCCAAGCACACCATCCAATCCACAACAAAAAGTATATAAAAGGTAAAAATAGCTTAGTCAAAGTCCAGACCTCTAACCAATTGAAATGATGTAGTGGGACCTTCAAAGATCTGTGCATGAATGAATGCCCACAAACTTCCATCAACTGAAACTGTTGTAAAGAAGAGTAAGCTAAAATTCCTCTTCAATTATGTGAGAGATTGATAAAGTGATTACTTTATTGCTGTTAAAAGTGGTTCTACAAGTGTTGAACCATGGGGTGTACTTTTTTCACACACGCTTCTCAATTTTGGCTTAATTTTGTTAAATAAATAATGACATGGTAAAATCTGCTGTGTGTTGGTTCGATTTAAATCATTTTAAAACCTGCTAGGGACCAGATGGTTTTTACTTTGCCCAGATATGGAAAAAAAAATAGAATTTCACATGACTGTAGATGACAGTTCAAAGGCATTGTCTGACCTTTTTTTGCATTGTATTTCCTCTGATGCAGAATTTCCTATTAAGGTTCATTTAAACTACAAGTTGATTGTACCTTTTCCTGCTGAGTTCTCCTTTGAAATTAATTTTTTTGGGCACTGGAAAAACCTGCACTTGACAAGAATGCATTCCTAAGGGGAGTTTCATACATTGAAACTGTGATCTCAGTGGTTAGTCCCTCTGTACAAGATGTACAAGTGTCAGTAAAAAATGCAGAAATGCATAGTTTATGCAGCCTATAATAACTAAATATTCCTAATGACATAAGCTATTTATTTGCAATGACTTTCTTGTGTTTAGCAACAGATGTCCTTTAAGCATGCAAATTGTTGCCTTTGATGTATAGTGTAGTTAGTAAAAAAACGTATTTGATTAATTTCTTTGCTTTTCTGTTTTTTTTTTTTTTAGTTTTTATAACTGGGAAACCCATGTTTCAACTTCAAATGCGAGTCCAAATTACCAAGTGATTGCAGAAAATTCATCAGGATTACTGTTCAAAAATAAGAGGGACAGGAAAATAGTAAACGTGGATCCTAAGGTAAATATTTTTCTCAGTGCAAACCGGCAGTTTTCACTTCGCCTCTCACATTACCATATGTTTTAAGGATTCTGTACTGTTTTTATTGCCTGTATTTCATGGCTTCACAAGTGGTATCACTTAGCAACTTGAGGACTAATAATGTCACTCCTTTGTGTGTTTATATATTTAAGGATCTGTTTGAAATGAGGGATCTGTACGGTCTTTTAAACATCAGAGAGTCATTGTTCATGGCTCAGTCATCCGTAGAAATATGTATTCCTTGTTATTTTAGGTTGTGTAAAAGGGAATCCATCATGGAACTTTTTCATTACACATTTTTAAATATACAGATGTATCAGGTAGTTCATTAGGAAAGCAAATCAATGTCAGTTTTGTGGTATTTTAAAACACGGATCCTGACTCATAATGTAGTTATAGTGATAAATGGCATGTTTAAAGGGTTTTTGTGTCCCCATTCGTGACTTTGTAAAGAACACTTCAACTAACAGAGCACTTCTTTATTGCTTTCATCTCAACATAACCGTAACACTATTTAATAGAGAGGATTTGCCTCCGTGGTTGTTTTTCTCATTTACAATACCCTTCTTCTGTTCTTTTAACAACAATCATGTTTGCAAACACAAAAAAATCCCTTCACAAATAATTAAAGAAGGTTATGGTGAAAAGGGACTGAAAGAGTCGAAAAGTCTTTTACTGAACCAGAGAATAAGACATGTCAATACCTTCAGAGAGCCCTCTAAGAAGGCTTTATTATTCCAAGCATTATGGATCTGTGCATGGAATATCACCCATTTATTTGGTTATTTTGTTGGAGGTATCAACATAAAATAACTTAGATATGCCCTTAGAATATCTGTGTGAAAGACATGTCACTTCCATATCCCTAACAAGATTACTTTCTTTATGATTAGCCCCCGCCATGGTTTTGGCCTTGTGGCTATGTTTTAGGGATATGCACTTCTCCCAGTTAGGTTGTCCTAATTCTGTTGGCTGACTGATGCTTCAAGGGCATCCTGATTCTATGAGTAAACAGCTTGGGTGTGAAACACGTCACCATCTCTTGTGATTTCCCAACTGCTACTCCTGGTTGCGAAAATATACTGTGAGGCAATGATTTTATTCCCACACGAGCTGCCTTCCTTTGATAGTCCACTGATAGTGATGAATGATGAGATGTCTCTGCACCTCCAATCCTATAACCATTAGTCTGACTTAACCAACAAGGCAGCCACAGATGTGCTCTTTCCCACAATTTGTGTAGCTTAGTTTCCATACCTGATCACTACAAATGATGCTTCCATCACCTTGAGCTGTTCTTCATTATCTACTTTTAAAGCTGTTTGGGATCTCTTTATTACTGACAACGAATTGCTCACATTAAGCCAAGAAACAGATACATATATCAGTCTACATCGTGGAATGTCACCTTGCTGTCACTAATTTGATACAGTGACAATGACTTTTAAAAGCCACTGTACATAAAAGTTCTATCTTCATACCATGAAGACCATGGTGTTTCATGTTTCAGTTGTTTTCTTCTGAAAAGTAAATGATTAATTCTCTGGTTTACCCCACTGACTGGCTGGTTTGATAAAAGTTCATATAATGAATTCCATTCCTTATTAAACTGTATAGTAAAGTTTGTTCAGTAGTTACCCAGTAATAGAGCCTAGATACTTCAAAGGCTGGGGATGTTTAATAAGACAATACTGGACGTTGCCAAGGATAGTTTGTGATTTAGATGTAGATGCTACTTGTTATTAAGTAAAGGTTATACACTGTAGAAAACAATACATTTTAGATTGTGGTTTTTAAGTTGATTCACTTGTATGCTTGGTAATGACAATAAATTCTTTTTTGTATCCATCCAAGTTCTTTTCTTCGTTATTAGATTGAAAAACTTTAAGTTTAAACTGTTACCACATTGATGTATTTACATATTCTTAAAGCCTGACCTCAGGATTTTTTAAAAAATTAAATAACCAAAAAAAAAAATCTTAGGCTGCAATAAGTATTCAACTTCGATGCTGAGCTGTCCTCAGTTGTACTTCTTATTGCCAACCTAATGGGCCTGATTTATGAAGGCTCTTCAAGACTGGTGAAGACTATCATGGGTGAACCTGGGGGAATGAATTTGGTTAAGGAATAAAAACATTTGCCAAACAATTGGAAATTATTTTATGAAGTCTGATGCAGGTTTTCTGGATCACCCAGGTTCTCCCTTGATAGTCTATCTTCTCTAGAGCTTTATTAAATCAGGCCCATTGTATCTTCATTGTCAGTGACACTCAATATCACTTACCTAAAAGACTGGTTGAATGCTGTGATTTTTGGACATCACTGTTGTTTTCATTCTTCTTCTCCTTTGTAACTCCACACAGAGTCAGACTGACGTCATATTATCACCACTAGTGTGTAAATATGAAGAATTGTTCACCACCAGGAGAGAAAGAGAACCCAGTGCCCGATTTTCAAAATATTATAACAGTGAACCTAAAATGTTTTGCCCATTTTAAAATTTTTATTTTTCTTAGTGTTGGCTATGGGAAGGAGCAGAACCCCTTTCATAGATTCTAACCCTTCCCCCACTCTATCCTACACTAGTTTTGAACAACAGTTTTTGGCTTCAAATGATATTTGTCAGGATCCATAGACTGACGTAGACAGATGAATCTTCACATAATGAAAAATAATAATAAACAATACACTTTTAAACTAACTGTACAGTGTATTTTCAGTTGAAAATGTTAATAATAATATTGGTCCTGTTTACCTAACTGCAGCTGTTTCCTATGCATGATGGTAGTTAATGATTCTAGAGGGATTTATTTAGATACCTTATTTACAAACCTAGACTAAAGGTGCGTACACACTTCCAATTTTTATCGTTCCAATCGAACGACGAACGATCGATTGGGCAAAAAATCGTTCGTAAAAAAGTAACCAACGACGCCGACGAACGAGGAAAGTCGCTGGAAACGAACGACCGGACCGGCGGATCGGATTGGGCGACGATCGTTGAACATCGTTCGTGTGTACGGTCGTTCGTTGATCGTCCATGTTCAGAGCATGCGTGATGAACGAACGTCCGTTCACTTTCCTGTCGTGCACATAGTTCCTCTATCGCTCAAACGATCGTATCTATTGTGTGTACAATATCTACGAACGATCGTGTCGTTAACTCTATGTGCAGGATCGGTGCTATACGATCGTTCATATATATCGTGCATGAACGTTCGTCGTTCGTTTTCCGACGATAATAATTGGAAGTGTGTATGTAGCTTTAGTTGCTAAATTAGTAAGCTTTGTAGTTGGGTAAACATTGTGAATTGGAAAGCCTTCTTATCATGAAATTTATGTTAAACAATATAAACATGACACAATAGTTTTTTTACCCTAGCATACGTTTTATATGCACCAAAATGCAGCATATAATACAATTAGTGTACTTGTTGAAATAGCTGTGCTATGTGCCTGTTAATATAACCGGCCTTAGGTTATATAGTTTTAAAATCTAAAGATGTAATTTCTCCTTTTACATGCAACTCCTCCCTGACCTCCCATATAATGAATACATTGCTACACAGGGCTGGAATTCTTCCAAGGCCACCTGGGCCGTGGCCTAGGGCACCAAGCCCTCTAAAACAGGCCGTTCTAATCTGATCTCTGCTGTTATAGCCAGTGTCAGACTGGTCCTCAGAGGAACTTACTACTGACTAGTAGAATATCCTATCCCTGAATCAAGGCCATCTTCTCCTCTCTGGCTGAAAATCTCCCTCCACTTACTTCTATTAAACTTTAGTAGTGAGCAGAGTCACATTCCTATTATCATGTGTGTAATTCAGCCATCTCCACTCTGTTAAAGCAGATTACAGTACAGAGAAAAATTAAAACTTGTCATTACAAAATGACCATTACGTTTAGGAACGCCTCCTATTTAGTAAAACTACAAACTCCCTGCAAGAGCCATACAGCAAAATATTTACCTTCAGCTCTGTTTTGGATCTTAACAACCTACTCAAAAAAATCAAAAATTTTAGCCAGCCTTGACCCTGCCTGAACTCTGTGGCAGGCATGTAGTGACCCAGCCATAGGATTAAACGAGGCTGTGGTGCACATGTAGGACTCTTTGTTTTCTTGGGAAGGCTGTGCATCACCAGGTAAATATTTTCCTCTTTTGGACAGAAGGAGATGCCTGAACAGATGGGGGTTAATGTGTTCGAAAATTGAAATTTCCTTTGTTTAATTAACTTCTGAAAGTATTAAATATGAGGAAGAAAAAGATAATCCAATATTATTTCCCTATTATACTCCAAAGGAATGAGCAGACATCTTTCCACATAACTGACATGGTATTTTAAATACAAAATAAAAAATAGCCATATGTTTTATGTAGTAGTAAGAAGACATTCTTAGATTTTAGTGAATGGCAGTCGGAACAATGACAATTTTTTTTTTCATCATTGCTAAACTCATTGTAAGCATTAGAATGATATTCTCTTTGTTATCTTTTATTTGCAAGGAATTAGCTCAGGGCAAACTCCTGTAACCCTCTATACCTTTCTACAGAATGAGAATACTGATAAAAGTGATAAGCTGATCACATCTGTTGATCACAAAAGATCATCACTGCATTGATCTGTCTTTGCCAGAAAGGAAAGGCACACCTGTATCAGCTATACCCTCCTTAAACATGGTGGCTGGTTGGAGATAAAATCAAGATTTCCAGTCTAACTATAAAACAAATGCTGTGCTGCAGGACATTTGTGTAAGGTGTTGTGTAGAATGGTCAGTAGCTTGTGAGCAGATCCATTAATCCCCCAGTCTTCAGGTTGAACTCTGACTGACTAACAAAATGACTGACATGCATTCATTTTAGTTTACCATGAGTAACACAGTTTTTCTTTTTTTTTTTTAGGCTCCTCCAGGAGATAACACAACCCGGACACCTATACAGACTCAACTTTACACACAGGCTGTTATTTATGATCATATCACTAGACGTAAAACCTAATATAACATGAGAAAACAATGTATGGTTAATAAAATTGTTGCAAATACAGCAAAACCTTGTTTATTTTTCACTTGTGAATGTTACAGCCCTAACAACTTTCATTGTAAAATGTCATACCAACAAAATATAAGGTTAAAGTGCACTGCTGACAGCATTCCCATTCACTGATGATTGTCATGAGCTGAAGTGCCCATGCTGATGGAAATGTTGCTGCAATAATTAACTTTAGGCTCAGAGCTGATGATTGGCACTAGGCAATTTAAACATCAGCTGTAAGCCCTTTGTTTAGGTACATAATGGGCAGCTTTTTCATGTACTATTGGTTGTCAGAGGTGGTTTAGCTTCTGACAGCCATCCACCAATCTGAATGCTGCTTCCAGTGTCATTTAACAATTTGTGGGAAAGTGGGCTTTACTTTGTTTTTGTAGAACCTAATTAAATGTTGAATCTTTGGTTTGATATTTCTCTCAATCCAAATTGAAACAGCAACACTAAAGCAGAAATATAGAATATAGCAGTGGTCGCCAACCGATGGTCTGCAAGACCACAACCAGCCCACTCTGCTCAGGCTCAGATCTGCGATGCAAGAGTGGGTGGGTTCTGGCATCATGACATCACTATGGGGGAGGTTTTTTCTCCTTTGAGTCACAGTCGGCTTCCTGCGCATGCATGGTCCGAGCCGGTAAATTTAGTGGTCCTTAGGTCTGAAAAGGTTGGCAACCACTGCGATATAGCATATGTTATACAGGGTGAATTATATTTATATTATTATAAACCTTATAACTAGCCCTTCAAATAATATAATTGTATATGTAAAAAAACATTAACACATACAGTGTTCCACTAAGAAAAAATTAAGCTGGGTGTGAAAAAAATGTAAGCTGGTGGTGGCCCCTGTATTGTGACCCAATTATTTAGTAGCCATCCAAAAACAGCCAGATGATTACGGAAAAGTGCCTGGTGGTGCAATCTGCTAAAAGGGGCTGGGGAGAATACAAGAAGATGTTAGTGCTGTTCAGATTACATTAGAAAAGCAAGTCGACTGAATGGTTATTAAAAAAACTCGCAATTATAGATTAAAAAAAAGAAAAATGATTGTAAATTCTCTCCTATGGAGTAAAAACACATTGTATGCCAAGGCAAATGTCTTAACTCCAATAGATGAATTTATTGAAATGATAATTATACAACATAAATAAACAATATTAGTCAGTAGAAGCCACACAGCAGGCTGGTCTGATGAATAGCTTGTGCGACACTGTGTACTGTAGACTTTAATCATTGAAGTCCAGCTATATATTTAAATGCCATAAGTTGTTAATTAGATAGAAAGCCAACCCTTGATTGTGTATCTGCTTTATGTTAAGTAGTAATCCTTAAAGTGTTTACTAGAATTTTCTTAAGCTGAGTGGTGCATGTATTTTAGTTTGCTATACTTGCTACTGTCCAGACTGCATGTTAAACAGCATCTTATATGGACCTTTCACTATGAAACTTACCATTCAGAAGGCAGTGTGGGCACCCATTTCCAGACATGTAACAGAGGTCCACAAACATAATTAGTGCCTGACTGAGTCCTTTCATCTCTATGCTGCAGTTTTAAAGCTGCAGTGCTAGCTAGCCAGGAAATCATTTTCAAAATCACTTTGTGCTTCCATAGTATACTAAGCAAACTATTCATCAAATCCTGCTGGAGGCAACGTTTATTGGAGAAAAAACAACTGTATGGGATAGACCAAACTTGAGGTTTGTGTGACTAAATGGGAAAATCTATTCAACTGTGAAGTCTTCTCTGTGAGCTTTGGTCTCATTTACTGGTGAAAGTTGTGTAGAATAAACTACTCATCATATGCCACTATGGAAACCAATACATAATCTTTTCTAATATTAAGCTGCCATCTACAAATGCCAGTGCTTTACGTGGAACAACCATTCACTTAAGGAAAATCTGGGCAAAGTCATAACTCCTTATCTGCATACTTAATCCTTAGAGGGAAGGACTATAGAATACACAGGTATGTTCTAGGTCAGTGTCTAACTCCAATCTTCGAGCACTGGATCTGCATACGTTTTTGGGATTTCCCTAACAGACAGCAGTCCATTTAGCAAGGTAAAGTTTACTAAGTGTCAAAAATGTTTATATGAAAATCCTGTCTCCAAGGACTGGAATTTGAGGCTCTGTTTTAGGCTCTTGACTGTGCTGGCTGTAACAATAATTAAGCCCTTCTAAATGATAGGGGTACACAGAAAAATACATGATCTACTAATCCATGGATGGCCATTGACCCAATCAGAGCCAGATCTAGCCGGGTACATATTTTAGGTTTGTTTTTTACAAAATATTAAAAGCAAATATAATAGGTTAAATGGCATTTTACAAAATATTAAAAGCAGATATAATAGGTTAAATGGCATTTTCACAAGGAACTCAGCAACGAAGCCCACGACTTTATCTCTAAACACTTTTTTTAATTCTTGCTATACACACTTCTTAGGATTGGGAATATATTTGTGTCGCAAGCAGATTTTTAAGGAGCTGTAAAAAAAGTACTGTTTTATTTGTCTTTTAGTAGTTGTACTGTATATAAACTGCTTTTTGCTTTCTCTTGTCGTCAGTTTTCCCAACAGTATTTAAAGTTTGCATGATGTGTCTTTACCAAGTCTGATTTAACAAATACAAAGAGGTTCACACCATCAAAAAACTCTCATAAATATTATAAGAATACTGGCAAGTCAATTACTTTAGTCAAAGGTGTTTTATAGTTTCCTTTCTTTGCAGATTTTCACAGTTCTTTTTCCTTGGCTACAGTATTATGTTAGTACTTGAGTTTTGCATAAGTGTTCTTTTTATTAGCTTAGGAAAACAATCAGTTTACTAGAGTTCCTGGGGACTTGGCACAGTCTGTGTTGGCAGAGCTGAAAAGGGATGAGCCTACAACTGTGACTTACAGTTATAAAAAGGAAACTTGGTAATTAACGCTACTCTGTTTTCATGTGCATGCATATTAATAAGTTTTATTGGCATTTAATGGTTACGGCTCTCCGCAGAAAATAAAGAATAATTTTAAAGAGGTTGCCCTTTTCTTTTAGACCCTACAGGAATACATTGGTTGCCAATAACTGCTTAAAGCCAAGGAAGTCAGAAGATAGACTAGTCTGTGTCTTTCTTGGCAAGCATTATGTATAAGAGGAACTTTGCAATTATAATAAAGGAAATGCACTTTCAGTGAGTGTATATTTTGAGGTATTGCAGACTTCAAGTACTTAACTGCAATTACCAGTATGAATTTCAAGTTTACATGCTTGTTATAATACTTATTGCAACAAGGTACATGAATAACATCCAGGCATCAAGGGGTTCTGGAGCATAAACTTCAAGTTTATACTAGACAATTCTGAAAATGCTGACATGCCAATCCTCTAATTTTCATGTTTTTATGCCACTACCTGCTTACTGAAAATAACGAAACATCCAATCAACACACTATAACAGCATGTCCATTCAAATTCTGGTATATCAATTTGTCCATTTCTTTTTGCTAGTTTTCTTGTCACTATTGGTACTGTACATGAGATAGTACTTTTAGCCCACTCAAGTTATATAGGTAGTCCAGATCTTCCAGGATTGCACATCCTTTCGTGCCGGTACATGAAGGTTTGCTGTGTCACCCAGCATCGTCTCAAGAGCATAGAGGAGATGGGCTTTACACAAGGTGAGCTTTACTGGGATGTAGAAGGGAAACAACCCAGGACAGGACTGTTATCTTTGTCTTTATGCATGTAGGAACAGAAGGAGCACTGCCAGAACTCTACAAGATAAAATCCAGCAGGCTACTTGTGTGCATGTCTCTGACCAAATTGTCGAAAACAGATTCCATGAGGACAACATGTGGGTCTGACATGCTGTATTTGGATCTGTGCCTATAGTCCAGCAACATTCCGCTTTATTGGCTTTTACAAGAATACCAGAATTTGCAGGTTCACTACTGGCCCTCACGCTTACCGCTCTGGCATGTTATGTATTGAAGCATCCTAGTGGTTGAAATTGATGGACTTACATCTTTTTTCAACATAACCTTACTTTAACTATGTACTATGTAACTATCCAATTTCACCAAGTAATATCACAGACTGTTAGGGAGCTCACTGATGCCCTGATTCAGGTCTTGGAGGAGATCCTCCAGGACACAATCTGTTGTCTATAGAAGCATGTCCGGACACATACAGGCGCTTTGTAGGTAGCTACCTGTTTACTTACACCCATTTTGTGTTAGTAAACTGGTATCTCCATACATCCGCTCTCCTCTACCTATGAAATAAGAGGTATCCAGGTCGTAGATAGCTCTGTAGAAGTGACTCCTCAAGTTTGTTGCTCAAAATCAGGGAGTCTAATACCACTATGGAGTACCAACTCCATAGTGCCCATGCTTAAAAAAAATAGAGGATCAGCACTATGGACAGCACATTATATTGTGATTTCCACCATTTCTGAAAAGTCAATATTTCAGTATAACTGCAATGACAGTGCAGATTATTTAATCAGTTGAATTGCTTTACCCTTGTTAAATGAATAAACTACCTAACTTTCTTGTGGGGATTAACATTGAAACATAAACATACCATGCCTGAACTCTCCTCCTTCAGCTTCCATATTCCTTACATGTCTCTTGAAATTTTAATATAGTGCTCATTACCCAGCCCTTTAGGTGGTGACTTCTTTGGCAGGAATGAAAATTCCAATCAAATAATGTTACTTGGATTTGCATTTTTGAAGTTTGTCTAACCCTTAGTATTTATTACTTGCAATCATTGTGGCACAGCTAATTGCTAGCTATGGAGGGACCAAAACCACTGGTAAATTATAAAAACGATAATAGTAATATAGTAATAGTTTGGTGCATTGTTATATTGTTAGCACTGCTCGGAAGATCTGATCCAGAATAATGCCAAACTACTTAAAAAATTCAGAAAACTGTGGAATGATTTACATTTATCATAGTTAATTATGTTTATGAATGTCTAATATAGGTACAATGGATGATACTATATTATCAACACTTTATTATTTAAGGATGTGTTCGAACCCACCATAACACACCCTAAAATTGTAGAATATTTAATGCCAAGTTGCATTTTGAAACACCTTCTCTAGACATAATGTTTTACTGTGATAATTGTACTGATTTATATTGCAGCATATTATAAATACATCTTTGTTATGTGAAAAATGGCTAACATGGTTCTTTGATGGTTTGACTTGACAGACACTTTAAAACAAAATAAAAATAAAATACTGGAAATGATAACCCCAGCAGGAACATTATTCTACCTGGGATAACCAATGATCATGAATGCGTTAAGAAGAATAGTTCTGCCAGTTTTACCTTTCTCAAGTCACGGGCTTTCCAAGTTACGATTTCCCTACCCAGAGTCAACAGAAGTCACCATTAGGGACAGTAACCATATGCCAAAATGTAGAAGAGGTGGCTTTTCCATGTACTGTTATCAGCTACACATTTTTCACATCATGATTAGAAATAGTCATCTAAATTTATGGTTATTTTAACACAGTCACAATATGCTAAGCTGGAACAGAAAAACAAAAATAGAAAAGCATACCATGCCATTCCATACAAAGAGAAACTCGTAAAACCTTCCAAATTATGAGGTGGGACTAGAAAGACAAATCACTTCCTGGGACAGAGAACTGGAATACAAAAAAATAAGAATAAAAGAATGTTAGTGAAGCCAGGGGATGTCCATAAGGTCAGGCTAAATGACCCTGCAATTCTTGATTGTCCGTAGTAGGGCTGGAGGCAACTTGGATGAGCTGGTGAATAACGTGCACCTGGGCAATTATCAATACAACAGAGCTCATCACAAGTGATAAGAACATTACAGCTGAAAAGGTCAGTTCTGCATATGGTTATGTATGCTTGACTATGTCTGTGATCATTTACACAAAATGGTTACAAAGAAAAGTAAGACAAAAGAAGAACATTTGCCAAAAGCAACTAATCAGGTTTCATCTTTTCAATAAAATAGGGGATTTTAGTGATTTTCCTGGCCCACAGCTTTTTTTTGTGCTCCAGTATTTGTGAAAAAGCCCAGTTTCTTTCCCTAGATTATTATCCTTCCACAATATTGCTTAAGTGTACTTTACTTACTCTTTTTTATAAACTAATTTTGAAGATGATATAAAAAACAACATTATTTGCAACTTAGCCATAAAGGGCAAATTTATTGTAGACGTCTAATATTGAAGAGCTATCTCAAACTGAAAACATGTATTTCTGTAAGCATCTTCTTCTTGGCCATCATCATTGCAGTGTACAGAACACATAGCTTCTATAGAGTAGGAATTGAGATTAACAACAGTGAATAAATATAAATGGGACAGTGAAAAGGGCCCAGAGGATTAAAAAACACCTTAACAGAATCAGTGCATAGTGCAGTAAAACATTAATCAGAAGGTATTCACATCTCATTCTCATTCTACTCATTTTATCACATATCCTAAATGTACATGGAAAGAATGCCATCCAAAAGGTGCAAATACAAATAAGATTCCAGGTAGACATTGAGGGTCATCCAAATGGCTATATTTTGATGCACATAATATTGGAATATAAGACAATGACACAAAGTTTTGCCCATTCTTACACTAAAAAACGTTGACCACAGATTAACCCTTAGATTATTTTCTAAAGATTCCCACCCCACATTATGGGGTAGTAGAAATGTAAATGTTTGAAAATTATAGATAGGCGTGGCACTTATTCATATTATTTTCCTACCAATAAATAACACAGAGCCAAACCTGTTACCAAACTATCCAACTCATTTTTTCTATTTTTTTTTAACATTTATAATTGTGCTCTGCTATATACAATGAATAATACCAATAAGAATGCCATGCTTTTTCTTTGGTCACATGTTTATCTCAGAAAATCTGTTAGCAAGCAAATCAAAAAAATGGCTTCTTTTCCCCCACAGAACTATATTGTACTATACTATATTGTATTCAGAGCAAAGCAGGTTGCCATGTACCAAGATACATATGTGGATTGCATATACAGAATGTTTTCATTCAGCTGTTTGACCTCTTTGTAAGGATTCTGAAGCTGCTTCTGACCAGTGTTTTAACATGAATAACTCTACTGTCAATGGACGTTGCATACATTGGGTCTGATTTATTAAAGCTTCCCAAAACTGAAGAGGATAGACTTCATGGGAGAACATGAGTGATCTAACAAATCTGGAAATCCATTGAGGTTTGTTTGATCATCCAGGTTCTCCCATAGTCTACCTTTTCAAGCCTTGGAGAACTTGGATTAATTGGGTCCATAGTCTGTAGTATTACTGGTGTCTTCCACTAAAGTGAGCTACTTATTCCTAGTAGCGAGTGGTATTGTACAGTATCTAGTACAAACATTGGTATCTACTGCCATAGTAAGCCTGTTGTCCCCAACAGAAAAAAAGCAGTGGAGCTTTCTATTGCAATCAATATGCATAATAATCTAATGTAATTTGCACTTTCCATTAAGCTGGTTCTGGAAAACACACAAAAAGTCCAAAAAAAGCTATCTTCCGGACTCACTATAAGAAGTATGGCATCTCTCTCTAAGCTTTCCAAAGGTAGTTCACAATGCCTTCCCCTAGCTAATACCCAGGAAACATCCAGAAGACCCCAGGTACACCTTGCTTTAATGTAGGGATCGCTTTATCCTTCCTTTCCTTTTAGACAACTTTCTTGTGCTGCTTACCTGCCATTCTTGTGGATTTGACTTAGTATCAAATAACCAAGACTGTCATAGGCAAACAAGGTAGGAAAAGGCTAGGTAGGGGTAGGCTAAAAGAGACAATTGGTTATTTTCCATTGATCCCCCTAGACTTGATTACTGAGGCCCTAAACCACAGCTTTTGTTGGCTATAAAACTTTACTTTTTACCTTACTGCCCAGATTACCAAGGAGTCTCCCACCAATTATCAGAAAGAAAAGACTTCCACATGATCTGAAATTTGGCTTACAGATACATCACCCTTTTACATTACCTGATACAAATCGAAAACTTTTTATACACAAAACCTTTATATCTATTTACAGGAATGGTACTAGAATATAGGTACTGTACAATTAAACATATGAGCTTACTATAGCAACAAGGTATGTGAAGATTAAAAAATAAAAGCAACATTCCAATAAAAAAATGTAGTGTGTGTTAAAGTCATTTATCAACATGAGGTAGGCTAGTGTCTAGTCAACTAAAAATTTAAAAAAGTAGTATGTTGAAAGATGTTTCACCTTGGTAAATAATGGGCTTAATAATTTGGAGAAGATAACACAGGAAATGTTCTTGTCGTTTTGACCTTGTGTCTTCTACCTATCTAGCTAATGGTTACAAATAGATTAGATGTTACTGAATATCCTGTGGTTAACTTATCTCATTCGTTAGAAAATATAATTATGTATATTTAGTGACAAGAGTTCAGCATTGATTGTTGGTACTTCTACTAAGTAAGAAAAGAGCATGTAATCTGCTGAACTGGCTAAAAACACATAAATTAATGTTTAGAGACATTTAAACTACAGGCTGATATAAAAGAAACAAATTAATGTAATCATTTATAAATCATATCTATTATTTTTTAAAACAAAGCAATGTAATTACATGAATGTGATCTGGTGCCTCTGTTTAACAGGGCTGCAATGTAAGGCTACGAACACACTTGCAATGCTTCTCGTCCGATAATCGGCTCAGGGCCAATTTCGGACGAGAATCTGGCGTAAGTACAGCACCCGTCGTCCATCGTCCGAACGACCATCCTGGCGGATCCACAAATGATGGACATGGAACGATCTTAATGGAAGCAAAGGGGGAGAGCGTGCAGCAGGGTGCCGCTCCGTCATTCCCCCCCTCCCCTCTCCATAGAGCAGAACAGTGCTGTATGTAGAGCACTCGTTCATTCATCGTGCAGTACACAGTCGGAAAGAATTTTGAAAGATCCTCTCCAACGACAATTATTGCCCGTGTGTACCCAGCTTTAGAAACAGTACAAAGAGACAGTTATGTGCTGACAAGGAGCATGCTGATAGGGTGAGATGAAGCAAAAATCATGCTCATAATGCTGCTTCTCTATTTCATATCAATGCCTAGGGACAGGTTCAGGACAACCTGGGCTCAGAGGAACTGGATTCAGAAATGTTGGCCATCAGTCTATTGGCGTCTAGCAGAAGAAAAAAAGTATTAGAATGGAAATCTTTGGTTTAAAAAGTGAATATTGCTGCAAAATCTCATTTTGTCATTTTTATGTGAAATATTTGTATTAAGAACAACAAATAGAGCATATTCATTTCCATACAATGCAAGAGTGAATCATTGATCAAGAATGAATACAACAGAACTGTTCAGCTATAGCAGCAAAGCATTGTGCTTGCCAGGCAGAACAATGCCGTAATCTGCAAAAACGTTAATATATTGATTTTATAAAATATTAAATTGCCGGCATGGAATGGGGAGGGGGAAGAGAAGGAGAAAGTAAGGACAAGTATGCAGGGCTGGGGGGGGGGGGGGGGAGTAGAGTCTTATTGTACTACTAGTCTAATGGCAGCATTCAGAGTATGAGCAGATGGTTGTCAAAGACTGTGAAGGAAGAAAATGGAGATCATGGTTCTTATATCTTTTTGCCAGCAACATCATAATTTCTCACAAATGATTCAAAGATAATTTTTTTACATAAACACGTTTACATTCATCCAAAAATGTAAATGTGCATAAAAATCATAAAAATCATTAGGGACAATATTTAATTTTTTATGTTGTTATTTCGTAATTGCATACATATTTTTGACCAAATCTTTTATTATGCAGATCATATACTTTGTTCTATAGATATAACTATACCTTTACTTGTCTTTACTTCTGCAATAATTCTGGTAAACCCACATCATATGAAACTTTTTTTTAACAAAGGGCAGTTAGGTTAAGCCACATAAATGACCAATTAAAACTGAGAATCAAATTTCACTCACTCAAGTTAGTCAACATAATTAGAGCATAGCAGATGCAATATTTTTCCATTTACATATACATAGCCAGAAGACAGGATTTTAGCAATATACACATTTCTGAAATGACTTGACACACCTTTAGCTTTAATAAAATGGTTGAATGTTGGTATTACAATACTAATTATAAGTTGAGTGTTAAGTTACCTGTTTTCACCTTTCTGGGTGGTATTATATCCCTAGGTACTATATCTACATAATAAAGGTCAAGTGTCTGCATTGTTGACCTTGAAAACCCTAACAGTGCTGTGGGGGCTTTCAAATATTGCCCCACAAACTTTCTGTTCTCAAAAATCATTAAGTGTTGACAAAAGAAAGAATTATCACATCACCTTTTTCATATGAGCTTGTCAATCACATGGGTGAGACACAGGTGAGACACAAAGCCAAACTGAAATTTATACTACAATATAATGATAACAATGAACATAAGTGTAATATATCTTCTCAACAGAGATAACAAAGATGATGTCTCAAATAGCAAAAGTTGTCAGTACTATTATTCAAAGATAAAATTATTCATTTACCCAAGCAGTGTGTCTAGGACTATGGGCCTGATTTAATAAAGCTCTCTAAGGCTGGAGAGGATACACTTTTATCAGTGAAACTGGGTGATCCAGCAAACCTGGAATGGATTTCATACCAGTTATTTGCTATTTGCTAACAAATGTTTTGAATCCTGGAACAGATCCATTCCAAGTTTGCTGTATCCTCTCTAGCCTTGGAAAGCTTTAATAAAGCAGGCTCAATATAAGCATAGAAAATAGTTCACAGTTAGTTAATCTGAAGCAATGGAATGTGTTTATAACAATATTTATTTATTTATATCATATTGTATGAAGCTTAACCACCTGGGCGTTTCACTCATGTCTAGATTTCTGTACCAAAAGTGATCCACTGTTTTTCATGAAATTTTTGTTTTTAAATTGTAGACCTGTAACTTACAGAAATATGTCCGAGCAAGGGTCTAGTAGATATCATAATTATAAAAAACGTTTAAAACACACAATCATGTAAAAAAAAAAAAAATTACTTTTAATAAAATTAAATAAAAAACACAAAAATCAGCTTAAACAAGAATACATAAATAAATCAAAAATACTGAAAATGCAATATTTCGGTATACTGTATAGTAATTTATTTTTCTAAAACACCTCCCTAGTGTGGTAAATTTTAAAACAGAGTCCAACGTTACATACCTATATACAAAACCACCTAAATATATTTTGTATTATTTTGTATTGGATTGGATACAGGAATCCTATACAAAATATTTGAATTTCCCACTACGACCCCCATCAACGGGCGCATGCAAGGACATCATCAGGAATCACCAAGGGACGCATACGCGAACGCCGGGTATTCTAATTCTTTCCGAACTTCCGTACTTCCATGTAAAAAGTGTTACATTTTTGGCATGGAAATGTATTTTAGATTGTAGGCTATAATTCACCGAATTACTCAATAATTACTTATAATTCACCTAATTACCGCATAACTCACCGTAATATGTCCAAAATTTTATAAATGTAATAATAATTTTTTTTTATATAAAACATAAAAAAAAATCTTTAAAAAAAAAAACTTTAAAAAAAATAGTGTATAATGTAATTGATTTGTACAGTAGCTTATATAATATATATATAATACAATTAAATATATATTATATAAAGATTTCTTTGTATTGGAGCTCAATACAAAGTTATTTGAATTTCCTGCCCCGCTTCCTGCACTGACGCATGCAGCGACGTCACCGGGAAACCTCGGAGATCGTCACTGCACCCGCCGGGAGAAGACAGAAGAGGACAGACGTGTCCGGAGGAGCTGCGGGGGCCGGGTAAGTATATTCTTTTAATTGTATTCCGATTGTCATACAATGTATGACAATCGGATTGCAATATAATGTTTGTTTACCCACCTGAGAAAAGTTCGGGTTTAACACTTTTTGCAAGTGTTTTTACCCCGAACCAAGGTCGGGTTTAACGGCCAGGTGGTTAAAAGAATAACTACAGTCATTTATGTAATTAAACTACAATCATTTATGTAATTAGTTTAAAACAGCTTGCAACTCTGCTGGAAGTTTTCAGCACAGACCTCTCAAAAGACTGATATTTTATAGTAAAGTCAAACTAAATCTACAGAGTATCTATGCCGAATTGTTTATAATGGGCCTGATATAATAAAGCTCTCCAAGGCTGGAGAGGATACACTTTCATCAGTCATTTGCTATCTGTTAGCAAATGTTGTCAAACCTGGACCAGATCTATTCCAGGTTTGCTGGATCACCCAGATTCACCGATAAAAAATGTATCCTCTCCAGCCTTGGAGAGCTTTAATAAAAATAAGGTCAATGCCCCTGATTCATCAAGCAAAATCGGATTATCGCTCGCGCATTCGTATTAGCGATCCGGGATCGTACGCGGTCGCGCTATTCAGCAACTGAAAAAGCTCGCACACGGAGCCGGAGTCCGGACCGCGGTAATCCGCTATCGATGGCCGCGCTTACGTTCGCGCTTCCAGCGAGCGCGGATTTCATTGATGAATCAGGGGCAATGTGTAATTAGACTCCCTGGGGGTTTATTTAGGTTAGTAATTTTGAGTGTTAAGGCGGTACATTGTTTTAAATTTCCCACCCAGTCACGGCCCCCCCAGCGCACTGCCCCCACACGGTCACACATCCTATTTATCATGCCCGGGACGTGAGGCCAGGGGACACAGATGCCAGGCAGTCATTGCCATACAATGCCGCGGTCTCGTAGGGACCATGTAAGTGCTTTACAATGCTACCTCGAGGGTCACCACTTTTGGTACTAAATATGAACCCTGAGCAACACTCAGGAATAACGCCAGGGAGGTTAATCATTGCATACTTGCACATTTTGGCAGACTTGTTCCTTGTGTATCCTCCCTCGGTGATATTAGTGTCTATCTACCACCACTGTCACCTTCTCTTGTTTTTATATCCATCTAGCAACTTGTCCTCACAGCCCTTGAGTGGCCACTGATACCAGAAACAATGTACACAAAGAAATAAAAAAAATACAAGTGAATTCTATTCTAGTAAAAACTTGTACGGGCTATAAAAAGTTTTATTATTTTTAGGCACCTATCCTAATAAAGCCTTGTCTGGATTCCTGGGATCCCCATTCCATCAATCCAGCACCTGTATCTACTGTTCTGCCCTCCTCTCACATTCAAGAACCTGGTCATTTTACCCCTATACTTTTAGATATCCTATCTCACAAGGGGGTCTATTTATGAAGCAGTGAATCGGACATTCAGCAAAACATTCCCTGGTGAAGAATCTTCCAGGTCCAAGTGTTTCAATGGCAGTAACTGGATCTCCATCAAGGAATGTTTCAGTTGTTGTCAGATTCACTGAAACTTTGTAAATAGACCTCAATACTCAAGAATATTGTATTCAATCATAAAAATGTAATTGTTGCTTCCATTACTAAATAGATAGGTGACAAACAAGCGAAGAAAAAATGAAACAGTAATTAGTTGTATTTTTCTTTAAAGTATCTAAACTAAACACATAATCCAACAATCAGACCTTATATTGAAAATCAAATTGAGTTGATGGTCTGTGGGTTATGATCCACAATTATGATCTAACTCAGTCACAAGAGGACCTCTAAAAACTTCGAGGGAAAAGTCAAACTTTTTTTTATAGTTTACATTAAAATCACTAGGTTTATTCAAAGCCATCCAGTCTTTCAAATCATTAGCTTCCCAGCTGTCTCCTGACTCAAGATTTTAAAACACTGGATATAATTTATTAAGAAAAGGCTGGAGAAAAGATTATCTGCCATGTGCCATGCTTCCAGTGGAGATTAAAAAAAAGAACACAGAAACTAATTGGTTGCTATGGGGAACACACAAAACACTCGTTTTTGTTCAGATTTCCATGTCATAAAATACTTGTCTGCTTTGAATAAATATTTCATGGAGAGTTTTCAACACATCCATCTTATATCATATTTGGAAACAGAGGAGCTTTGTGTCCAAAAAACTCTTTCAGTGTCATGTCCAACTGATGGACATTTTACATACAGACTAGGTTTGTCCTCTTATGCATTAATTCAAAAAGTCACAGATTTATAATATTATAATTTGTATCCATGCCTCTCGTCATGTAAATGTGAATATAGTTTTCTGGCGTTAGCAGTTTCTTGGAATGCAAAGGACAATTTGATTATCTGATTACAACAGATCCATTAATACATGTGTGACAGCTTGGCACTGAGAAGTGTACAGTCCTAAAATGTTGCATACTTTATTTTATATGACTTCATTGTTCTTCTATCCCCTTAAGTTTATATGATCTGTGGGTGTGTATTCAGTGAAATGGAAGCCAGGGAAGAAAGTGTTTGTTATTTCCCTATTGTTTTGTAAATGGATCAGTGTTCTTGATACCACAATCATTGTCTCAGTATGATCCTCACTTTTCAGACTATCACTGGTAATTTGTTATGTAGAACAGCACTGTCCTTGACTTCTAGGCCACATGAAATTAATTTTATCCAAGTGAATGGGATTGAATACAAGCCTAATTGCAGCACAAAGTAAAGTATCTATGATATATAGAATCATACCATTAATCTCACAGCTATATCAATATTGTCAATTTAATCTTGTTGTGGAAGCCCACAGACGTCTTTAACTGGTGTGACCTGAAGTTATACATGGAGGATTTCACTTGTTTTGTATATCTGGAATACACAAGGAAGGCTATATTTTCATCACACTTTATGTGATGCTACAGTTGTCTTTTTTGGTTTTGCAGATAATGATAAATATATGGGTGTCTCCTATATCACTGTATTGATTGCACTTCTCAAAATAGCAAGAAATGAAAAATTATATCATGTATAGAATTATCATCACTAAGCCTACAGGCTCTCCATATGCCACAATTGATATCAATGACTATTATAAGTCTGACAAAGCACCCTAAATGTTAGGAGCATATGTCTAATGGCTAAGGTTTAAACTCCTAAGCCCTCTTTCAAGGCTGGGCAGACTGATAAACAATGCTGGGGGACCACTGTACACATTTCACCCAAGACAAGCGCAGGAATTCCTCTTGGATGACAACCATTTAGCCTGTAGCTTTGGATTCAAGCAGTCACTATTTAGTATAACTTGGATAATTATCCATTACTGCATAAAAGACAATATGTACCAGCCTTACAATACTCCAATCTCTTTATGCAAATTAAGAAGAGACACATTTTTAAAAAATATCCCAGCAAATTTTGGATACATTATGACAAATTTGCTAACTAGGAGTAACAATGCACAACCTCTTGCTGGCGCTAAATAGTTTAGCATCTGTCACCAACCTTAAGCACAGTAAGCTGTTATGACACACAATTGGTGGTTTTGGCACCTTGTATTTATTTGCTAGTAAAAAAAAACACTTACCCAGCTCACACCTCTGTAAGTGCAAGTGTCTTTTTTCATTTTCAGTCCAATGTATGGTTGGTGGGGTTTTGCTTGGATCCTACACTGCCAAAAGAGGTGGATACTTATTATAGTTATCCATTATGCCAAACTATTTAATCACATTTATATTGTAGTGAACTCTTATCCACCAAAAAGAAGTTTTGAGTTAAAATCAGGCCCCTGTACCCTTTTCCTGTTAGTGGTCTGAAATGTGTGTCAAACTAATTACTAATTATACAGACTACTAAGTAAACAGACTGTTTTTAAAATGCCCTTCTCCCTGCCATAGGATTTGTCCAGCAGAAAGGGAAGGTATGCTTTTAACAGATGGTTGGGTCTAACCACCAAGTAGCCACACATTTTTGTGACTTGATGAAGGACCTCCTGGAAGCTAAGGTGTTTCTGATACATAAGTTGCTGCACTAGTAAGTTAAGGGCATGTGCGAAACAAGTAGATGCCCATGTATACATGTTTCCTGGACAAGGATTGCCAACAGGTCTGTTCCATTGTTCTCAGGAGCTGACTTGCAGTTTCTAATGAACAGATGGGGGCCGATGAGGCCCCTGTAGGTAGCGAGTATACTACAGTAGAAAAGGTCAGTACTGAAAAGTAGATATATTTGGTATTTGTCTGTGGTTTTTCTTTAGCCCCCTAGTATAAGGTTTTAGTTGATTAGCATTCCAATGCCTTGATCTTCTGTTTTTTTGCTATTTTGTACTTTCCATTATAATGATTTTACTATCATTCATAAAATGCCAGAGGGAAAAACTATTACCATGGGGACACTTGCAGCTTCAAAGGCGACAAAGCAAATTTGAAACAAGGCAATGTGAAAATGGATATATGACAATTTATTTCTGAATAAAAAAGGAATAACTGTTAGATTAAAACATATTATATGCATATTACATAGTATTATGATTGTATAGAAGATTCATCACTATTAGATTTGAGCAATTTACATGGTTTTTGTGATTCATGGTTCATTCTTGTGTCATTTGATTCATATCATTTGAGTATTATTTATTACTGATTTATTATAAACTTTGTGATATTCACATGTAACACTTATGATACTTTTGAGTGCCACAGGAAATTCCCTTATAGGTTTTATGGGTAGAAGTTGTTTAGACAATTTGATACAGTAACCGCAATTGCTAGTGGAAATTGTTTTTGTTTAGCACTTCAAATTTCATTTTTACATATTGTAACACTGAGTAAGTATTGCCTGTGTATTGTATGCAATTGTCCATTTGGGTCTCATGTATTGCACACAATTGCCCATCTGGGACAAATTGACAGGATATACTTTTTTCCTTCATATTTGAAGTCACAGCTGTTTAGAGGTTCATATTACCGGTCCCTGTAGGTCTGTGAATATCAAAGGATATGCCTTTTATTGTTATGTTTTGTCATAGCACACTACATTTGCCACTATGATATCTTTATTAAATATGCCTTATTATCCCTAAAACACATTTTACAAACAGGTAATTTTCCCAGTGTTGCTTTTAAACCTTCAAATATATTCTATTTTATTTTCTAACCAATATTTAACGAAAATCTTCACTGTTTTATTTAATACTATTTAATTATTTCTGAATGTATTTTTGACATATAGGGCTATATTTACAGAGCAGGCAATCTGACATTCTCCCAAATATTACCTGGTGGGAATCAATTATAGCCATTAAAACACGTGGACACTGGAAGTAGCCAGTGTTTTATTATTAAATAATAATAATGGTATCAACTATGATAGGTACCCCATTGGGTATATCAACTTATACTATTTATACTTGAGGATACTACAATCATGCACATAGAGAAAAAAAATAAACAATTTAATTCCAAGGTTTACAAGGCATGTAGCTGAAAAACTAAGCAAGCTGACATAAAATAAAGTTCCACGATGTCTAAATAATTTTAAAAATGTAATGTCATGCATCAATTCATAAATTTGCTTAAATCAGACCCAACCTGTTACTTATAGATAATCCTTAATGCTTAGAGTAAAGGACAGGAGATTGAGAATAAAAGTTAGCCACACCAAACCCTGAGACAGAAATGGGAATGAGTGTTGGCAATGCTCTAATGCCGGGTCAAAATACATGAGGATAATAAACTGTCCAGTCTTCATCTGTAAACACAGCTCAGCTGTAAACACAGTCTAAGAAACTGGAGGCATGCTTTATACATGGAAATACGCACCTTTTTAATAACATGGCAAAACTCACTGTTGCCTAGGAACCTGTTGCAAGCAGTCATTTTTTATCTATAGTTTATGTTATAGTCTAACAACACCTACGGGTTATTATATAAAGGGCTGAGTTTCTTCACTGACAACATGGAGTACTGTACACAGTCACCCACGAATAATTGTATTTCCAGTATACAGTAAAGTTTGCTACACTGTCAAGCAACCTGTGCCATCCTGCATTGTTCTTGGCTTTTGCCACCATAGTGCATGCATTAAAGTTGGGTAAATAATATGCTCTGTAAATCATATATGTTCAGTACACTTAGATGCAAAATGCTGGTAGACGAATGTGACAGTTTGCTTTACAGGTATTGTCTTCTTGTACTAACACATGATGGGCAAACATAATTTTTTTTTTGCCCCACAGTCCAAATGTGTGTTATGTAGCAATAATGTCTGATCTTCTCAATGTTACATTAAAGCCCAGCACAGATGTCAGATTTCTGCCGCTGGAGAATAATTGAGAATTGTACACACATTGCTGTTCTGCTTTATGAAGAGGGTATGGGGGAAGAACAAGCATGTGGCACCCTACTGCCCTTTCCTCCACAGGACGGATTGATGAACAATATTAAGGGTCAGCTGAACACACACTACATTTTCAGCCAAGATGACTGCTCATCACTGTTGACATCATATGTAGCTTTAGGTTAGCCACTCGATGAATAGGCAAAGGCAAAGTACAATTGACCTAGAGAGACAGGAAGTAAAAAATCATTACTTAATGACAGGGTATTATGCCTTCAACAGTACGTTCACTATCCATGTTAAAACATATTGATAAAAAAAGTCATATAACAATTTAAATATTATAAGCAATACACTGATCCACTACAGCAAACAAAATCATCCTGAAATGAAATAGACAATAAATTGTTCAGCAGATGATGTTTACACCATCTTACAAACACACAAATTATCATTACAAATCTTTTAATAATGTATATCAAGGCAATACTGAACTGATATGATTACTTGTCCTGTCCCAACTTTTTAACAGATTCATTTACTTAAAACTAGTAAATTACATGTGTTTGGCTCACACCATCAAATCTACATAAATATAACTTGTACATATAGAAAAATGGGAATTCCCATTACTGACTTGCTTTTAAGGGTACAACTGTAAACTAAAATAGATAATAAAGGCGTTGTGATTCTTTTTAGTTGCCGACTTACAAGAATTTAAAAATCAATTTAAAATAAGTTTTAAAAAGCAGCCTGTGGCTACATTAAAGCTATATAAGTCTGTTAGCTTTGTAAAAAAAATTAGGAAAAAACAAGGAAGGAGAGCTTGGTGAATATCCAATCTTCTAATATATCATCTCTAGGATATAGATCACCCTAATAAAAAAATAATATTCTACCACTCTTGAACTTGCACTGTATTCTGGGTATAATGCCACTGGGATTAGTCTGGAGACATGGTTTGATGATATATTAATATTTTCTCCTGAATAAATTCTGCTATCTTCACAGTATAGATTGCTTAAAATATTTTAAGAATGTGTTTTTAAAGATTGCATTATTCATTTTTTATTTAGTTGAATAGTAAACTGTTTAATTGCTAATATACATTGTCCTGTACCATGTTTATATGAACCATAAAGAAAAGCACATAATTTATTTGGTTCAGTGTTGCCCTGAATTGTGCTGATGTCCCTTTTGTCACAGCTTTTTAGTGGAAGTATCTATACCAGGAAAATCTCTAACCTTAGGAATACAGAAGAACAGCCAAGATGAATGGAAGTCATTGTTGTAACTGTCTGCAGGGTGTCTAAACCAGGGAGGTGGGGAGAACTGATGTAGACCAGGGAACTCAGCTCACTGAAAGCAAAACAAAAGCACAGGTGCAGAATTTATTGAACTGCTGCAGGTGCAGGCCTTTATACTATATACAGTATTTACAAAAGGAAAAACACATCTTCAGGCTCTTTTTTCCACTCGTCTTTAACATCAGATGGATGAATAGTCCCAGCTTGCAAAAGCTATTGCCCCGGCTCGTTGACTTCTTTGGCACTGAGACGTCTGTCCCGTATCATTTGACATGGTGGTCCCATTTTCCTGTTCTCTACAAGTAAACAGGAACTTAAAAAAAAATACCCTTACATTCTGGTCAGGTGCTTTCTGTCATAAAAACAAAAAGAGTAAAGTTAAACTGTGTAAAAAAATGTGAGAGGATTGTAACAAATAATACCTACATTTTACAATACACTTATCACGCTCTGCAAAAAGTATTCTCTGCTGAAGACATAACATTTAAACAAGTAGATAAAGCTTATAACCAAAAACATGCCAGTCTGTCTGTATATAAAAGTTTACCTCTAGGACATACAGCAATAAGTTAAAAGGATGAAAACAGTGTTTGAAGTTAGGTTGGTTTATCAGATCTGGAAAATATCATATGCATATTAAAGTGCACCTTTTTTTTAGTTTTCTTATATAGGTAAAGATGGCAACCAATAACCTTATTTTGATTGTTATTATTAGGAATTTGGTTTGAAAAAAATTGCTGAACCACGCACCAACCAAAGCAAATGTTCACAGCAAACCCCAATAAATAAAAAAGAGTTAAAAAAGTAAATAAAATCACCCACACTTTAAAAAAACACTTTCTTGAAATAAAAACAAAACATATTTATGATACTGATTTCAAAATAAACTTTATTAATATCCCCATATATTATTTCATCATCAATCATACTACTGATTAGTGTTAGTTAGTGACTAGTGATACCAATATATCTCCATCATTATTAGCATTATTTGGCAATGCCTACCTGTTGCATTACCACTACCAAATCATATCACACATGATTCCCAGCAATGCAGGGAATATTGGTGATGTCAGTGACTATATTTAGTTATTATCATCACCTGTAATTCCCTACACTATCATTGGCTGTAACCAGCTAAAATGATTCTTCACTATACTCCAGTCATTGACCACAAATATATGTACATGTATGCTAGATATTTTGGTATATTGTATCAGAAATGATCAGCATATGCAGCATATGCATGAATACAACACATCACAATGGTTCAGATTTAATAAAAGGTGTCCAAGATTGGAGAAGATAGACTATCATAGGTGAACTTGAGTGATCCAGCAAACCTGGAATGGATCTAGTCCATGATTAATAAAATTTGCCAACTAATAGTAAATTATTTTTAACACATACATACCAGGTTTTTTGGATCACCCAGGTTCTCCAATGATAGCCTATCTTCTCCGGTTTTAGAGAGTTTTATGATTCTGGCCCAATTTGTTAAGGAGTGTTGGTTTAAGGCAGTCTATATATTTTGAATAAAATGAATCCTCCATTTACTTAAAAGGTCCACTCATACTGGCCAGGCGTCCTTCCCCTCTCAAATTTATTACACAGATTTGAAAAATGACTAAATTCAAAATATAATAACCATACACCTGGATACAAAACAAAGGGATTTTGTATGATCAGCTCTGCAGCATAATTAAATACAAATCTTTACTTCCTGTGCCATTCTTAGGGCAGCACGGTGGCTCAGGGGTTAGCAGCACTAGGTTCCATGTTCGATTCCCAGCCAGGACATTATCTGCATGGAGTTTGCAGGTTGTCTGCGTGGGTTTCCTCCGAGTACTCTGGTTTCCATGCAGTGAGGTTAATTGGCTTCCCCCTAAAAGTTGACCTTAGGCTACATTAATGACTTATGACTATGGTAGGGACATTAGATTGTGAGCTCCTTTGAGGGACAGATAGTGACATGACTATGGACTTTGTACAGCGCTGCATAATATGATGGTGCTATATAAATACTGTGTAATAATAAATTCTTAAGATATTCCATTTTCCTGCCTGTAGACTGAAATAGGACTTCAAAATAGACAAAGTAAAGGTAAATAAATTATTGTCCTTCAGATGAGAACATACAATACATTTTTTGCATATATATAAATATATACATATATATAATTTGAAGTTAAGGTACACTTTAAAGTGACCCTTTGACACGGTGCCTCCATTACAGTTTGAATTTTCTAGTAACAAGGGGTACTATATGCTGTTACATCAATTATAAAGTTGACCCTGCTGACAGAGGATTCGGAGGAAGAACTTGTTGTCAGCTTTTCAAAGGCAATTAAAAACGTTTTTTTTTAAACTTTGGTTAAAAGTTGTTTTTCACCTCCCATCTCAACTGTTTAGCATTCAGCAAAGGAGGTAAAATCAGAACATTAGAATAACCATATTACAGAAAAAAAAAAGAACTAAACCCAATGTTATTCAATGCAAAACGTCATATAAGGTTCATTTAACAGGAATTTCCTTGCTAACATATTTTAATGAAAATGGTTATCATTGCATTTTTCACACTTCGGAAACAAGCTCTATGAAAAACATTTTTACAAACTTTACAGCGTGAACTGAAAATATTTATATACATCCTGCTGTACAATGGCTATACCGATAGTACACACTAAAATGAATTGCTGACTGTTCAGTCACACTCTCTGGGCCTCCGTTGTAGCATACATATGTCCAAACAACCAGCAATACAATTGATGACCTGTCATACTGTAAAATGTAACTTGCTGAAACTTAGTTTGTGTTAAACTGCACTTCCTCTTACATCCCGCTTCGACTATATAAATTACAGATCAAAATCTACTGCTTTAATTTACATTCCTATTAATATTATTTCTATGGAAACACAACAGGTCCAGTTTAAGAGGAATTTGTTTAACAGAAGCTACAAGATGGCATGGTATATCTTTCTGAAACTGTTACATCCATACTAGCTGAATGTGACAGAAATGTGGGTCCTATGCTCTGTCCAATAAACAGCAACGTGAAGTAAGGTATGTCAAGGGATTTCTGGCTGAGCCTGTTTACATTTGCACAATTACACTTAAAAAATTTGTAACAATACAAATCCCTCATGCACATAGGCACTGTACTTGTGCAATCTCAATCTGTTTATCTGTTATGTCTAGGAAATAGCTCTAGAGGTATTATGGTTAGACAGGGCATTCAAAGTTAAACCACCACTTTACACTTTTTGTAAATAATGTCTCTCTACTGTAGATAAAACAGAAGCCTTATTTAAGTCACCTCCAAGCCCATAAACACATATTTCACAGTGCTATTTATAACAAATCACTTTATAGTGAATTTAAAAAGTCATCGCTTACATTATGTATGCTATTTAAAGAGAAGCAAGTGTGTATGCAAGTATGGATCTGTTTTAAATCCTTTTATTTGAATATATGAGGAGCATAGAAATATTATGATTTTCTTTAGTTCTTTATTATACAATCAGCTATAGGCTCATCATTATAAAATAATATAGTATTAGGTATTCACTTAATACGTATTAATACCATTTTATGCACAAGGAAACATCAATTGCTTCACTTTCTAAACGCATGATGTTGAATTCTAGTCAGAGGGACCTACTATCTTCAGGCACACTGCATATATTGCCCAGAAAAGAGGCACACAATAGACATTGTTCAATTAAAACCTACTTTAACCTACACATCCTAAAGCACCTGCCATTAAAACACATTTAAACATTGGAAGCAGCAGCATGTATCTGCTCGTACCTTGAATCAGTCATTCTCATGAAATGTAAGGTTCCTCCAGAGGTTCTTTAAAGATATTGTCTATCCCATTTAATAGTGGTATCATAGTTTGTGTCACTTGGCCGAGTCAGCAGGACAATACCAATACCCTTGCTTTGTTATCTGTAAGAATGGTATTCTGACCACTATTTACCAGTGTAAGGTATATTTTTTTTAATTGATTTTAGGTTTTAGGTTTCTCATGATGAAACCTCATGGGGTAATCTTGCAATGTGAAACAAGAATTGTATGGTACCTGAATTGCACATTTAAATATATCTTACTTCACAAAGAAAAACAAGCAAGATGTATTAGAGGTATGTAAGGGGGGGGGGGGGGGGCATATTTGCCCAGATATGAGGTTTAATTTTTCAATATTCCAAAAAAATACCAAAAAATGAGAATAATAATTTTGGCTACACAAACTTGTGTCAGGAAGAGGGAAAAAAGTGCTAAAAAGTAGGTACCCACAGCTGCTATTGGTAGCCTCTCCAAAATTTGTCCTAGCGGAGTCTTGGGCTATTCTGCAGCCAGTCTTAATGATATGATGGGCAACTTCACTGGCCAAAGGAATATAGAAGAGGAAGAAAGGAGCAGGCAAATTTTGGTACAATCAGTAACTGGCAAAGTTTTGCCTTCTCAGCCAGACACAGTCAGAGATTCAGCTATAACGGAAGGGACTGGGAGGCTGCTTCCAGTTAGTTCAAGCATCTCTAGGTACTCTCACCTCATACAGCCAGCAGTGTTACCCCTGTCAACAGTGGCTGAGTATATATATATATGTATATATATATATATTTTTAGTAATAATCTTTAATCAGTAATATGGGAGAAAACAGGGGTAATGTTACCTTGTATGAACTAAATAAAAATCCACAACTCAATAAATAAACTGCAAGTTATGGGAAAGAGGTAGTGTAATTCATGAGTTTACTAGGACATTGTTAATCTGGAAATTTCCAGCAAAACATTTAAGTTAACAGTTAACATGGTTAATGATTAATATTTTGGCCTTGTGAAAATAAAGTACTTTTTCTTTATATTGTACTTAGATGCTAGCAGAAAAAAGGAACTGAACTTTCATGAGCCATATACAGTAAACTATGTACATAAATTAAATGAATTGCCTGTAACTAATTAATGTAAGTAGCTAAACCTCCTGCACAGCCTAGAAGGTTAAAAAAACTAATCTGAGACCAGGTTTACACTGAATAAATAAAAACACATTTTTGTTTTCCATGGACTGTACAGTCATTTTGTATGATATGCCAAAAGTGCAAAAGCATGAATCCTTTTTTTTGGAAAAAAAGAAGTAGAGCTCACTGATAAAAAAAATTTGAACTGAAAATATAAAATGCACTAACAGGAGATGATAGCAAGATAGACTGCCAATATATTGTCTTTACTTCCCCTATAAAGGGGAGGGGGATATAGATGACATAAAAGGTGTATTTGGAGAGAATATGTGTTGCAAAGTTACTTGCACAAGGCTCAGAAGATCCATTGGCAGTCAGCATGTCTATCTATATACAATATTACCATCAACAATACATATTACATTTTAAGAATGCGTGCAGGTGACTTCCTATTTGGGAGATTTGAGCGTCAGATGTCAGGCTGAAAAGGAATTGAATAAAGATATCCACACTTTCTGTCTATCTGAATAGGTAATGTGTCAGGCAGAACCAAAAATTCCACCAAAAGGTACAAAAGCAACATTTAAAATTTGAAAGAAAGACCTCTGTGGACACAGACCTTTAAAAACCTGGAAGAAGTTTGTTTGAATTTTTCCACACAACAAATTAATTTTTTGTCTGTAATTAGTATCACTAGTATTATACAATACAGTGTACTGAAGTCAGTGTACTGATTTTTGCTTAATGTAGTGTTAAACTGAAAAAAGTCTCAAACTGAACCATAAAAGAGGAGTTTGTATGGACACAGTCAAAAGGAAGATATGCAGAGTACTTACTGAAAATAAATGGGCACTACATAAGTTCCAGAATCTAATACAATAGGTACCATGCAGTGGCCAGGCAGGCATGAATACAGAGAATTTGGCTCAACATAGACAATATGAGATTTGTACCATGCAGTCAGTTTCCATGCGGACATGATAACATATAGCCACAATTACACCCAGAATACATAGTGTATGCAGATATGATAATGTATACCCAGAATATTTACCCAGCATACAGAACAAGAGAATTAGTACCATTCAGTTAGTGTTGATGCAGACATTTACAGAGAATTATATCCAACACACATAACAAAAGAAGTTATACTTCAAAACTATTGAAAAGTAAAATTTTGTAGAATACTTCCATACAGGAAAAAAAACAACAGATACTGATAATTATACTCAACTACAGAACAACATGAGTGATACAGTAAATATATACATAATAAAACAGCTACTGAGTGCTATGCTTGGAATACAGGACGAGAAAAACATATATACAGCTTCCATCCAATTGGTAATGCTGCAGTATGCCAGCATAGGGGATCCTTGCCTTGGGGAAATGACACTGGGAAACTATAACATAGCATGTAATTCATACAGTGTAAAGACAAAACTGTGAGTACCTTAAATATCTTATTTATTGTTGTAAAAGTATCTATATTACCAAAAGTACAGCAAATCTTTACTTCTGACATTTTAGTTACCTTTGAGGCGGCAGGTGACTGAAAGGTAAGAGGAAAGGATCCTTCTGTGGGTTATGATAAATAGGATAGACAATATTTACAGATCATGTACTATTCAGAAAACTTAGGAAAATATTTTTTCAGGCTAGAAAATGAATTAGGTTATGCAAGTCTAATCCTTGGCAGGCTCATTATCTGATTTAACAGCAACGGAAACCATCCTTTTGATATTATAATTGCCTTGTGCATTGTGCATGTCATGGCAGTGACTGGGAATAGCCAAGTGTATGCTGACAAAAGATTCACTTATATTGACTGGTGAAGCTGGTGAGTGAAATAACTAAAAAATATAAAAACATTATTACAGGACTGTGTAATTTTTTTTGTATAAGGTACTGAGAAGCAAAGGTCCCGAACGGAAAAGTTGAATGGAAGGCAGAGGTAGAGATTGCAAAGGGCAATTAGGTAGGGAGTGACTGAGCATGTGTTGGCACCTCCTGAACCTATATACACACACAGACCAATCATAACATTTTTTAGAGAAGGGATTTTACTTATTCCCAACCCTGAAAACCCCATGTCATGGAAGAGCTGCTACCAGTACTAACTCATGGTTCATATTTTACCTGTATATAAAAAAATACTTTTGAAGCTCAACTTCAATATCCCATCCACTACCATCTCCCAAAACTTTTACTCCACTTTTTAATAATTTGTTTTACTTCTTATTTTAAAAAAAAGTACATAGTACCTTTGATATAAACCAGACCATTTCCCAATGTTTGCCACTGGATTTTCAATGCTCGGCAATATGATTGATGTGGATTTACTTTTGTGGGTAGAAATTGTACAAAAAAATCAGTGTCTTTTTTATTTTACTTTAAAAAATTTCTAGATAGTAGAAATGGCAAAGGAATGACTAACTGGGATCCTCCTCATAAAAGGTGGCTTCCATATTCCATATAAGGTTCGCCCCCTCCCTCCCCCATACCAGGTTCCTATGCCCTCAAAGGCTGAAAAGGATACACTTAAATCAGTGAACCTGGGTGATCCAGCAAACCTTGAATGGATTTCTTTAAAGTTATTTGCTAGCAAATGTTTTTAATCCTGGACCAGATTCACTCCAAGTTTGCTGGATCAAACAGCTTCACTGATGAAAGTATAACCTTTCCATCCTTAGAAATCTTTAATAAATGAGATCTTAAGCCTGGAAATGATTCTCCTTAGAATAGTGGAACCCACACATAATCTTTTTGTGGCTGTTATGAAAGCATAGTATCTCTCTAAAAAGAGGTAAGAATTTGTGTTACCTTTCATTGCTAATCAAAATTAGCAATGACATATAACATATATTTTAGGACAAATCCAAAGGTTAGCTGTGATTATTTTTAAGAACATTGCCTACCTCATTTGTGGGAAAGATCTGGCTCAGTATAACTAACGTGATCCAAGTTTTTACTAAATACACCAAAAGAACACAAGCTGTATATTTTCACACTGCACAATGAAGGAAGCTGAAGCCCAATGTAACTGAACCAACTTTCTCTTTCTGAGATTTAAACCCATACCTTACTCATAAGGAACAAAATAAAACTCCTAAACTGGCCTCATCTTTCAGTGTTTGAACTAAAAACATTCATAGGGTAATCTGTCCACCAGATCCTAGTGTTGGAGAAGATTTAGACAAATACCCCAGGTGAATAGTTTGCCTCATTAAACGTCTGGCTAAAAAAGAAATTGTTTACGCAATTGGAAAACTTTGTAATACTACAAATAATTCTTGGAAAACAATTCATTGTGGGTCATTTCAGTTTTGTGTGTGTGTGTTTTTTAACTGAACTGTGTTAATTTTAAGAATTACATTAGCATTCTGTGATCATTTTAGAAAGTTTATTATTTTCTAGTTAATATTGCATTTGTTGTTGTTTCTACAGCCTAACATTATTCCAAGTATCTGAAGACTTTAAAGTAATTGTTAGGATGTACTACCAGCAAATTAAAATGATGAATCTGGCGCAGTCTGTTACTAATATTACCACTTTATTTATTTGCCCCTGCAGTTTTATTATCTGTTATTCAAGACACTAGATCCATGCACAGCTCAGTGTACATTTTCGAAAGATTGCAAACAGGCAGGCAGGTAAGTAACAACACCTGTCTTTTCTGCCGTTATTAACTGAACCCACCTGCTTCCTTTAAATGATGTGAAAGACCACTGGATTTTCCAGCATGAATAAAACCAAAGGGATTTTGAAGTGGCTGTGGCATATGAGTATTTTTTATTTTGCCCATATATAGTATATATTATACTTTGAAGCCTTGTACCACTTTTAATACATAATGCATTTTTAAAACCAGTGAACATTATTTCAGTTATATGTTTTGTTCTGGTATGAATACAAGCTTTGCATCGCATGTAATAGTAAAATTTTACATATTTAATGTTGGCATGGGAAACAGTAGACACAGACACAGACTATAGGTGGGCACTGCACTTTGCAATATTGTTTAGGTTTGATATGTGGTTTTGTAGCACTAAAATACTAATACTAATTTTATGAAATTCTTATCAAAGTCCCTAATTTAGCTGTGGATCTGTCAATTGTCATATTTAATGGTTGCCAAAGTATATGAATATATGGCAAGTATAGAAAATAAAAAATGGAGGAACGCGTCGGGGGCCAAGTGGATTGTGTTCCTCTCTCTAGACTTTCTTCACTTAAATTGTGGTGACATTAGTAATGCTCTGTCTAGTGCCCATTTAGGCGAATTCTTACAATACTAATTTTTGATTATGTAATATATTTTCCTTTCAAATCAGTAGAGATTGAACAAATTTGTCGAAAAGCCCCCCCCCCCCCCTTTCCCCCCTGTTAGTATACAGAGGACGGCTTTTTCATTTGTATATACATATTATATGTTTATATGTCTGCTGCCTGAAGCTAAAACCAGCTTTAACATATTTCATGACCTTATTAACCTCCACAATTAAGTTTTCACTTAAATTATCTGTTTCCATTATCAGGCCAACACTTAAGCTAGGTACACACTTGCAATAATTATCGTTAGAAAACGAACGACTAAGGATTATGTACAATTATTTTGAACGATCGTATTTTACACAATTCTGTACATGTTGTAACGATACGATCGGTCAAATATATTCCACAAATAGTGTACACACGCTAGATACGATCATTTGAACGATGCAGGGAGTGACATGTAAAGAAGAAAGTGTAATGCAGAAACATCAACCATCGCTGAACGACCTTACACACAATAGACAGTGAATGATTGTCGCTCAATCAGATCCGCCGGGAGGATTGTTCATTTCCAGTGACAATCCTCGTTCTTCGGCATCATTGGTCAGTCGTTGTGCACTTTTTTGTTAACGATTATTGGACGATCGGTCGCTAGTCATTTGTTTCCAACGATAGTTATTGCAAGTGTGTACGCAGCTTTACATTCAATGCCAAAATAGATCTCAAATATTTTAATGTGTCAAAAGTGTGGCAGCTACTTTGAACTTTTTCAAACTTCTTTTTGCCAATTTCAGACTGGGCCGAGCTCATGCCATTGTTGCTTTTGTAGACTGGGTGCAGACATCCACTGGATGTTTTTTTACTGCCTTATGGTGATCCTGCTCTCTGTTTTTGAATTACGATATACTGTATGGCACAAAGTTACTTGGTAGAATATTGTTGAGTTAGGGACCACACTTTTTAAAAGTGCCCTAACCATATAAGACCATATACTTGCAAATGTATGCAACCGAACCTCTGTTTTTTTAACCTGAGTAGCACTGGGTAGCATGAAAGTGGGCCATCAACTTTTGATATATACTGTATGCCACATGTCATGACAGTGTATTTGCAAGCAGAACCTGACTAGAACTGGGTAGCATGAAAATGTACCAGGGTCCTTTTTTATTGTTTTGTACACTACCCCACTCATTCTAGATTTGCTGGATCACCCAGGGTCTTACTTCTCCAGTCTTTGGGAATTTTAGTAAATCCGGCCCAATGTGTAGTTTAGTTTGGCAGCTGCACTTAACTCTGCAGGCCATAGGAGCTAAACTATATTGTTAATGCACAAGACAGAATATATGATAGCACATGTGACTGTCACGAACGACAGGGAGGGGAGGGTAACAGGAAGGTGTATAAACTACTAGGCCTCAAATACCTAGGGAAAAGGGAATGGTCACCCCTTGCAAAACCCTAATCCAGCCCTGACTCCTAACCATATGAGCATCCCCTGAAGGTAGGGATA
>NC_092860.1:77066175-77079578 GCF_032062135.1 Pyxicephalus adspersus
GGTCATTACAAACAACAACACAGCAACAAGTAAAACCAAAGAGGCTGTCAGATAATCGCACATGCAGCTAGTCTGACAGATCCTCAAACTTCTGTCACGGAAGGGACCGTGACAGTGACCCAAGATTAATACAAAGTAATGTTCCTATCAAAACATTTGTTTCATTTGATCCCATCAGTGCATCCTATCACTAGGTGCTATCACACTACTGTTTTATGGCCCTTTGAAAAAAAATAAAACAATGGTTAATTGTAAAGGGCAAGTCACCCACTCAGAGGAGTGAAAGGTGAATCCCAATCTTCTGATATGGATTATTGGCTTTGCTTCACTTAACAAAAATTCAAATGGATTTAACTGAAATGTCATGTCACTGATCTACACAAATACTCCATAATGATGCGTGTATAAGTATTCACACGTATTCTCTCCCTTTGTTGTGAGAGTTCTGGCTCCAGGCAATCGACTGTCTTCAAAAGACACATGTGCGTGCAATTAAATGTCACAACAAAAATACACTTGTTTCTAGAAGGCCCCAGAGTTTGCCAGAAAGCACATCAAAACAAACCACATCATGAAGACTAAGCACCTATCAAAACAACAAAATTGTTGACAAGTACCAATCAGGGCTGGGTTTTAAAAAATATCCAAAACGTTGAACATCCCCCAACTACTACTAAATTCTTTATTAAAAATCAGATATTTACAGCAAAACAGTCTTTCTATTAAAAGTTTAAACACCAAACTTAGCCAAAATTCCACCTAGTAAACACAAGCAAAAAATGGTAGCTTTGAAGGAGAGATTATACAGGTGAGATGAGAGAAACCATCTTTGGAGAAACTATAATCTAGACCAGTGTTTCTCAAACTTTTTTTTTTACATGAGGAACCCTTGAAAACTTCAGGTCTTCGGGGAACCCCTGCTATATTTTCTATATCCACAATGCAGTACATAAGCATGATGGTCAGTAGGAAGAATTGGCCTGATTTATAAAAACTCTCCAAACTTTTTTTTATATTTCAGATAAAGTGGAAAGGGTGAGACCCCTGTGAATTTTCCCATGATGAAACCTCATGGGGTAATCTTACAATTGCCCTGATTTATTAAAGCTCTCCAAGGCTGGAGAGGATACACTTTCATCCGTGAACCTGGGTGATCCAGCAAACCTGAATTGGATTTCTCAAAAGTAATTTGCTATTTGTTAGCAAATGTTTTCAATCCTGGACCAGATCCGTTCAAGGTTTGCTGGATTACACAGGGTCACAGATGAAAGTGTATCTTCTCTAGTCTTGGAGAGTTTTATTAAATTAGGCTCAATGCGTTCTCCATTGCTGGGCAATAGGCAGAGTGTCACTCTCACAGCTAGCCAAAAGGATTATTAGAGTCATTTAAACTGACTGAGAGTCAAAAACTGTTCATTGATCAGGGAACCCCTAGCAACCTCTGGAAGAACCTTAGGGTTCAACAGAACCATGGTTGAGAAACACCGCTCCAGACACAAAAAGAGCCGGGCCTTATGAAATTGTCCGAAAGCCATGGAAAATGCAATTTTCAAGTTTGAAAATTGTAGTAGTATAACATATATTAGTAAACATATAAAAAATTACATGGAAAAATCTACTTTGTTGACACCAGAAATTGTTTTTTGGTCCTAATTTAAAATGTTCTGTGTGGGGTAAAACCAACATTGTTCATCAATGCCAGAACTCGATGCAGCATGGTGGTAGGTCAAGATTCCCTAATACAATTTCCTGAGGAAAATAAACAATGAATAGTGTAATATTAACATTTGGTATGCAAAGTGTATCCACTGACATTTAGTTATAATCTTTAGAATAACTACAGTTACATAACTGTCCATCTTCAAGGACAACCAAACTCACTGCTTGTACTTTTTTACTTGTCTAACAAATCAAAATTATGCACATATAGTTAAGTACTTTCCAAGTACTTAGCCACACTAGTACTTGGCCACCTTCCAAGTACTTCCAAGTATTTGGCCACATTGCACAAACAATATACAACCAGTTTTGAAAATGCTTATGTGCTAAAGCTAATGATCATCAACAGAGCATGCTAATGTTATAATCTGTGGGAAATCAGAATGCAAAATGTATGATCTTAGTTCTACATCTAATACAACAGGAAGTAGTGAGGAAGAGGACTAACATCTGTTGTAGTAGAGGGATTTTATGCAGGCACTTCCATTCAGCCTGGAAATCATTCTTAGACACATCTGATTCGAGTGACTTAGCTGTTGTTACATAAGCCAATTACTACATATAGGCAGTTTGGCATTGTGACATACGATGAGGCAAAGAATAAGTAATTTCTCAAAATGTTATTTTAGGTTGACCAGAAGTGAGAGCAAAAAAAAGAGCAAGACTGAGCCAACTTGTCCTATGTAACACAAATTATTCTGTCAAAAAATGGATGTACCTCTGTGGTAAAAATCTTGAAATCCTGACAAATGCTTGAATACCCTATTGACATGAAGAAATTACTTTGACATCTCTTATGTTACCTTCCTCTCACTTTACCAAACTACTAAATTTTTTTAAGGAGGAATTGTATGCTACAGTTTCTCCTTTCCCAGTTACACATAAAACGGTGTTTTCCATTACAGGAAATATTAGTAATATTAGATTAGTTGTTCATAATTCAGTTATTTTTTGCTTGGCTTCCTTCTTCTGTATAAAAAAAAACAATTTCTACCTACCTTAATTCCACTCCAATTCTGTCTCTGGCCTACTCCTCCACCAGTAGTCCTCTTCCTACAGAATGACAGTCATATTATTGTTGTTTGCATTTCTTCCTATGGGGCAAGTTATCACAAAGGATGGGCTCACAGAACACCCCGACTGAGTGGGACATCAATACATAAGTGCCACTCAGTCCTAGAAGAATGCCTGACAGGGTGTGGGGAAGGAAAGTGTCTGTTGGTTGCAGAAGGTAAAACATTATACACTTTGTATAGTGTAGAGTGACACACTGCCCCTAAGTTGCTAGGTTGCCTATAACAGTTGGCTCCTTGCCGACCCCTTCTCCATCCTACATGACCCTCCTCATCTTGGCTGACCTTGTCACTTAACTCCCCTTATGGCTGGCCTCTTTGACCTAGCTAGACCTCAATATTCTAGCTGACTTCACTGTCCATCCTTGGACCATCTGTCCTGGCTGACCCCTGATAACCTCACTCTGTCCTTACTGGCCCCCTCTTTATCCTAGATTACTCTTTTTATCCTGGTTTTACCCATTTCTCCTGACTGACCCTATCTATCCTGGGTGTCCAACTCTGCTTTTACGGCTTCTCACTGTATCATTGCTGGTCCCCTCTCTATCCTAGCTGACTATACTTCTTCATCATGGCTGCCCCCCCTTGTTCTCTAACTGCCCCCCTCTGCCCTGGCAATATGGACAGTAGCATACAGGTGTTGTGCAGCCAAAAGTCTCAGGTTCTATTCCCTCTATTTTACAGAACATTACATACACACATGGTGGTAGAAACCATTATGCTTGGTTAAGTAACATCCAGGTAAACAGGAGAGATGTAAAAATGAATTGTAAATGAGAACAAAAATGGCTTACTATCAGTTCATCTGTCAAACAGAGTCTTACTTGTTCCTTTACTTACCAATTGGAAGCATATCTCCTGCTCATCACTACAAAATTCCCTTTACAGATTCCGGCACACTTCTGGTCAGTACAGCTTCTGAGGGATAGTAAAAGTAAGTGAGTTTAAACATTTCAGGTACTTTTTAAAAAAAAATCATTTGTTTTGTACAAGTTATAAGGTTATGGCATTTTTTTTGTTTTAAATGCTGCTTTAAATGTAGAGATGTATAGATACACCACTAGAAGCAGCACAAATTGACCACCAATATGATCTTACTTCCCTGTTAAAAACAAGCCTGTAACCAGATAAAATATCCACCCAACAGGATGTGCACTGTTTCTTGGAAGTCAACCAACTCATAGACTTGTATTGTAAAAAGTTGCAATAAAGCAAACTGTCATCAACTGCCTTGTACCCCTTGTAGCTGCCCACATTTCCCTATTACTTATCAAAGTTAAATTGTATTGGTATTGTTTTCCAAGACATCATCCTAATATTTTATTTACAGATTCATTTACAGATTATGCATTTTCTGTACATCTACTGCTGTTTTGTATTCTTGCCATGTCCTATCTAGAAGAAAGTTGAAAGTTGGCTCTGCTTTTCTAGGACAAGAATGAATAAATTTGGGTCATAGTCAGAGAGTATACCTAATTGTTAGGCTGGGTAGACACGTGCAATCTTTCACGATCCTTTCCAACGACAAAAGACTGCAAGATGCATGATGGAGCATTTATGGCAAAGGGAGAGAAGAATGACAGGGCGGAACCCTGCTGCATTCTTTTTCCTTAATTTTCTTTATGATCTTCCTTGTTCGTCAACTGTGGATCCGCCAGGACGGTTGTCAGAGCAAGTGAGGAAGAGTACACACGCCTGATGATTCTCGTCCAATAATCGCCTCAGGGCTGATATCGAACGAGAATCATCTGATGTGTGTAGGTAGCCTTATATACACAGAGCTAGGAGATTTAGGGGTAAATTTGTGTTTGTCCAATGTGGGGAAACAGCCCTGGGCACTAAAGAATCCAGGTCAAGCTGGACATTTATGGATGATCCCTTTTTTTTATTATGTGAATGCCATGTACTCACTTTAAATCCACTGTTCTTTATTATTTGAATGTGGCATTTTTATTCCCCATTGATTATACAAAAATTAGGCATTAGCAGAAATTAAAATTACAGTGCTTGGGAAAAACACAGGATCACATTTAGAAAGCACTAAATAAATGAAACCATGGATAAGAAGAGGTAATTGACTGTTTTCTACCATAAAAATGTCTTTATCTATGGAATGCTTAATTTTACTCCATCAAACTCCCCCACTTCTTAGAATGTAAAGGTTATTAAACCAGTACTCTTTAGAAAAGCCTATCAGATACAGGGGACATGTACAGCATCCTAAAGACTGAGAATGCAGACCTTATGCCATCTTTTTTACCCTCCCAACTTATATCCAGATTCACATGCATCATTTATGACCTTCAGAAGCTTAGAATACCTACGTCACTGCTCATTGTTTGGTGTCAAAAATTATTCCTCCACAAAATACCCTTTACATAGAATTGCAAGATATCATGCAAATATATACATCTGCACATTCATCTGTGCACATTATCATCATTGTCCATTCTTGTTTTTATAACAATTTATTCAAGCTGTGGTATAGAGAAAAATGCCTTATTAGCTAGTATTGCGCTTAATGATGATGCTTTTTCAATGCAACAAATATTTGCACATCTGTTATCAGAGTATTTTCAAGAAGGGATATGGGTAATGTCAGTGATTTTACGCATCCTTGTGATAAATGATAACATGTATGCTATACATGTTCCTATGGTTGGGAAAGCGGGTAAGAAGAATGACTCACTAGCACCATCCTTTAGTTTTTGTTGGGTGTCATGTGGGGGCATCCTGAGCCACTAATCTGTCTCCTCTGAGACAATATTTGCAAATAACAACATGACAACTCGTTTATTAACCCCCCTAGCAGTTTAATTCTGTCCGTATTCCCACGCAAAAAGCGTTACATTTTTTTGCATGGAAATTTATTTTACATTGTAGGCCTATAATTCTTAGGCATAACTCACCGAAATATGTCCAATAGTTAATACATTTATTATTAAACTTTAAATAAAAAAACAAAAAAAAAAAGTGATGCATGTAATATAACTGTACAGTAGCATATATAATATAATTATATATATATATAATATAAAGATTTCTTCATATTGCACTCAATACAGCTATTTTTGTATTGAATTCAATACAAAATTATTTGAATTTCCTGCCGCTCCTCCTGCCCACACTGAAGCATGCACCAAAGTCACCGGGAAACCCCAGAGATTGTCTCTGCACACGCAGCTGCAGGGACCAGCAGGACAATAACTGAACAAGGTAAGTGTTTTTTTATGTTTTAGGTGACCCGAGTGTTACTCGGGATTATCGCTTTTTGCATGGTAAATCCACCCCGAGTGACACTCGGGATTACCTCTAGGGGGGGTTATTATTCTTATTACTCCTATTATTCTGAACTGTAAGAAATTACAAAACAAATTATTAGTTAACCCCAAAATCTACTAGTAAACTATTGACGTTGGACAATAAAGGAGATATTTGTAGTACCTTTTAAGGATAATTTGAAAATAATGTAAAAACGTGAAAGTCATATTATTTTTCTTGTTCAGTCAATTATTACTAATTCACTATTAGTATTTTTGGAATTCATGGTTTAGCATCAGGGTTCACAATTGTTAAATGATAGTTTAAAGAAGGAAAATAATCACTTGAAAGATAAGTTTGGGTTTTGAAGTCATTAAAATAATGTCTTGTCTACAATATAATGCATATGAAGTAAGTGACTGAAAAGTCTTATTGTTAAAGTTGAAGTCTAGACTACCCTTATCTATTAACAACACAGCTTGCTTGTTAGAAGGGTGATAAAAGGCTTGACTACCCCCCCCCCCCCCCATTCAAATGGTTTAGCTTTTTGCTGAATTTGATTGTCTTTGTTAGTCATTTCTAAAAATGACTTTATGTATGAAGCACAGATGTGAGATGGTAGATTAGCATCTGCAACTTACTATAAACTGTATGAAGTATGTGAATAAAATGTTCACCCATAATAACTACTTCAGTGCAACTCCTCATAGTATTAGAAAGGCTTAGGCAATATCTGTGTTATCCATTAGAAAGAATCACTAGCACATCCTAAACCCAAAACCAAGAAAGTAATATTCATTACAGTTTACCAGTCCTTAGATGGAATGACTTGATTTGTTTTGCTTTTTCAGGCGATAAGAAGTTTCAGAAAGTACAGAAGTTTTTATCAGTATTTACCAACATTCCTGATCAAGCTACTTTTGATTGGTATCCCAACACAATGGCTACATTGAGTTAGTCAGCTTCTGAATTCAAATATTTTATGAGAATGTTTTTATCTTTTGGAAATAAATCAGTCCATGTATACAAAGATCTAGGACAGGGACCGGCAACCCGCGGCTCCGGGGAAGCATGCGGCTCTTAATCCTCCTTGTTGTGGCTCCCTTCGGCCTTGACAAAAGAAAAAAAAAGAATAACAGATATTTATTAATTTAATTTTTGTTTATATATTATTTTATTTTTGTTTATTTTGTTGCACAGTTATCTTGGAGTCCGAGGTAATACAATGAAGTTAAAAAGTTTTTTTAATTTGTTTATTAAAGTATGAATCAGATCCACGTCTATAGCCCTCGCCTTTACCTGCAGGCGGCTTCTTGAGTGTGTGACCCCCATGGTAAGCTAACCATGAATACATCTCAAAAAAGAAAAATCTCAGAAGAAAATAGAGAGTTTAATTCTGCATGGGCAGATTCCTTTGCCTTTACTGCCAACGACGCTGACTTACTTGTGTGCTTGATATGTGGCGAGAAATTAGCAAACAACAAAAAATGTAACATTGAAAGGCATTTACAAAACTAGCACTCAGCCTTTCCTGAAAAGTACCCAACTGAAGATGGGCGAAAGAGATTAATTTCGGAACTACTACGAAAAGTTGAGCAGAGCAAACATACTTTCAAGAAGTGGATCAACTCTCCAAACTCAACTACAGCTGCTAGTTTTTTTGGCAGCTCATGAGATCGTAAGGAGGGGAAAGCCATTCACAGATGGAGAATACATGAAAGAATTGTTCATAAAATAATCAGAGCATCTATTCTCTGAATTCAAAAATGAACAGAAAATGAAAGAAATTCCTCTCTCTGCAAAGACCCTCAAGGACAGAACCAATAAAATGGCAACATCCATTGCCAGTAAGCAAACGATTACATCAATGCAGCTCAAGCATATTCAATTGCCTGTGATGAGTCAAATATGTAAACAATATTGAGCAGACAGCACTGGTGTGCGGATATATGAACTCTGATTGGCTGCAGGAAGAACTGATTGAACTCATACCACTAAAGGCCAAACACAGGGACAGGACATTTGTGAGGCTGTTTTGAGTTGTCTAAAAAGCAAAGGAACACCACACCACTCACCTGGTGTCAGTGTCTACTGATGGTGCACCCAGTATGAGAGGAGCACAGTAGGTAGGGCTTTTGCAAAAATTTACTTTACTTGCTGGATTGAGAGCTGATAAAGTTTCACTGCAACTTGCACCAAGAAGCACTTTGTGCTCAAACATTCTCCCCTGAAAGTGTGGAAGTGATGAACCTCCTAATTAGGATAGTGAACAAAATAATTGCAAACGGGTTAAACCACCGACAGTTTTGTTCATTGCTAGATGAAGTAGAGAGCGCATATTCGGATCTCCTGCTGCAAAACAAAATTCGGTAGCTGTCAAGGGGAGACATGCTGAAACACTTCTCTGCGTGTCTGAAACATGTGAAAACCTTCTTGGAAAGCAAAGGTCTCAGCTATCCTGAACTGGGAGACCTTGATTTGCTGGAAAAGTTTTATTTCATGGTGGATATGACAAGTCACCTAAACACACTGAATAAAAATTTCCAGGGAAATGGAAGCATGGCCCTGCAGTTGCTGGAGGATGTTCTGGCGTTGGAGCACAAGATGACAGAGTTTGCCAGAGATGTACAGAGAGGTATGTTCTCCCACTTCCCCTCTCTGAGAGAGTTCAAATAAGAGAACAATCGTATAAATTGTGAATATTTACACCATACAATAATGGCAATGCCAGCTGCACTTGGAGAAAGATTCAGCGAGTTCAGAAAGGACACTCTGTCCTTCCTTGTCACACTGCTGGACATCGACCCATCCCTGCTGAACATATCCGGATTCACAGGGATAAGTCAGCCTGATCTTGAAGTTGAACTGGAGGACATATGGGTGTCCAAGTTCAAAAGCCTGACAGCAGATCTCAAAGAAGTGGACCGTCAGAAGGGAACTCTCGCTAAAGGACACAAACGGAATTATATTGAAAACCTCCCCAAACCCGACAAGGTATGCATTTGGAGTCCTGTTCATCTTTGACTCAACATACTTATGCAAACAAGTTCTCTCGAGCATGAACTTCATAAAGTCCAAATATCACTCGGCCTCACAAATCAGAGCCTACAGTCTTGTGTGAAGATCAAAGTCACATCTTACAGCCCCGACATAGGGAAGATCAGCATTGAGCTTCAGAAACAAAAGTCACATTAAACAGGTGAGAACACTATTATTTATTAGGCTATTATTTTTCAGAAAAAACATTTTTTTCAGACCCGGAGCTGATGTATTTTTTATTGTATGTTCAGGTGCTTCGCCTAATTGCTGCCCAAAAAAGAAACCCGAAGAGGATGAGAACGTACGGAAATTGACCTGTCATAAAACGTTCCTAATTTTATGTTTCATTTTTTAAAACTGCCAATCTGCAACTATATGTTTTTTTTTTTAATTAAAGAAGGCTACATTTTATTTTAATTTTACACAAATACGGGAAGGACTCAAATTTATTACAAAGTAGGCCCACACATGCACACTGCACCTCTGTTTGTTGTATTCTGTTGTTGTAACAGGTAAAATTAAAAAAGATTAAAACTTAAGTTTATAAGCTGTGTTGTGTTTTGTGGTTCAAGAATATTTTTCTTTAGTGGAAGAGGGGGCAAAATGGCTCTTTTAATAGTAAAGGTTGACAACCGATGGTCTAGGAAAATTATAAAAAAAAAACAGTGCTCAGAGCCATTTAAACTTTCAATATCTAACAGCTGTTAAATGTTCTGCAATATGTATGTACAAATCAGCCCCTTCATAACATAATGCTAATTCATAACCTGTTCCTAAAATACCTGGAAACCCAAACTGAATGACATCTAGTTTGCAAAAAGCCATGTGTTTCATACACAACTGCTGTGGTTTTTAAATGAAAATAGAAACATTTTACAAACTGTTGCAACAAGGGCCCACTGGGCTTTTGCTTTTTTAAATACCAAGGGATTGCAAGGCACTCATCAGATCCATTAGCCTGCCTCTATTGAAACAGCCAAATTTTATGATATTCTCAGGTTATTAGTATCCATCTAATCAGAACACCTACAGTATGAAATAAAAAGATAACAAATGCTAGATTGTGCAATATATCTTTCTGTTAAAAGTGAAAACAGTAAAATCCAATCCTCTCATCTATTTTAGTTTGAGGATTGAGATCAGGCACATGGTTTATGCTGTAATACAGGGACACTGGAAATGTAGTCTGACATCTATCGTTCTCTCTACTTTGGATATCACAGTCATACCTGATTGACCTACCCACTGGCTGAATTTTGTGATGACTGGAAATGAGCTGTAGTAGCTTAAATGTAGAGTCTGCAAGCACCTTTAGCCTAAAAGTTTTCTGTCCACCACTTTGCTTTACACTGTTTGTATTTATTTATCAACCTACTAATTGAATTTGTATTGTATAATTTTGGGTTTAGTTGTGCTTTAACCTTTCACAGAATGAATAAGAATTCCTTTTATTTAACGTAATTCATTGGATAAGCCCAGCCTTACTAGTTTTTTTAGTTATCTTTGATAATGTATTATTTTTTTATATATGTGTTTGAGTGCATTTATGTATTTATGTGGTTGTACATGGGGATGTAAGGGTGTTTATTTAACTTACATTATCAATATTAGATAGGGGCTGTAATAAAAGATGGACATATTTTATTAATAAAACAAACAAAACCAAAAAAAAAAAAAAACACCATGTGACAGCATCATGCAGGTGACATATCCTCTTTAAAGTAACACCTGAGGTTCACACCATTGTTGCTGATAGGGCACAAACTGTGTTCTGTCAGATTTTGCTCAGCTAGGAGCTAAGCTTGAGAATGACAGCATTAAAAAATGATCAAAGATGAGCACTTCTGGGTTCATTCTTTACAGGAAAGAACAGTGAATGGAACTTTTCTAATATCCCACCTGACAACCTACCCCCATGGACATCATTGACCAACTCAGAGGGACAGGGACATTACAAATGGTGAGGATGGGGGGTCAGGAGCTTTATAGCCAAATACCAAACATCATCTCTACCATTTGTCACTGTAATGGTCTGCTGGCCAATTGCTGCAGGAGAAAACCCACAAAACACAACCAGCAAGCTATTAAAGTGCACATAAACCCTTTTTTTACTCACCTGTCCCCGCTCTATTGCTGGTACTGCCACCTTCTTCTCTTCCTTAATTCAACGTTCGGCCATTTTGATTGGCCAGGCTGGGATGACGTAACTCCAGCACATGCCCTCGAGAGTTCATTCAGTCCTGGCAGTCACATGGGCAGCCAGGATTGCCAGGTTTTCTGACAACCAACACTGAGCTGTACATGTCAATTCTAACAAAAGAAACGGCGATCAGACAGGTAAGAAAACTGATTGAAGGAGGAACATCCATTTTAGCAATAAAGCTGTTTCTGATGTCAAATCAGATCTTTAGTTCAGCTTTAACATTTATCCTAGTATCTGTCAGATTTGTATTGCTACTTGTGATTCTGCGATGGAGGTCTAACCTCATAATTTGTGAACCTTTTTTACTGGGGAGAGTTTGTGATAGCAATCAAATCTAATCTGACAGTGAACAATCTAAACGAAGCAAATAAACAAGTGCTACTGCTGGCCTGTTTTAGATGTACAAACATTACTACCACAAACCCTGAAGGTCCTAGGTAAGCATTATGTTGCTGACAGTTTAACTTAAGGACAGTCTTTCGGGTTTGTTTACTTAGCAATTAGTAGCTTATCTCCCATTCTCTGTACAGAGAAACATGAAGGAGCTGAGTGCCTCACATTTCAGGCTGTGAGGTGAAGTAAAATCAGTTCAATTTCACCATTTAAAGTACTGATTTGTAAAAAGAAATATGTTCTGTGATAATGGTAAACCAATTATATTGGAGCAGAGGGGAAATGTCTGATTTTAATTCTGCCTTAAACGGTTAGTTTTTATATTGCTTATATGAAGTATGTGCTTTACAAATAAACAATTAGTTCTGTAAGTTTTGTAAACAAGAGACATTTCAAACAGATAAGCCTAGAAAACATTTTAAAATATCAAAAACTGATGGTTATAAATAATAACTTAAAATATCCATGATCCCTATGATTCTCCCTCCCACATGTTCTTATTGGCCAGTAACGTTACCCATAATAGTATTAGAACCAATTAGAATGGGGGCAGGGGGTAGGGGGCAAGTTTTCTTACTACCTGAAATTGTCAGATCTTTGTGTATTCAGAATAAGTTAGAATTTAAATGTGAGCACCTTCCAGAGATTAAACATTTTTTAAGTGATGTTTACTTTAATTTTTCACTTGACTGAAGTACACCTTTAGTTAGAGGAAGGTTAATAAAAGCTTGAAGGGGAAATAATGGGAAGTGGGGATCTTTTATCTGATCCATCTAATTTTGAAATGGTCCCCTGTATCCTGTTAGGATTTATGTCTTCTCTCCTATCCTCCTTGCATGGCAGGACACCACCAACTTTTTGTTTCCTAAAAACAATAATAATTGGATGTGCCAGGATGACTTAACTCCAGCGCAGGCACACAGGAGTTCATCCGTCCCTGGAACATGCCAGTGATGTCAGGAATGCTGGTGTTTCCTGGTATTCAGTGCTGAGCTGTGCATATGCAGCGCAGCAAAACATGACAGGCAGCTAAGAATTGGTATTGTACATCGCCTGTCTCTCTGCAATATCCACCTGCCTGAATCACCCATGTTTAGAGTGGGACTTGAGTTCCACTTTATAGTGACTGAGGGGAACTAGAACTTTCTGAATGAAGTCAGGCCATTGTTTTATGACATGTCTTTCTTTATATTGTATCTAGCTGCATGTAGGAATCATAAAGATCTGAATTATATATAACGTATATGAAACAATATATGAAATATCAGTGTGTCTGATAATAAATCCTATATATGTGCTGTGTGCAGAATGTCAGCTTATCACAAATAACAAAAGTACAATAAAGGTGTGAATGGCCCCTTGTGTACAAAGCAAAAGAACACAACTCTGCACAGTAACACAACACATAATTCACATCTATATACAACAAAAAGCAAACAACACAAGAACATGCACACAGCTCTGAGATACCACACAACAAATAGCACACAATGTATAGCAGACAGCATACACACACAGTTCTCCACACAAGTACTCTAAAATATAGCACAAGCACACTGCTCATATCACACCACACACAGCCCTGTACATTACACACATAACACACCACACACACAGTGTACATTACAAACATAACACACAACACACACAGTGTACATTACACACATTACAAACCACACAGCAGTGTACATTACACACATAACACACCACACACA
>NC_092860.1:77081427-77225952 GCF_032062135.1 Pyxicephalus adspersus
TCTCTCTCTCTCTCTCTCTCTCTATCTCCTCTTCTCTCTCCATATCTCTCTCTCCATTCCATCTTCTCTCTCCATATCTTTCTCTATCTCCTCTTCTCTCCCTATATCCCTCTCTCCATTCCCTGTATTCTCTCCATCCCCTCTTCTCTCTCTCCATATCTCTCTCTCCATCCCCTCTTCCCTCTCCATATCTCTCTCTCTGTTTCCTATTCTCTCTATATATATCTATCTCCATTCCCTCTTCTCTCTCCATTCCCTCTTCTCTCTCCATATTTCTCTCTCTATCCCCTCTACTCTCTATTACCTCTTATCTCTCTCCATATCTCTATCTCCTCTTCTCTCTCCATATCTCTCTCTCCATTCCCTCTTCTCTCTCTATATCTCCATATCTCTCTCCCTCTCCCTCTCTCTCCCCCCTCTCTCTCTCCCTCCCTCTCTCTCTCTCTCTCCCTCTCTCTCTCTCCTTCCCTCTCTCTCTCCCCCCTCTCTCTCTCTCCCTCGCTCACATCTTCCCTTCTCTCCCCCTCATATATCCCCTCTTTCTCCCCCTGCTCCCTATCTTGTTGTATTACCTATAGATGCCTTGTCATACTATTGTTACTGATGCCCTTTTATAACTCGGTAAGTCCTGTGACACATCAATCATGCTTCATGTATCTGTAGTATCTGACCTCTTGCAGTGCCCACAGTGTGATGGAGCTGACCTTGTACTTAGGTGAACAGTCTGTAACGTCTGGTGCAGTTTAGTGTAACACCCCTTGCTATTTCATTACAGATTATGGCGTGTCTGTAAATAATTTATTGAGTGGCATGACATTATTACACTTGTCAGAATTCCTGAAATAATCCTGAGCCAACTTTGGATGCTCTCAAACATGAGTTCCGTTCAGTCTTTTTATTGGGATCTGATTTATAGGCTGTTAAAGGGTAAACCTTGTTGGTGATACATGCATGCTGATATCCAGACAAAGTGATTTCTTCCTGAACTATGAACTATAGTAAATAATTTAAACTGATATATTAGGATTACAATTGTCATAAAGTATCATATAATAAATAGCTTTTATTAATCTGTGCAGCTTTTATCAGTTTATTAAACTGCGGAAATGCAAGATAACCTGGAATCCATTACACTGGCATTTTTAACATCAGCGATTGGCACCTGTAACCAGGCAAGGCAACACCATTTCTAGCTCATAGCTGTCTTATACTGGGTCATATTTTTATTATGTTTTTTGTTTGATCTGGTAAAGTAAAAACCATGTTTAAATGCGATCACTAAGCCCATGTTTCCAGTGGAGTGGTAAGCATGGAGGGTTCTGCTAAAGATTAGGGATGGAAGTGCAGGTACCTGTCTTGGTATTGTATGTTGTTGGAGTGTCACAGTCTGGTTTATTTGCCTTACAAGGCTCACATTCACAAAATAATTGAAATACTTGCCAGCATGTGTTCCTTATGATAACATGTGGAGCAGGCGTCTTGACAGTCTATTTGGGAAAACGTCAGTCCCTTTGCATTCTTATGTTCAGTCAAAAGTTTATTTGTTGTTCAATCACAAGGTCAGCTTTTAATATAAAATCTTTCAAGGAGATCACGCCAAAGTTTCATTGAAGGGGTAAACATTTGTGACAACTCCTGTCTCATTTGGTCTGTGCTTTTGCAGCAGGGAACACTTAAGGAACAAAACTAGGAGGCATGTTGAGTAAATCCTGAACTCCTAAAGAAGTCAGCAAAGCGGCTCCTATAAAGTGCTTGCAAGGGTGTAGTTAGCAGGTGCATACCCAGAGGCAATCCAAGTACCCTCTCTAGATACAAGAGCTGAACCGATATTAAACTTGCACTCACATTTCAGGCATCCATTTATCTTTTCACAGTGGAAAAATCTGCAGAGTACGTGTAAAGGCACAGACTGTGATGAAGCAATGCTGTGTTGGGTTTTGATCACACCTTTGGCAGCGAAGTGAGTGTGGAGTTAATTACATTAATCCATTCTCTGCCAGAGTAAACAGAAGAGAGCTGGAAAGGGCAACACATGGGTAAAAACACTGGGACTTTCATTGGCCCTTCCGTCTTCTCATTGTAATGATACAACGCAGAATCATTTAGTTTGTTCACTGTACAATGTTACCTGCATCTGTACTCTGCAGCAGTGGATTATCCCCATGCTGTGAATATAAACTTGATGTTTTAAAGACTTCTTAAAGATGCCATTGTTAATGAGCAGTTAGACATCTGGGATGCTTACAATCGCTGTCAGATGTTTTGGCAGCCAGAAAAGTGTTAGGGCCGATGAAATATCCAATTTATGTCATGTGAATTAATTATCTCATATACACCTCAGCCTGCGGAATGATTAACTGGAGTTTTGGCTCACTGGGCTACATTTAATCAGTACTTTGCAAATTAAATAGTAGCTTTTGCAATTCTCATCTACAAGGGAGGAGTTTTTGTGGACCGTATCTGGGAAATCGTTGAATAAATATGACTTAGGACTGATGTCTTCTATATTTTTTTTGTAACAGTTTTATCAGATTTCGTAGCTTTTGACTGCAGCATAGTTCATGGGAAAAGAATTCAATAAACTTACATGGCTAATATCATTTGCATCATGCAGTAAAATGCATAGTTTGGAAAGAAATTGGTGGGAAGCGAAAGTCTGCAATTCTTTTTTTTCACTCCCTGGTTTCTCTGAATAACCTTAATATGTTTCATGGGTATAGAAGGCAGATAAAACTTTAAATGCACCTATTTAAATTTCTAATTTGACCTATATTTATCCCATATTTACCCCCCTAAAAATGGGGTCACAATTGGGTGTCACATATTTTACTTCTATTTACACCATTTTAATTATAGTGGTTAAAATGTATAATGTTACCTCTTAACACTAGTAGTCAAAGGTACGCAGCCTATTATTTACCTCTTTGATGGTCCTGTTTATACACTTGGTGGCCACTTGCTTAAATTTGTAGCCAGGTATTCTACATTGGGTGCAGGATCTTAATGAGTTGCTGTGTCAACAAGAACTTTTCTGTGAGCCAAGACTAAGCTGGTTGGTAAAGCAGATCAATGTTCAATCAATGGGCAGAAAGTCTGCACTCTTCAACTTTTAGGCAGTTTTCTTGACATTCCATATTCCAATAGACTGTGCTTCCTTGTTCCCAGGGCTTCATAGCAGCTGCATAAGGTGAAATGGCTGTAACATAGGTTTGTATAAAGACAACTATAAGTAAAACTGGTGTCTGTAAAATCAGATTGGTTATATAAAATAATGATGGTATTGATCTGGTTGTCTTGAACTCGTAGGTGTGTGTAATAAATGGGCAAAGTAGATGGAAACCCTAAAGGACGTTTGCTACATTTGTACATTGTGAACAATTTGCAGCTTTCTAACTGCATACATGCACTCCAGCTATAGCTGCAAGTCAGTTCTTCTAATGGTGACAACAGTGGATGACACGTGTGTAATCTCCTCAATACATACGTAGTTTCGGAAGCCCAGTCCCTGTATGATTATCTTTACCTGCTGGCTAGGCCTTTTCATCTTGCTTTCAGTGCATGCCTATTAAAGTCTTCAATGGGACCAACTAATGTGAGAGTTTGTAAGGAAGTTTTACTATACAAGAGCTGAAGTCAGACCAGGTGGCAAGGAACTGGGTAAATATAGAGCTCTGGCCAGGGACAGTGGCTTAAATGCATTTCTAAAAAGTCGAGAATATTTTAACCTCTCTTTTTGCCATCAGTGTGCCATTCGATTTCCCTTCTTGTACACACAGCACACAAATTCTTTACAAGAGCTGGTGTCCTCAGTGTAGGATTTCACCTATATTCCTGTTCTGTGATAAAGAATTTTCTATCACTTTTAGCTCCTTTGAGTAAAGGTGAGAGTAAATCTTTCTAATGAAGACAAAAACGCAAAAAAAATTATAAATATATAAAAAAAACTGGTTTTATATACCTTACCTCTTTAAAATAGCCCAGTAAATGAAAACCACCAGATCGATACTGATGACATCCTCGCACTGACCTTATTTTAGACATGATCTGTTGCATTATAATCGCTCTGTGCCTATTGGACACGTGTGAGTTAACAGTTCTTCTACAAAGTATTGCAGGTGAAGTTTATCACTTAGTAAACACATATTTGTAATAAAACAAACAAGGTGATGTCAGCCGGCTGGAATTCCTACTCCATGGAACCATTACTATTACTCAAACATAAAATAACAATTTTTATTACCACTCAGAGTTGTACATTCAACATGCTAACTTACAGATAACCTAATCAATGGAAACAGTACATTCATCTCCCAAAGATCATTTGATATACCCCACATTTACCATATAGCCTTTTAACCTTCTCCCGGGTGTCTAATTATTAAAAGCATATGTTAGTTATTTTTTTCTAAACGCATCATCCTCCTAAATTGGACTGAATGTTGCTGAGACACATAAAAAATCAGGCGTTGTATATGCAACACCTGCTTTGAATCTCAACTCCCTTATCTACTTGATACTGAATACATTTTCCAGATCTGTGGCTTTCAAGCCCAGTTCATGTGATTCCAGGGAGGAACAGAATTCTCTAGCCACGCTGGCCTGTGAGATAACCTTGATTTTTGCTAGAGTGTGATGTTTGATATTTCTGTTCACTTCTTTGCAGAGGTCATTATTGATATATATGTATTAATTTCACATATAGAAGTTCCTTGCAAGACCAGTGATGGTTTCTGTGAATTGCTTTTAATACTTCAGTTATGTAAAATATGCTGGCAGTATACAAAAATTAGAAAGTTACAAAGAAAATTACAATAAAAAAAGTTTATTATTGTGGCTACCAGTGAAAAATTCGGCCACAGTTAGGATGTCAAAAGGATATCTGAACCCATGAAAAAAATGGGATAAGTTAGTTTACCAGTCTTTAGATGTAATTACATCATTTGTTTTTTCAGACTTTTCAGCAAGCACAGAAAATGTATCTGTAGGTGTTACCAGAAACGCAGTATCCTTGTCATTTCCTATGAGCTGTACTGTAACAAACAAAGTTATCTTGCTTCTGTAATCTTCTAATACCCCCACTTCCTATGTAATAAAGATGAAGAGAAGAAGGCATGTTTGAAGTCTGTGCAAAAATGTTTTTTTTACATATGGTGGAAGAGAAGTATGGAGAAAAGAAAAGGTGTCAGTTGGGCTAAACTCTTCTTTGCTATTATTAGTAACAGCCTACCTTTTTTACACCCAAGACTCTAGGCATATGACACTGTATGTGCATAATCTTTGAATTTGATGGATAAATCAAGGTGCTGCTCAGTAATATAAACCCTCTCTTCCTTCTTGCTTCCCACAGGCTGTTAATGTGATCCAATAGTGGCAATACATTTTGAAAATGCAAGGAACAGACATGCAGAGAAAGAATAGTAATGTCACCATTTCTTGCTCTTATAGAACCGACTTCAAAATGTTCTCTCCCTGTTTGATATTATCCTAACTATCTGAAGCAGCAGGTTTTATGTTTTCAGCTTTCCTCATTTTTCTAACACTGCCTTACTGGAAGCAGAATCGCAACCAGTGGAAATACCAGGGGCCCTCTTAAACCTTTACTGCATTACTGAAGTCAAATGGAAATGAGGTGAAGTTAATATTCCTCTTCCCTCTGCAAATTAACCTGAAACCTTTGCAAAATAGTTATATTTCTCTGGTTCATCTGTTTTGTTTTAACTAATCTGATTGATGGCTTTATGGATGAAGTTTCCGTAGAACTGCTGAAATTATTCCACCTGTGCGATGGAAACATGAAGCTCATATTAGCATTTGCACTGCATGGCAGCATTATAGACATGTTTAATGTTAAGTGAACTAGACACTGCTATAGGTCAAGCTTGCCTTTATGAATTTACCACATTATTTTATTTCCTATGTTACATAAAAAGAAGATATATTCATATTTGCTAATGTTTAGGCTCATTAATAAATGCAAGGAGAGTTCCAGTTCCTGCAAGGATTCATTTTCAGAATATTTATTTATATATATCTAAAGCCCAAAGTTAAAAGGACAGTTGAAACCTTGTATGTTTTGTCTGCGCTGTCAGTGTATCCTAGCAGGTGCCCCTTTGGAAGCTTTGCATTATATTACTGTTCCACTGGGAGCTCAGAATTCTTGGATCTACCCTTATTTGTAGTCCCAGTAAATTGAGAGGGTGACTGGGTCTAACATGGATACAGACATGAAAAACCTCATTGGGGTTCTAACCACTTACCACCCTAAAAAATGAACTGATTTAATGGTATATATTATTTTCTTTACTTATAAAAAAACATTTATCAAGATAACTTGTTTTGTCATTTTGGCTTCTTTACATGGTTTAAAGGCATGGTGTTAAAGGGGATGTATGGTGTACATGTTTTAACATCTACCCCTTATTTGCTAGCTATGACGAAACTTAGCCAAACAGCTATTGCACAAGGTTACATAAAAAGTTGCCACCAACCAAATGGCTGAGGATAAGTGATGCAACCTGAGCAAATGAGCAATAGTTAGATTGGACAGATTGCCAGGGAGGAGCAAACATTGAGCCTGATTTATTAAAGTTCCAATAGTTCCAATGACTGGAGAAGATACATTTTCAAGGGAGAACCTGAGTGATCTTGCAACCCCTGGAATAGATTTCTTAAACACAATTTGCTATGAGTTGGCAAATGTTTTCAATTCATTCCAGGTTTGCTGAAATACCCATGTTCTTCCATGATAGCACGGTGGCTCAGGGGTTAGCACTCTGGCCTTTGCAGCGCTAGGTCCCAGGTTCGATCCCCAGCCAGGACATTATCTGCATGGAGTTTGCAGGTTCTCCCCGTGTCTGCGTGGGTTTCCTCCGGGTACTCCGGTTTCCTCCCACATCCCAAAAAAAACATGCAGTTAGGTTCATTGGCTTCTCCCTAACAATTGACCTTAGACTACATTAATCACATATGACTATGGTAGGGACATTAGATTGTGAGCTCCTTTGAGGGACAGTTAGTGACACGACTATGGACTTTGTACAGCGCTGCGTAATATGATGGCGCTATATAAATACTGTATAATAATATTAATGATAGTTCATCTTCTCCAGAGCTTTAATAAATCAGACCTATTGTGGCAAGGGAACATGACCACCCTCCCCGGTGCTGACAGATCAAAGTGGCATCCCCATCCTTTTTCTGACGCCACCTTCTCCTGGTCTTCCACTAGGATCTCAGCTATATGACAGCCACTGATTATATAACTCTTTCAGGTGTACAATTTGTTGCAAATTTATTCACAGCTGGCTCCCTATAAAGCAGTGCCATGAGAAAACTGTGCCAATGACCAAACTTTGCATGCAGACTGGACATGGGGAATGAGATATGTGTAAAGGTGCGTACACACTTCCAATTTTTATCGTTCCAATCGAACGACGAACGATCGATTGGGCAAAAAATCGTTCGTAAAAAAGTAACCAACGACGCCGACGAACGAGGAAAGTCGCTGGAAACGAACGACCGGACCGACGGATCGGATTGGACGACGATCGTTGAACATCGTTCGTGTGTACGGTCGTTCGTTGATCGTCCATGTTCAGAGCATGCGTGATGAATGAACGTCCGTTCACTTTCCTGTCGTGCACATAGTTCCTCTATCGCTTAAACGATCGTATCTATTGTGTGTACAATATCTACGAACGATCGTGTCGTTAACTCTATGTGCAGGATCGGTGCTATACGATCGTTCATATATATCGTGCATGAACGTTCGTCGTTCGTTTTCCAACGATAATAATTGGAAGTGTGTATGTAGCTTAAGGCACATAATTGCTTCAGTCCTTATCTAGAGCTCTGTAACACATAATATTTAACTAGCAAATAAAAGTACAGTTGGTACTCCTTTATTGACAAGGTCTTGATGAGAATAAATTGATGGCTAAAGTTTGTAAGGTACTTTTATAGTTTCATGTGTGCCTATGTAAACATGTCATTTTCCAACTTGCAAATTGCTGAAAATAAAAAACTGAGTTTGGTTGATTCCATAGTCTCTACTGTTACAAGCTGACAAGAGGGTGCATTTCATTATTATAAGGCATTACATTCATAATACAAACTGACCTAACAAATTGAATTTGATTGTAATTGTAACACAGCAATGACAGGTGAAGGAAAAACATGTTGGCACTACATATGCAAAGCATCAGCTTCTGGAAATGATTAAATCTTGAGTCTCGGTACTTATAGGGCATTGTTTATCTCTGTAAGCTGCAATAACTATACCAGGCATTATGCCACAGAATAGCAGGTTGTGTGTCTTTCGACCTTTACATGAATGGTAAATTTAATAGAAACCTTGTGTGAGAAAAATATTCATGCTGTCATGGTCAATTTCCTTTCTTTAATACTATTAATACTAATAAAAGAAAAAATAACATAAATAGTATAGTATTTTCTGATTTTCTCAATCTTCTTAATTACTTTGTGTCACTAAAGCAAATACATGTTGAAGATTCAGTATATATTTGTATATAATTATTGCCTTTTAGTCTTTTTTTATTAAAGAGAAAAAAGTGTGTCTTACATGAAACCTATACAGGACTACGAGAAATACGTTATCTACATTTCATAGGATAGTTTAGATTTTTTAATAGCATTATTTGTAAACTGTTCTCTCTCTGTGGAATGGAGTTTATATGTTTTCTTTGCATATTTGAAGTGGCTTTGCAGCTATCAGCGCTAGTCATTTGGCCGCTGATAGAAGGGGTACAGTTTACCAGGAACAGGTCCTAGGAATATGTCCACATGATGGCAGCCAGGGACTGTTCAAGTGAATGTGTTGGGTGGTGTTCATATAAGTGAAGTGCTTTTATGAGCCTATGTCCAGCTGTGTCAGTGCATGACACATTTTGGATTTATTTTATAGTTAATGAATATCAGCAATAGAAGGGAGTATTTGGTATTATTATTATTATTATTATACAGTATTTATATAGCGCCATCATATTACGCAGCGCTGTACAGAGTTCTTAGTTGTGTCACTAACTGTCCCTCAAAGGAGCTCACAATCTAATGTCCCTACTATAGTCATATGTCATTAATGTAATCTAGGTCAATTTTTTAGGGGGAGCCAATGAACCTAACTGCATGTTTTTGGGATGTGGGAGGAAACCGGAGTACCCGGAGGAAACCCACGCAGACACGGGGAGAACCTGCAAACTCCATGCAGATAGTGTCCTGGCTGGGATTCGAACCTAGGACCTAGGAACCTAGATATTATGGCAAATACAACTATAAATACTTTCGCCTTTTTGGTTTGCCTTCTGCTTTCTCAAGAATAATAATAAAAAACTAAACACAAAATTTACCCTAAAAACAAAAGAAATACCAACTGCTAGTATACATCTTTGAATTAAGGCTGTGGAGTTCTTTCTGTACTGTATGACAGCTTGAAGGTTAATACACTTTAGCATAAAAAATATAAATAATGAATAAAATAGTAATACCAATTACAACAAAGACTTGGTATTCACTCTCAGCTTACACAGGGTGAATAGTGACACGTGATCTAAATACATCATCAGAGGGTGCCTAATGACACCCAGATCTGATTGGTTCCAATAGGGGGAGAGGAGTCTCCAAAGGCAGTAGAATCAGTCAATTTAGGCAAACAATGGATATGAAAATACTTCTATAATAAATGTGAAACCCCATCAGAATGGACAGGTGTAAGTTTGAGTTTGAGTTTGTATCCCCCTTCCAGTTGGCAATACTTGGGTTTAGAAGACACTTGCTATCACAGTCAACTTTGGTTTGCTTCAGCAGAAAAATGATCTGTAAGATAACACTAGTAAGGTATATAAACCTGGGTCAGGAACACCTTCATTAGCAAACTGGCACAAACCTGGGCAAGTTAGATTGATAGTAGTAAAAAGAAAGGCATAACCAGAGGTTACCTTCAGTCAAAACAGATAATTTTACATGTTGACATCCGAAATCATTTGCAAATCCCCATTGCAAAATTGAAGCTTGTCCCTCAATCTGACCTCGTTCCTCCTTATTGGGTTTTAAGAAGTTTGCCCTTCATAGTAAAGGATTATTTGTTTAAAGAGTAGACTTTTTACATAGTAAAAAGTGACTACATAGAAGGATAAACATCTACTCAGACCACCAGTAAAGCTGCGTAAAGTTCATTGCTCTTTATATAAATGTAACACTAAAGGTGTTGTGCTTATTTTTTTTAATATCTTTTTTATATATAATATGAATTTTTATATATAACTTGTGAAATTTCTTTTAAGCAGAATGTCCTGGGAATCCAAGAAACTCTGGGCATTTTGTGTCTCTTGTATGTGACAAAGGAGAAAGGAAGGGGGCATCAGAAATACATCTTTGGCTTATCTAAACAACATTGTTGGACAAAAAATACACTATGAAGTTTGCCCTTCATAGTAAAGGATTAATTGGGTGACAAGGAGGATAAAAGGCAGTGGAGCCAATTTCAAAATTTACAGAATAATGTATACCTTAATGGTTAAAAAATGGGGGACATTGTCTCATATTGCCTATAGAAGCACACGTGTAGATGGAGAGGTACTGCCTAAGAAGTCTTTAAATTACAGGTCATGATAGTTACTCATGTATTAGTAAACTTTATCAGTGTATATTCTTTGTATATGGTAGGAGCTTCTGGTTTTGCTTTGGAAGCAGAAAAGAACACTTCTTTAAACCTAGATATAAACTAGCCGCAGTACTTCAAGGGTCACATTTGGCATTTTATATGGACACTAAATATAGTGGTATTAGGAATAGAGATGATAGTGCCAAGATAGCAGTTGGGTAACAAGCCATATTACATCATGATATGGTCATGATATTAACCCACATTGTGCACCTCTGGTTGTTCTAACCTGTTCGAAGTTTCAACACCTGAGATCAGTCAGTCAAAGTTGTCCGAAGAAGTCTGTATTTTTAGATAATCATATTTCTGTAAGCCAACATTAAAATATTTATTGTTCTGTGCTCAGGAGTCTCTTTCCTTTTATCCTGAGTTTTTCCCCAGGGGGTGCTTTGTTTATATATATATATATATATATATATATAAAACCTGTTCCAGAACTCTTATGGCTGATTACGTGATGCATATTGTTCTCTTTGGATATTTTCCTGGCACTAAGTAGTCCATGATACAGAGAATAATGCTAAACTGATATCAGCCCTGCTCACTGCATTATAACATTGGGAGATCAGAGGTGCGCCTATTATTGGGTTCTATTAACCTAGACGTCTAAGGACATCTTGCGGTAGAAAAGAAGTAACACAAGAGACATCTCCGTATTCTACAGAAGTATTGTATCATTACTTTTTATTTTAGAATGAACAAGTAGACCATTGAAAAAACAGCCCATAGTTCTTGATTAACCATTCATGTGGTCCTGAAATATTTCTTCAGCTCACAGCAGTATGACTATTTGACTAATCCTACTCATTTTGCTTGCTCCATTTTACAGATGTTGCAAATGTAACTATATGAAACATCGCCCAGATCTTCATAGATCACAGATGAAGCCGTGATCTCCCCACATATAATTCTCTCTGACAATCTGTGAGTCTGCAAATCTTTAAAGGCAGATCCAAGCCAGACATGCTTTATTTCCTGAGCCCATTTCCTTTTAAGATCCTCTTTTAACTTGGTAAAAACATCACAGGACAGAGAGTGATAATAGGAGTGTGATTATTAGGGGATTGTTATAGGAGTGGCTCATGCTTTGTTGTCCCAGACACCTTTGTTGACTGATTTTAGACAACTGTTTAGTTGCATGTACAGCACTTGTAATCAATCAGCATTTCTAATGCTCTGCTTACAATACAAGAAGATATAGATTTTTTTATAATAAATATATATTAATTTGGTAATATCAATCAAATCTAGAGTGGCACGCCTAACATATCTGCCAACCCTAAACCCCATTTTGGTAATGTTAACAAAATCCCTTGCAGGGATCCAGAATAGAAATGCTGCTCACAAACTGCTGGAGTTGTGGTTAGTAGTGTGGCTGCGTCTTTATTGTGTATGGCTTGGAATGGGTAAATGGAATAGGGGCCATCATTGGTGTGTGCAGCAGTAATAATAACCCCAGCAGTGGTGTAATATTACCTTTTTTTAGTGGTATTTTTGCCCCCCCCCCCCAACACCCTGGAAACACTAGCTGCACTCCACTGTGCTCCCCTCCCTTGATGTGTAAGGCGATCATTCCCCATGGTTTTATCCTGTACACATGTCAGATTCTCACCCGATCCGTCCTATACACATGGCTCCATCCTGTACACATGAGAGGTTCTCAACCGGGACCAGCACAACTGTTTGTGGCAAGAAATCATCTGATGTGTGTACATAGCCATAGGTTTGAATTAGGCATAGATCTTTTTCTCCTCTTTATAACTACACAACCATTAACTTGCAGTAAATTTTCTTCACAACTCAAATGTTTAACTGCACCACTGAAGCAAAGTTAAGGTGGGAAAAAGTTGTAAAGCTATGTCATATTCCTGAAGCTGGAAGTGTTGCTTTTCCTACATGTGAGCATGATGGGCATTACTATAGTTTTGACCCCTACACCACCTGGTTATCACAAGCTTTGCTGTTTTGTCTTCTTTGGAGGCTGTGTTTGGGGACCATGACCAGGATGAGTAGGGAAATAAAGATGAAAGAACTGTCATATCTTGTCACTGTGTTATGTCATTGGACTCAAGGTGATAGAGTCATTGTTTTCTATTTGGTTTTAAAGTGTATCTAACACCTAAACAAGAATTTTAAATAGTCCTTAGATTGATGGCTGATTTTCCAGGCTTTTTTTCCATTTACTTTAACCAAGTGATGATGCCAGTATCACACTTCATGTACTAGAGTAACAACGCTCACTCACTCTACTGTATTTATGGAAGAGCACATGAGGTCCAAAAACACCTCCCATCCTTCTCAGAAACAGAAAGTATAAGCTAACAAACTTTTTAGCATTAAAACCATCATTTTTTTTTACTTATCAGATATTTCAAAATACAATGGAATATTTATCTCACCAAAGAGAGCAAATAAATGCAGTTTATTTCAGGACCAAACAACATTTTAGTCGCAATTACATAGTTTTTTGGTTTTGGCTTTGTCTCATTTTTGTAATAGCAATTGGCAATCTTTTTGGGGCTGATTTATTAAAGCTCTCCACGGCTGGAGAGGATACACTTCCATCAGTGAAGTTGGGTGATCCAGCAAACCTGACATGGATCTGGTCCAGGATTGAAAACATTTGCTAACAAATCATTTCCAGGTTTGCTGGATTACCCAGCTTCACTGATAAAAGTGTACCCTTTCCCGCCTTGGAGGGCTTTAATAAATTAGGTCCACTATTTCTTTAAGACAAACCTGTAGTTTACCCCTGCAAGAGACATAAGTATTGATGTCAGCACCACTAGCTGCACCTTCTCCCTTTCCTTTGACTTAGATAGTCCTACATATATGTGTGTTACATCCAAAACAATTATACATACTCCAAGATTTCATATGTGGCTCACTGGCATAATGCACATGGCAGGAAAGTGATATGCCACAAAAGTTTTTATACCAGGCCTCCGGGTGTTTTGTTCATTTCTGCAGCAACAACTGAGGCTGAACATTGATGGTCATATTATATATCAGTCACCTATACTGGCCACGATTTTTGCTTTCAGCTAACACTTGATCACACAACTTTCCTGGCAAGCCAGATGATTTCTTTAACCAGTTCTGCAGCAGTTGTTATTTATTCTGCTTGGACTTATAATTTTTTTTATAGGGTCAGACTGATCTTAAAATTTTTTCCAGGTATCAGCAACTTTAAAAGCCATGTTTTTGAAGATAGTTTAAATAAGAACATTTGTTTAGTGTAAAACTGGGTAATCCTATAATGAATGTAATCTCCTAAATGTTGTTTCTGCAATGCTTTAGAATACAGTGCCATCTACTGGCTACTTGTAGATTTATTTAGGTATTTTTTTTTCAATTATTTAAAATTGTAAATATTGACCCCTGTTACTTTGAATTGTTTTACTGTTACATGCAATGCTGAGCAAAATATTTTCATTATTTTATATTTTTTATTTACAAATAAATTTACAAACATTTTTTAAAACATTTCCTACCCCATAGGAAATATACATGAGATAGAAAATTAATTTGGTTAATTCTTACAACTGTATGTATGTACAGTATATACTATATGTTCATAGACATCTAAAAACTAGAACAGAATCTTTTTTCTAGAAGAGAGGAAGGAGAGTATAATGTTCCTTTCACACCTGCAGTAAATCACAGCATGTACCACATCCTTATGGAAGTTGTTGGGAGGCAATTTGTACAAGGTATAAATGGAATTGCAGCTATGGCATGTTTTCTGGAAGCAACATGTTGCCTTTGGTCATGAGGCTGCCTTTCCTGAAAGTCCTGAGAAGTTTCTGAGAAGGTATTTTACATTTTTTAATGGTGAGAAGACCCATGTCTTTCCTATAGAGGCAACATATTGTTCCAGGTTTTCTGGATCACCCAGGTTCACTGATGAAAATGTATCCTCTCCAGCCTTGGAGAGCTCTAATAAATCAGGCCCATAGACTTTAATTGGAGGTTACTCTATGTCACAAGGGGAGGGAGTTATACAATTAGTGAACTTGTTTTCTTTATTACAACTGTTGACAACAGAACGAGCAGATATTTCCATAAGTTACTCATATATGATGCTGTTTAAAGAAATATTTTGTTGACATTTTTATACCATGTGCATGTATGCCTAAAAGGAAATTGGCCAGACTTTTGTTGTGAGATCCACCTTGGCTCTGATATCACAATGATGTATTTTCTGTTATTTGGTGTAGGTAATGCTTTCCCAGCTGACCATCACTTAGCCATATTAGCAAAACTATTTCACTTTAAAGGCTCTTTCACAAATGTCCCTTACTGTATTAAAAGGATTATTGTATAATTTGATTTTCTCTCACTAATTAGTTTTAGTTAAAAATTTATGCGAGCTCATTTTTCATCTGGCCTGGAGAATGAACACCTAACTAAAACTTTTGTATAATTAGATTATAATAGACGGGGCACATGGTGTTTCTGAATTAAACAGTAAGCCTGGTTCTCATATACTTTGGTCCGCTTCCAGTCCAGACGAAACGCATGCCGTACTTTACTTATATTTTCCACAAAGCCCCATTTTATGGCTCTCCGGTGCTGCTTAGCGTGAGAGTCCGTGTTTCTGCCAGTTTCACCAGTGTGGGCGCAGTTACAGCTCATGAAGGGAGCTTAGCAAAAATGTTTAAAAAGTATGTTTTCTCTTTGTATTGGAATTGTATCCATGGACTTTTACAGTTAGGGAAAATATCAAATGCGGTGGCCTTCTGAGCGAAAAAAGATCAGCTAAAGCAGTGGACTGAAAGCTGCTTGTTATTGTCACAATTGTCAGGAGATAACAGCATAGCATATATACATTTCAAATAAAAAGTTATCTAAAAAAAATGATCCTTGTAACCCCTATATCAGGCTATTTTCCTGCAAACTTATATTGAATATTCTAATATACTAATTACTACAGTAGGTAAAAAATTATTATTATTATTATTATTAATAATAATAATAATAATAATACTAGCATCTCAGTCTGTGAATAGCCCCAGTTCACCAGGATAAGGATCCTAATATACAAGAAGTAACAATTACTTTCAGCTGAGTCCAATGAGACTTAAAATTTATAGTCAAATGTGCTTGATGGCTTAAAGCACGGGACCATCAGAAAAAATAATACCTCTGTAGGTAGAGTCCACTTGCTAAAGTAGAGGAAGGGGACTCAGCATGAACACAATTTGCAGTCCTGTCGTAGTCTTGTTATGTACCCTTTGCATTGATCAGAGTGAATTTATCTCAAGAACATTCAAACGGTTGTCATTTTTTGATGTTGCAGTTAAAAAAAGTTCATATTTTTTTTTTCTTTTTTTACAGGGGACTTTGAAGATAATAATCGGCATATTTTCAATTTAACGTCACTTTCATCTTCGGAAAATATATTGTCAGCTACGTTTCATTATTATCTTGGAGATGTTTTAAACATCAGCCAGAGATGTCTACATTCATCATCTTGTCCCAGGCGTGGACACAGAAAATCTGAACTGTCCATAGAATTAAAAGTGTCCAGTTTAACATCTCTTGAGAACCAAACAAGAATTTTGGGCAATTTTCTTATTAATATTTCGACAGGCTACCGAGACCTTCCATCCTGGCATTGGAAGGATATTACTAAAGTCTTGCGTGAAGCCAAACAGCATGGAGAGGCCCTCATTGCAATAAATATGACAGTTGATGGCATGAATAAACGAAGAAAACTAATATTAGGACATAAGCCTTATATCCTTGTTTATGCCAATGATTCAGCTATATCTGAACCGGACAGTGTGGTTTCCAACTTGCATGGACAACGTGCTGGTATAGTGCATAAGAGACAGAGAAAGGAAGGACTTTTAAATCACAGGAGTAGACGGTCAACTGATATTTTGTTGCCATTACAAAACAATGAGCTACCAGGAGCTGAGTACCAGTACAATGAAGATGAAGAAAGATGGGTGGAGAAGAAACCATATAAAACTCTTCAAGTACGGCCAGCCGAGAAGGAGAAATCTAAGAAGAAGCTGAGGAAGAGTGGACGACAAAAAGGCCAAACACTGCAGTTTGATGAACACACACTGAAAAAGGCTCGAAGAAAGCAGTGGAACGAACCACGTAACTGCGCTCGGCGTTATCTTAAAGTAGACTTTGCAGACATCGGCTGGAGTGAATGGATTATTTCCCCAAAATCCTTTGATGCATATTATTGCTCAGGTGCATGCCAGTTCCCAATGCCAAAGGTACTGTAAATATTTTAATAGTATTTTTTACACAAGCTTTTATATCAAAATATAGTTTCACACAGTGCTGGTCAGGAACGTGCATCCCTTTTTATGAACTGTATGTCTTTTTTTTTCTTAATAAAATAGCCCAGCTGTTTTATTAAGAAGCCCTCTGAAGCCATAAATAAGTAATATTTTTATATCTGTTTTATAAGTGTAGTTGTTAAAATAGTGAGATTAAAAACTGAAGGTTTATGTGCGGGAATTTATTGTAAAGTATCCAAACATTAATGTCTTGCTGTGTAGAAAAGCCTGACCTTTTGTCCGCTGGAGGAGGTTCATGTTCCACTTCTTGCTGCATTTGTTATTGTCCACATTTCACACTTCTGCTAATAGCAAACATTCCAACTTTGTTTTGTCAGGTTTTCCCGACAAAAAGAAAACCATAAACTGAAAAAAAAATTATGTAGCCAGCAATATTGTGCATAAGTATATTTATACATTCCCTATTATAAATATCTTCAGAATCTAGGCATTGAATTTAGATCTATTAAAATGTTATTTTACAGACTGAGAGTAAAAATCTGAAGGAATAGTTTCCTGTGAGAAACATTGAGCCATCTTCGCTGAGTTTTTCTGCAAGGGCTAGTTGCATGGCTGTCATACAGACTCATTTGCTTCAAAACATTGAGCCAATGGCCCATAGTAACTGTGTAAACATTTATTGCAGACTTGTTAAGGGTCGGGGGGCTCAGAAAGTATTGAAGAAGGGATTGGCATTGTAGAAAAGCCACCCGCATTTTTGAGTTTAGCAACGGCATCTCACACAAACATTGCCCAAGCTATGAATAGTAAAATAATTATATTTTCTTAAGAAACCATCATTAATTTTTAAAACTAGGTCTCACTGACTACTGTAGCTGCAGACACTGTGGAGCAGTTCACCTTTAAAAGTTCACATCACTGACCCCTTGCAGAACTCCTCTCAGAGTTCACATTAAAATTTAAAGGCTGACCAGTCACTGCTGGAAGAGGGAGTTAAGCTACGTACACACGGCAGATTTTTATCGCCCGATAATCGGCATCGGCCAATTATCGGGCGAAAATCTTCCGTGTGTACAGTCGGTGTCGTCCATCGTCCGGACGACCGACCTGCCGGATCCACGGACGATGGACGACAGCCGATCGTAATGAAAGGGAAGGGGAGAGCGCGCAGCAGGGTGCCGCTCCGTCGCTCTCACCCCTCCCCTCTCCATAGAGCATGAACGGTGCTGTATGTACAGCATCGTTCATGCATCTTGCAGCCCCTTGTCGTTGGAAAGGATCATGAAAGATCCTTTCCAACGACAAAAATTGCAAGTGTGTACGCAGCTTAAAACTGTTAAAACAACTTGATTGCTTGTGCTGTGAACTTAACGGATGAGCTGCTGCACAGTGCATGCCACTTTAACTGTCAGTGAGGGCTAGTTTTAAAGGAACGTGTAAATAATTGAATGCCTGCAATTGACAATCCCTGTCTTCAGCAATAGCACAAGATGATTTGTGGTAGTAGCTAAGGCAGACTTATGAGAGTAACATTTATGAAAACTGGGAGAAATATGTTATAAGAATTTAGAATTGTTTTCCTTTCTGAACTGACCCATTTGGAACACAGATGTATACACAGAGTTCCACAATCACATTTTATTAGGCAGGTAGTACAGATACTATAACATCCTGCACTAATATTTAAAGCAATACCCACAAGAGGAGTGTGTGACTCAGTCCATGTGACAGCACTGGCTTTTCCCTTCACTGCTTCATAGTGGCCAGCTGGCAGCTTCTGGTACCACCCAATGTTAGCGGTGGTGCCACCTTCATTTCTGTATAGTTTATACATAGATTATGGGGGACCCTTTAGGTGTTTAGGATAAATATCCTACATATAAGCTTAGCCTTCCTACTACCTATTGCTACTTTGAACTCCAGACATCCACATGTAGTTAGTACTCGTGTGTTCTTGTTCAGACATTGGAAATAAAAAGCCACTGTCCAAATATGGTTAAAAAATGTAGATTTTTAACCTGAAAAGAGGAATTATTTATTGCTACTGCCTTAACTACATGTTGTAAAAAGGAAAATAGTTGTAAATATTCAAATTTAAGGGGTTGACCTCTTTTTCTAGGGAGTCAACCATACATACCCCACTGCAGGTTGGCCGTACTGTATCTGACTGTGGCTGGTCTATTCTAAACTCACATATAGAACCAAAAGATCGAAATTTACCAGCCAGTCTTGCTCATCATGTTTTTTTAATGGGAAGCAGTCACCTTTGACACTATTCACTTCAGTGTAAAAAAGCATTAACAGTTTCATTGTTCTAATTTACACTCTCTTCCTGTTGTTTTTAAAGAAGTAAATATAAACTGACAAGGGTTTAGCACTTTCCTACTCCACTCAAGATAAAAAAAATATATATATTTTACTTGCCAGAGACTAAATAAAATTGATATAGCATGCAGTAAAGTGGGGTTTAAAAAGTCATGTAGAAAGATAGTGGTGATGGTAGGTGATAGAAAAATAGGAATTTATAGGGTGGACTTTAGTGGCATGAAGGTGACCTAAACTTCATCCATGGTAGGAAGCTGCTGATTATATGTGCAAGTGCCTTCAGTACTTGTTTCTCATATCTGGAGCAGTTATCTCTTGAAAAATGTCTTCTTTTATGGATATCACCGGAACAGGACCTGAAGTCATATCTCCTCAATAGGGCTTCAGAAAGGAAAAAACTTTTTCCCATTGTATTTAAATTTAAAACATAAATTGGAGTAAGGTTTTACCAATAACAATTCTTGGCAAAGTAAATTAAATGTAAACTGCAAGGATTTAGGCTCTTTGGGGTCATGTATTTCTATATTCTTTTTTCTGTAGTTGTTTGCTTGAGGTGATATGCAAATCCGAAATATCGGTGAATGCAAATAATACACATATCTCAGGCTATTTGGATCTAATCTGCTTTCACATGTGTATAGTTTGCATTCAGCAATGTTTCTGTAACTATAATAGAATCATAATTTCATACAAGCCAAGTAAGTTCAGGTCAAAATGGCAGGTTTGTATTTTATTTCTAGGTTTAATGCTTCTTCTATTTGGTTGCGGTGTTTATCTGTGGAATTGAAAGTATGAATTGGCTTCAGCTCTCATTTGTGACATGGAGTTGGGTGGAATTGGATCTAGCACATGTTTTCAAAATGTAATATCAAGTTTTACAATTTACAAGCAGGGAACTTCTGGATGTGTGTTTGTAACATTTTCTGTAAGTTCAAGCGATTTGGTCCACCTGTATTTTGTGGAATTCCTGGGCCTCTAGCAGATTGGATCTGTGCCCAAAGGTTAATTATAGCTGGTTGACACTGATAGCGTATCATATTCCTTCTTCGGGTTGAAAAGTTAGTCAAGGAAAAGGTGCATTTTTTTTACTTTTTCGGAGTACAAGAAAAGCTACAGGGCTTACAAGGAAAACCATTGTTTCCTTAACATCTAAAAGCATTATAGGTTTTTATAGCTGAAAATGCAGTACATACCTTTCCGCAAAAGGCCTTAACACATATTATTTGTATTATATGCTCCTTGCCACACAGGACGCCCATCATTCATATGTACTCTGACCAAGCTTTCATTACTACTTTTGCAGCTTTGTGAAAACACTAATTGAACACATTCTGAAAGAATCTAAGTTCAGATATAACAGATTTCTCAGGCTCAAAAATATAGGATATATTAAAAGAAGATTGAAACAGGCAAACGTTTTAAATCATTTAGAGTTTCTTCCAAATAAACAATTAAAGATATAAGCACCTCTGCTCAACACATTTCACTAAAGAGACTTCTTCAGGGGCGCCATAACTGAGATTTACAAAATAATTGTTAGAGTTTGATAAACTATCATGCATACTTTTTGAGAGAATATTTTGGGTACACACTTGCAAGCACTGGTCTTGAGATTACTAAATGTAGAAATGCATAGAAAGGCAGAGTGTTGAAAGTTCATTTGTACTGCAAAAAATAAAATATAAATAAATGCAATATTGGATAAGGTTAGGCATTTTGCATGTAGTTAGGATGGAAAAAGACAGCAAATGACAAATAGTTCCTGGCAAGCATAAGTCACCTGGGCTTTTCAGAACAGGCTAGCACAGACATCATGAGTTTCTTATACTTATATGGTCTAGAAGGATCACTTATAAATGTGTCTTACCAGCTACAGCGTCTGACTCATGCTTATGATAGTATTCATGTTTTTGGCTCGATCAGCATTTGGCAGTTCTTCACAGAGTCTTTAGAGACATTAAGTATCAATTAACGGTGAAAGGGTAACATTTATTCTGAAATAGAAATAATGGAGATATTCGCAAAAAGGGAATAGAAAACATTAATCACACACAGAGTATGTAAATACAGTTGGAGGGATCATTTAAAAAATCTTGAATTCTAACTTTGAGAGGAAGCCTAATTTAAAGATCATAAAGCTCTGAAAATTAATTATGTAGATTTGTTGTAGACTATACAAATTCTAAAAAGTTGGTGCAACAGTTTTAATTGTTATTTATTACTAATGTAGACATCAAAACTACTATATGTTATAATTCATCTATGAAGCTTGTAGAATTCATCATTAAAACTACAAAGAATGTCTTAGATCAGGGGTGTCAAACTCAAATACACAGAGGACCGAAATTAAAAACTCAAACCAAATCAGGGGCCAAACTTAAAATGTATTTAAAAAATAGGAGGTAATTCCTTTGAATTGAATATAAAACATATATAATATATAACAATAAAATGAATGTTACACATGTATAAATTATGTGCTCATATCTGATATCTTCAAAACTCTTGTTAGAAAAGAAAAAGAACGTTTTTTACAAAAGAGACAGAAAAGTGTGACATCTCTTTTTGATGGTTTCACACATTTCAAACAGATCATTACCTTGTACTTTATGTTCTGTTTCCTGCAGATCTGAGTAATTTTATTTCTCCTGCTGTGAGCTAGGAATAGCGACTGGTCTCAGAAGAGAAACAGAAGACAAGTGATGCGGGGATTGAAGTTCCCGGCATTACTTGCGTCTATAGAACTCTGTTGACGCGAGTGATGCCTTGAGTTTATGGTAGCGGCATCACTCGCTGCAGAAGGCATTGGCGGGCAGGTGGGCCAGATGCCATTCATTTTCCCAATTCCTCTGGGGGCCAAGCAAAATGACCTTGCGGGCCAGAGTTTGATACCCCTGTCTTAATGAAGACTAAGGGTTTTATTTAAAGAAACATATCCTAGATGGCCTGGGCCTTGTGTTGGTCCATTGCCCACAGTGTTAACATGACGAAAGATCCCCGTATCCTCCTCCTGCCTTGTGTATGCTTTTCAACACCAATAATTAGGCCAGGGCCTTCTAATTCCAGTTCTTCTTAACAGCCAGCAGTAAATAAAGTAAAGTGTATTTTACAAAAAAACTTACAGTATGTCTGTTTATGTCAATCTTGGCCTGTATGTGGCTCTTAAGAGCTGAAGAATTACTTCCCTGTAAATTCTAGTAGTCATGATGAGAGTGATGTAGATATTGGTAATACCATAGTCTGTGTCATGTATAATCAGAAATATTTGCATGGAATATATATATATATATATATATTCATTACTTTTCTAATACAGTTTGTTTTAATTTTAGAAAATGGATGAAATGCCTTTCTTGTCTCATTTATACAAATTCACAGTATATCATTTTTTTTTTCAGTCCTTGAAGCCATCTAACCATGCCACCATCCAGAGCATCGTACGGGCTGTAGGTGTGGTACCTGGCATTCCCGAGCCCTGTTGCGTTCCAGAAAAGATGTCGTCCCTCAGCATTCTGTTCTTTGATGAAAACAAGAATGTCGTGCTCAAGGTTTATCCCAACATGACAGTGGAGTCCTGTGCCTGCAGATAACGGTTCAAGCCTTCAAAGCTGTTTGTAGCAAACTTCATTTTTGCACTTTCAGTACAACTGTTTTTCCGGAAACATTACAGCCTAACAGACAGCAATGCAGAAAGAAAAAAAGGAAAAGATTAAAAAAACAAAGTATATATTATATAAACACTGGGCGATGTCTGCTGTGTTCAATTCATGCTGGACTGGAGTCAGTGAACTCACAGAAAACTGACATAGCACACAAGATAAGCTCCTGAATCAAATAAGCTCTAAAGAAAATAGGAGGCTTTCTACTTTTTCAAAGACACATTTATTTTTGTACCGGAAAAAAAAAGACTAGACATTTGAACAGCTGAGGCTGTAATGTGCCTTCAGACTATCAGCATTCACCTGCCTATGGTGTTCTCTTGCTATATATACAGTCCTTACATTTCTTGCGTCTGTTACACACATCTGTTACCATAGAATGGACAGGAAGTTAAATATTTGATGCTTGGAAGGACTGAAGGAGTATTGCGTGTTCCTCACCACATCATAGCAAGTATAAATAGTCTGAAGACATACATCATGGAAAGTGGTTTGTGACAGCAAGTTTATGTAACATAATTAGAAATTTTATTGATTTTTCTATGTGTTTTTTTTTAACCAGCACTTTTTAATAGTGTAAACAAAAGGTATAATGGACATGAAAGATTATAAATACGATTGTGTAAAATAAACAATATTTAATTTTGTTATACAGTACCACATAAATAAATCTTCCTTCCGCTTCTTTACAAGAATATATTGTCATAGGTATGGTGACTGGTTTTCCTTAAAGTATGAAGAGCTGTGAATAGGAATAATGGTTTAGGATATTAAGGAAAGGAACGTCATTGATGACTATATGTTAAATGTGAAAAAATCAAGTAAAGAAAAAGAAACAAGAACATTTTTTGGACATAGCGGGAAACTAATGTACACATTTTTCTGGTCTCCAAATTGACTTTTAGTACATCAGGCTGCAGCAGATACCAACACATTAATGATGGTTGCACAACAAATAATTTCAGGTTTTTATAACAGTCTGTTACACTCCTAAACACAGCAGTGTTTAGACCTGCCTTTCTAGAACTTTTTTAAATGGGAGAACGTTTGAAAAAGTTTTCAGGTTTTCAGAAAGCCCCTGCTACAAATTACTATATCTACAGCTCAGTTTATTAGCATGATAGTCAGTATAAAGAATGTGACTCTTACAGATAACCAAAAAGATCACTGGTGTCACTTAAACGGACCTGCAAGACACAAGTTACTCATTTCTCAAGGAACCCCCAGCAACCTATGGAGGAACCCTGGGGTTCCCTGGGGAATTCTGGTTGGGAAACACTGATTTAGATTGTAGACTTAAGCTGCAGGACGAGTTTTAGCACAAGGAGAGGTTGGGACTAAATCTTGACTTGGGCCTTTTTAAAGACTAAAGTGTGTGTTTCAATACTGTTGTTGCTGTTTTAGGTCAGATCAGGTTCACGTTAAATTGAAACGACAGACAGATAGCTAAATATTGATTTGAAGCACATGTTTCACACGTTGAAGGATTTTTTTTTCTTGTGCAGCCAGTCTTGTGAGCTATTCACCTTTGCCACAGCACTCCAGGAAGACCAGTGTTCAGTTTATAGCTTTATTTTACCCTGAACTAGCTGGAGACAGAAAGGTGACAAATTACATCGCTGGACCAAGAAATAAGTGATTCAAGTGTGTAATTTAAGAAAATAATAGTACAACATTACATAATGTAAAAACAGGAATTTAAGTGTATACATAAAGAAAACAATTCCAAATACAAATCTAAAGCCTGATCCTGCTTTTGAAAAGCATATAGAGATAATATTTATGCCTGGGAAAGGATGAGCAAAGGCAAGCCTTCAGTACTGCTACAGAAATAAAAAGGATACCTTCTTATTACACTAAAAACTCTATCAGTTACAATAATTGGTAATCCCTCCAAAACTAAGCCCCCTCCCATAAAATATATAAAACCTGTTGATTCTTTCAGTAGTTCTCTTATTTTTTCACATCCTTTAACAGATTAGGCTATCCAGCAAAAATAGCATTTAGAGAGTTTGTCACCTTTGTAGTTCTTTTGGGGTCTGACAATCATGATAGCTCTAATGTCCAGGTCACTTGTGTGTAGTGATTCATGCCTAACAGTATTAAAGCATAACTAAACCCAAAAACAACATTTTAATATAATGGGAAAAGATAAAGGTAGCCTTTTTTGATGACCAGTCCTGGATGGCTACCATGGCTTCCTCTATACAGATACAGTGAAGGGTTTAATGTGACAGACAGTAAATGTTTTATTTGCAGCATTGCCATGTAAATGTTTACACTTGCAGCACAACGGGGGTGGATACAAATTAAGACATTCTGAACTGAGCATGAATTGTAGCCACAAGCATTAAAAATAACCAGTTTTGTGCAAAAGATATAAGGTACTTATAGGGACTAATTGAACACAATTTTAAAGAAACAAGAAGAAGAAATTAGTTTTCTAATTTTCACGTTTGGTGACACTATAATACATTATAAAACTCATTAGCCTTGGCTAAGTAGTACATTAAATGATTGTGTGTGTATGTATGTATTTTTGATTTAGCGTAATGTGGGACAATTTGTATAACTTTTAATCTCCAATTTACAGTGTTTTTCATAACTATGTTAATATTTATATTTTGCACTGTGCCTATATGGTAATGACATGAAGACAAATGACTTTCTATAAAACCTATGCTACTATGCTTTCTTAAGTCATTTAAGAAAAATGTCTCAATCAGAAAAAAATCAGACAGAATGACTTCGGGCCTTTTTATCCAACAGAGGCATCTAAATGGTGAAGAAGTCTGCTTTCAAACAACAGCATCATAACAGCAATTTACTAATATTATTCAGTTAACAAAATACAGAACTGTTCACCTATTTTATGTATGACACTTGACACCCTAATAGAAAAAGCACAAAGCTCTATATAGGATCCATAGGAGGGTAATAGGAGTATATATCCTAAAGCTTGTGCAGTGTAAATTCATTTCTATCTTCTTCCTGCATTACAAACCACATATCTTTCTACACATGCTTGGATATGATTGATGTATGTAAATACCTATAATCTTTGTATATTTTTACATCGGGCTTAGTGTGTGATGGGCTCCTGAGAGGGTGTACAAGCATAACCAGCATGTGCATTTCAGGACCACTGATTCTCAGACATAAGTAAGGGGGGTAAACTGATGAGTTTCCTCAGAGTTCTTTTTTAAAAAGTGAACTTTTCAGCAAGAATATGCTCTCTACATTTCAAGGTTTCATTTTAGTTTTGCCTGTCCCTTTTTTGAAATAATGACCTCTCTGATCAAGCATTCGTAAAAGTGAAACAAACATACAATGCTACTGTTTTGTAGCCTGTACAAAAATACAAAAATGGGTGTCTACACAATTTGAAGAGATGAGTGTTTTGCCTTTATAGCAACCTCTAGATCAGTGTTTCCACTAGCCTATAATATAAGCCAATGGTTTCCCCAGAGGTTACTATGAGTTCCTTGAACAATGAGCAATCTGCACCTCTCAGGTCAATTTAAGTGATACCAATGATCTTGGCTATCTGTAAGGTTTGCATTCATACCACTGGCCAGCAATGTATTCCTCCTAATGGCCGCCACGCTAATGTACTGTGAGCTGTTGATATAGATATTACAGTAGGGGTTCCCTGAAGACCTAAAAGGTATTTCAAGTGTTCTCCCATGTTAAAAAGGTCAACAAAGGCTTATTTAGATTCTTGCTTTTCTTAGAGAATTGGGGGTTTCATATAAACATGACAAGGAAATGTCAATGGGTTGAGTCCTTCATCATCTTATGGTTATATTGGCTGAGTTCCTCTTAAATTGATATTGTCAGTGCAAAAGAGAGTACTAAACTTTTACATTCCTAATTGTAAATGCTGGATATAATAAGCATTAGATGATTTTTTTTAGCATTTTATGAAACATACAAATTAAGTTTCTTTTTGCTTAAGGTAAATAATTGCAAACAAGTGCAATCTATCATTATTAATAAAAACAGAAGTGATATGAAAGAAAATGTTATTAATATTCTACTTACACTTAGATAATTTATTTCAAAAGCTACAATCATTTCTCCACTGTCAAATTGTGTATTGATTTAGTATATATTTGTAGTAAATATGATGATTTCCACAATCAAAAATGTGGAACAAATATTACAGAACAAAGTTTGTTTATTAATCAAAAATACATTTTTGTATAGTTCACTGTAACATTACACGTTTACATATAAATCCAATCTGCCTCCAATTTCCATATAGTGAAGAAGAATGTTGCACACCAAGCAGGTTATCTTCATTTTTAACCCTGCATTCCAAGTACTGATGACACATAGAGGCTTCTATTTGATCATATACTTTTTTCCAAGCATAACACAGATGTTTTTAAGTGTGCAATATAAGTGGTAAGTGTGCAAGTGTATTTTTTGTTCTGCATTGTTTATTCTGACAAGAGCTAATGCATACAATGGCAGTAGACATCGCTCCTCTGTCATAGCCATGGGCTATCAGTAAGAAGAGCTAAAGTTTTTCAAAACCTTGGAATATACATTATAATACAACATAATTGGGAACTGCAGTTATAAATATAACTTGGGTTGGTTACAAATCAGTTCTTGGTAAAACTACACAAAATAAGCAAAAATGAGTGAATATTCAGGGATAGGCCTTGAAGTTCTATTTGAGAGCATCCAATTACCTGTGCACCAGGGATCTGTAGCACAATGGTCCTTCAACAGTGTTTTAGTTTGACTAGACAATTGTTCCTCTCTCACTGCCACCTGCCATTTGTTTAAGGATCAAACTTCTGTTCATAGTCTATTACCCCAGCAAACACATATTCTCAAACACATATTCCCATGCTTTTGCCTTTGATAGAATTAGTGCATTGTAGCTAACACTTGCCTATTCCCTACATCTTGTAATTCTGTTTTTAAAAGATGTTCAGTATACTGGATCATCTGTAGGACAGAGACAACTGACTTTGATTTGACTCTTTTTGTTGACCCTAATTACCTATGTTCTGCATTGCTCAAATCACAATATAAAGATATTTACTGTTCTTTTCATACCTGTTATTCTTGTTAAATTAGTATACTTGTGCAAGAAGCTAATCAATTTTCCTACAGGCAAATTGATGACAACACCAGGTTTATTTTCTTTATTCCTATCTATTCTAATGTAAGACATTCTCCATGTATCAAAACTAAAAATTATATCCATACCTTTCATGTTCCTTACTGTTTTAGTTGTTTTTGTGTATGAAAACCACGATTTTCTTATGCTACTGGGGATTTTAACATCCTAGACATAACCAAAGATACTAGACTCCCAATTTAGATCCCATGGAATCTCAGTATTCCTGTGTTTCTAGGACATATATGGGTTAGGGCTTGTTCAGACTGTTGGGGAAAAAAGCAGTTTCCATGTAGCTTCCAGTAGCTGCCCCCCCCCCCCCCCCAAAAAAAAATGCTTAATTTATTGCAGATTTTTTGCCTGACCCAGCACACATGGGTGACATTGGGACACCCTTAAAGCCTTGCCTGGCTTGCCAATCAAGTTGATATTTAACATTTAAATTATGTCTAGATAATGAGAAATTGATTTGGTGTGTTCAGCCTCTACAGTCCAGCATACCTTCATACTAGATTCCAATCCAATCTCTTGATTGCACTAACTCAGAGGTTACTTGGATCAACCTCCTTAATAAAGACTAAGCAGAGGGGATACTTTGCTTTTCTTAGAATAAAGAGGTCACTTTTTTAAGGGAGGCGACCCCCCTCTAAATGACTATATATTGGTAATATGCTTTTTAATTATGATTATCATAACAATTATGGTTTTGGTGACATTTTTGGATGTTCTATTAGTTCATCATCTTATATTGTTTTTATTTTCTAGTGTTGTTCACAAGCTAAAACTGACTGATGATCCCTTTAATAAACAAGATCTTAATGTTGGTACAGAAAACTGAATTTAGTTCCATTTTTTAACTGTAACAACCAGCACAAATAAATTTTTTTTATTACAGTTTATTATTAAAAACATTGGTACACATGAAAGGATAAAAAATGTACAAATTACTTCTACAATAAATTTAACATAAGTATGTTAAAATTCATAGCTGAGTGTGGTAACAAGGCAATAGCAACCACTGTAAAGCTGAAAACCATACCTGAAAATATTCTGTTTGTGAAGTATGTACACCCTGACAGTTTCGCAATCTCAAAGGATTTTCCAAGGCTAAAGAACTTGCATATTCAGAACATCAGTATTACAAACAATCTTTGGGCTACTATCTTAGGTAATAAATATATAAACTACAATTTCAAATCAATTTGTGGAAAAATAAAATTGTATACCTAATCATTATGTTATGATAGCAAAAAACAACTTATTTCAGGACATAAAACGGCTTCCTTCATTGGGGGCTGCAGTTATGTGGGCAGTGAAGTAGACTAACATATGGTGCTCACATCAAACGTTGCTATTAGTAGAGTGGTTTTAGAGATAAAGAGTGAAAATTTTGTATACTGCTGAAGCAATGGAGCACAAATCACCTTTTGAGCGGGGCGTTGAAACTTGGTAAAGAGTAGTCTGCTACTGGTATTACATGACGATACACTCTTTAGACATTCTTTCTGGACTCTACAAATTGGTTTGGCATCTCATTAATTTATTCGATTGGAGTCGTGAAATATAAATCAGGCTCAGTATGCAAAGAAAAACTTTGCTCAAGAAGAGCCCTTACCACTTTGTTGTGGTGGCTCCATCTGACTTTTCCCAAAGGCCATTGTAAAGCAGAATAAAAATAAGTAGAATAGAAAAACTCAAATAAATGATGAATTAAATGGCAGAAGGTGGCACAGCAGGACTTTTAGCTTGGTTGTGTTAGTTGAAATTCTCACTCATTAAAAAGAATCTACTAGAAAACTGGTAACTGATTGGAGATTTTAGTAAATCAAATGGGTTGTCATATCCAGACCTGAAGCCTGATGGAGTAAAAATAGCAATCTTTATTGCCTACAAGCAGGCTGTGGGGTTTTGCTTCCATATAAGCTTTAGAAAGTTAGAATAAGTTTGTAAGGGTGCTGGTTGATTGGGTACAAAGTGAGTAAATTGTTTTTATATGTTTTATCACTCTGCTAAGTACCTAAAATTAAATTAGTAAACTACAGATAAGTATAATTTAAATAATGGCAAATATGTACACTCATATATACAATATTGTTGTTATAAATACTATAATAATAGAAATACTTAAAATGTTTTATAATAAAGTATTAACAATAGTAACAGTTAAAAAACACATTGTACCTAACACTATTGGTAATATTACATAAAAGCAAAAGTTATAATACTGAAAAAATAAAATAGGAATATATATTTGTAAATAAACAGGTAGATAGACAGATTAGATAGATCAAATTTTAGACACAGCAGAAACATTCTCGTCTTGGTATGTCATATAAATTACTCTGTACCCATCGAAATATTTCAGGATAACTCTATTTTGTCAGACAGCTGTAAATTTATTTGTGATTTCCCAATTGTAAAAATGTAACTAACATGAATGTCAGAACTCAACAGTAACATTTTTATATCCATTCAGTGATCAATAAAAAATAAACAACTATTATAAGACATAAGACCTCTATGAATGTTTTCTTCAGGATTGTCATACATTGTAATGTGTAATGCCTTGAAGGATAGAAGTGTTTTTAGAAATCTTGATCCCACCCAGACATTTCATCAGGGGGTATTTCATCATCTGGTGGATAGTTGTCAAAATAGCTGTGATCCGTGGGGCCATCAAGCTGGAAGTGCAAAGTGAAACAGGAATGAATATGACATGTGTTTAAAGATGATGCATTTTTAATACTAAACTTTTTGGTTACAGCCAATTAACCTTGTTTGATGATCTTGATATTTTCTCTTGGGCTTTCTGAAGCTTTGTGAAATCTGCATTCTTACTTCAGTTAAAAGTGTATTATAAATAGAACCCCCTGATTGTATTTTTCTATATATTTGGAAATACAGTGGCACTCATGTCTAACAACAGCAAACATCAAAAATAGGCCACAAATCGAGAACCTGTGTAGAAGATGATCAAAGGATTGAACTTAAAAATTATTTTGAAATATAGCTATTTCTTTGTGTGTTTGTAGGTCCTATTTATTACAAAATAAAGTCATTATTTCTTTTTGTATCCCTATTTTAGAAAACATTGACAAGTAAAACTTTGTGCTTCACCTAAAACTTTACACTATTATGTGTTTTACCTACGTTTCCATGAAAATGAAAAGATTTTCATTAAAATGCAGCAGTATGTGAAATTTATTGTAGTCAACCAGGAAGATACATTTAGGGTGATTATGTTTGTTTGTTTTTTTGTTTTTTATGGATTCTACCATGTCATTATTTAACAAAACTTAAGCCATAGTTGGGAAGTCATGTGTGAAAAGTACACCCTATGACTTTTTATTGTATAGTACTACCTTTAGAAGCAAAACCTTAAAGTAATTGTTTCTTTATAACTCTTACATCATTGTACAATATTGCTTCAGTCCATTTGTTTGCAGGCATTCATTTATGCATCATTCTCTTAAGGTCCTTCAACAGCATTTGTTGGGGTTAGGTCTGGACTTTGACTGGACCTATTGCAACACAGCTTGATTCTTTTCAGCCAATAAATTGTACATATGAGTACTTGGGATCATTGTCTTGGTGCATGACCCAATTTCGGCAAACCTTTAGCTGTTGCACAGATTGTTTCACATTTGATTATAGAATATTTTGGGATACAGAGGAGTTCCTGGTTGATTCAATAGGCCTAATTTACTGAAGCTCTCCAAGGCTGGAGAATATACACTTTCATCAGTGAAGCTGGGTGATACAGAAAACCAGGAATGGAACTGGTCCAGAATTGAAAAGGTTTGTTAACAAACTTTTAAGAAATCCATTCCAGGTTAACTGAATCACCCAACTTTACTGATGAAAGTGTATCCTCTCCAGCCTTGGAGAAGTTTAATAAATCAGGCGCAATGACTGCAAGACAAGCCTAAATCATCACCCCACCATCACCTTTATGCTATACAGTTAGTATGAGTCTGTGCTGATATCCTGGGTTTGTTTTTTGCCACGTGACAATGCGCATTAAATAAATAATGTCATGGTATAATATGTAGTGTTGTTGTTGTTAATCTGAGATTATGTTTACCTAATTTTAGGACCTGCTAAAATGATTTTTTTATGCCCCAATAAGCAAAATCTTAGAATTGAAAGACATGCTTTCTTTTTGTCATGTCTATTACTAAAACTAGTAATATTTTCTGAAAATTCTTTTACAGACTTCTTGTGGTTAATAATTGCAGGTATGAAAGAAAAAAATTAACATTAAAAAGGTTTAATAACAAATAGAAAGTTTTAAATATATTCATTATAAAAGTACAATTTATAAACCATGAAGTCAAGGTACAGTGTCATCCTATTGCTCTATGATTAGAATACTTTACCTCTTTTTTTAAGGGTGACAGAAGACTTCTTGAACTCAGTCCTTCCCAGTTAAAACCATTAAACCACCTACATTAGAAAACAAGCATTAGTTAGTTGGCTGTTAAATGTAGAGCATAGTAAAACATTTTTTGTTTCATGTCCAGTTCTTGAACTTGCTAGCTAAAGGCTTGGTTTTAGGCATCCAAAGCAGTGTCTGGGAATTTGCTGATGACACAATATTATGTAAGCTCATAGCAGGATGTTTTTTCTCTATGAGGGGATCGGGAAGAGCTGCCAAAGCCAACAACATATTGTCATGTATGAAAAGACAAGCAGACTTAGGGGGGAAAAAGGATATTTCCTTTTTTTCTGCAGCCCAGTCTAGGCTTAAATGGACAGTGCAAGTCTCTAGTTTCACAAACAGCCACTGTTTCAAAAGATTGGTACATTACATGCACTGCAAGGAGGTTAAATGCTTTATGAGCTGGAAAAAAAACTTAAAAAGAATAAAAAAGATAAAAAAACTTAAAAAGATAAAAGAATAATTGGCAATAGAGTTCAACATGCCCAAATACTTGTGGTTTCATAAAGCAAATGAGATCCTAACAGTTGTTAAAATGACTGTCCCAATAATATACAGAGAACATCTGTATTAATTTCTACATCCAAACAGGTAGAAGTGCTACAGAAAAATAACTATATCTTGGTAGAAATTGGTTTGCTCAATAGTACTGACTACTATTTTAAAACTGAACTTTAGGTAGTAATAAAACACACACACATGTTGCAGCTCTGTAAAAATGAATACATCAATAAGTGTATTTTAAAAGCAAGCAGGGTAAGAACTTGTATCTGACCTGATAATAGCTTTTTCTAGTACCTGCACAGCCAGAAGTTTAAGTTCCTCATTATGGTTGATTCACTAGAACATTTTTTTTAGATACTTAACATAATTTTCCTTTCCTGTTGTGCTTCATGGCAGCATAGTAGCAGGTAGGCTCTGCCCATTCTCTATCCATTAGAACTATTTTTCTTTTAATGTTTCCTTGAGTAGGGCATTCCCTAACAAGCCCTCTACTAGGTACAAAAGGAGGGGTATAAGGAAAGGGAAATTACTATAAGTACCTAACACCAATTTTATGTTTTCCTGTTGGCTCCATGTCAGCACATTAGTGGGTAATAACTAGAGCACACCGGAGGGAATGCTGGAAAACTTTAATTGGTAGTGGAGACATTCTGGCCAAATTCAAGACTGCCAGTTCATATAGTAATAGGCCATGTACATGTAAAAGGAGAACCATGAAGCTTTGCAGATTGTTTCAGAAGAAACACTGCAGGTAGCTGGCCTGGTAATAGACAGGATTATCATAGAAAAAGCCATAGCTCTTTATAAACACAATAAGCCCTTTGCTCCTAATGCCCAAGATATTGCCTTGAGCATCCACCTGAAGCATGCTTTGTTGTATTCCTCCCCCACAGGGCTATAATAAATATTCTCTGGCAATAAAAAAAGCTGTGTTCGCAAGGTGAGCCTTGAGGGTCGTTCCTATTTCTTGAGAGTTTACTTGGGCGCCATCTTGGTTGAACAAAATTGGTAAAAAACTTGTTGGTTAACATAAAAGGCTGAAGATACTTTGGGGGTACCCTCAACATGAGTAATATCCCCTATCTATGGAAAGGAATGGGAAAGGCGCCTAAGATGTTATTTCCATTACCCTCCTGGCTGAAGTGACAACGACCAGGAATGTTACTTTCAGCAACAGATGCCAGTGATAACAAGAGCATCTGAAGCTAGAAAATCCAAAACTATTTGTGAATCCCATTTAGCGAGGATTGAATAATCCTCGCTAAATGCGAGGATCTCTTTAGCGAAGAGATGAGGAAAAAGTGGTTGACGATCTTGAATACACAGATGCAGCAGCAGCAGAGACCATGGATTTTTTAGACAATACAGTATTATTACTAAAATTCATTCATTCATGAATGAAGGGAACAGATGAAAAGACAAAATGCATCAGCATGTAAGTGCAGGACAATCTAGCTCTCATTCATTGTTGGGTAGCTGTTGTCTGGATAGATATTCTGCTATTGATGAGGCAACCTAGTAATAAGCCATCTGTACCATGTCTTTTACATAGTTTTGCTTTCAGGCCCCCTTCCTGTTTAGGCCAGAAGTTTTATTATGTACTTTCCCAGCCAGCCAATCTGAAGGGACCAGCTGGAACACATTATTTGCTTTAAAGCATGTTGTCATTGTCAGCATTCGACCTCCATATTGTAAAGGACTGCTGGAACTTATGTTGTGGCTCAAATGCCCACAGGTGTCTCCAATGCTAACTAGCAAGGAACATGCCAGAGCAACCAGGATTCCCCTTACTTGTTACTTTAAAAGGCACTCTAGGGGAACCTTCTTTGCAAATGAGAAGTGGAAAAAAGGAATTGACTATCACAATCAAGTGGGAGTTTTCTCTATCATGAGTAGGAGAACGAAAAGAGAAAGAAGGAAAAAGTTAAAAAAAATTGGTCTAATGGCTCACTAGTGTGGAGCCTGGAGCCTGCGGGAAAAGTAGACTATTGGCATAACAAAGTGAATGAACTTAGTAAATAGGGTGAATAATACTGCACTTTTTACAGAACATAAGACCAAATGTAAAATAATGCTATGAAAACATTTTGTTTTTTAACCTGTGTTTCTTAATATCAGCTATTCCATTCTTCAGATTTCCAAGTCTTTCTGCAGGGTTTTGTCTGGAAAATGAAATAAGGAGTACATTAATATACAAAGTGCATAAACATAAGTAAAAACACCAACTCTCACAGGAACGCTGGCATTGAGTTAAGAAAACATAAATCAAACAGGTGCAGTTGGCTGATAGATGCTGCACAGAAGGTCATTGGTATAATAATGAAGAAGGAATAGGACATGACCGTAATTTAGCAGGAATAAAGTTGAAAATCAAATTTAGAAAGTATTATTTCATAGAAAGGAGTCCATACATATGTCAATTTTCTGTCACTGGAAATGATCTTTCACAATTATTTCTAGCTACACTAAAATGAACAAGGACGCACACTGTGCTTTTGGGTTCTATAGAGAGGAGAGCGGGGAGGATGAGCGGAAGACACATTACTGTGTACTCTTCCATAGGAAATGAGGTCTTCCCAGGGGTCACCTCCAGTCGATTTTCCGCATGGTGTCAACCATTGTACACACACTTCATTTTCACCCAAGATGATCACAAGCAATAATCTCAGGAAAAATTATACAGTGCGTAGGTAGCTTACATTATTTACCCATGTTTTGTTTAAAAAGGTAAAACAAAAGCAAAAACAAGAAAAAAAATAAAAAATAAAACAGAGTAGATAGACCATTTATTCTGTTATCCCTCTTCTTTTAATGTTTCTAGTTTTATATCTTAAGCCAAGACATTGCATGGAGTAGGTAAATGTTGAAACACCATTTTTTATATATATATATTACTTTTGCATTTATTGCTGTCTGTGTTTCTGGGGAGCTCTAAAATAATCTTAATAAAGCAAAAAATATATTTAATAAAAAATTGCTAACAGGTAGTTTTTGGTAGAAGAGATTTTCCATGTCTTACACATGGATTGTGCACTAACTGTGACACAGTGCAGTATGTTTAGAAGGCTGAGAATGGGTCCATGTCCCAGGACTATGTAATTCTAGTGTGAATTCATAGTAGTCACATCAGTTAAAATTGCAATGACTGGTCAATGTGAAATACAAAAAGCATGGCAATGGATTGGTGGCTGGGAGCTTCGTTTTTACATTACTGGAAGAGAACAGACCCAGGCAATTCCTTGACTGTCATTGCAAATGCTATCACAGCCCCATGTCATTTCTTACTAAAATCTTGATTTTCTGTTACTAAAAGTTTAGTAAGCACTTTGTAACTACATGTTGTATGTTCTAATAGACAGCATTTTTATGTCATGGAAAAGCAACACACAAAAAATAAAAATCTATGTCATCTAAATTGTCACCCATATTAAATACCTGTTTTCAATTATAGTCTTTGGAATTTCAGTGCCAATATTTGTATATAATGTGTGAATATCTTAAGATACACACCCCTGTCCCTGTAACAAGTGGTGTTTGGGTGTTAGACAACTTTCCATAAACCATTACACTTTTGAATCTTAGACAGCACAGAGGGTTTGTCCCTACTTACTATTTAATGAAGCAGCTGCAGTTGCCTTTTAAATAGCTGTGGTTTTTGACTGTGTTGCTGCCAGACACGTCCACCACTGTATCTGCTCTCAAGTTGACACATAGCAAAGTTGAAACCCTGTCCAACACTTCCAAACAGGAAAGTGTAATTTATTTATATATATTTTAAAACCTAAAACCCTCACTGTTTGTGCTGTTTGGTGTTTGTGGACACAATTGTGTTATCTTATGGACAGTAAACTTCTTCATTAAAGGATTTTGCAGGATATCCTAATGCCAGATATCTGAACTACACTGATTGGTTCACTATTTGTGTTTTATCAGTAATTGAATATTATGATGTACTGAATGAAGTGTTTATTTTATAGCCATTTTTTGCTTTATATTTTCTTTTTTGTTTGTTGTTTTTGCCTCTCTCCTGTGGTAAAAAAGTAAGTTCTTCTAATACTTTTCATTCCTATCTCCTGACTTCATTGGTAGGTCTTCTTCAAGCAGAATAACACTTTGTTGTACTGTCCAATTCCTGCAAGCCCAGTGTACATGTGTTTTATAGAGAGTGTGTCATCATGTAAACTGAGCTTACAGTATTGATCTATGCTCATATTTTGGTAAGTGACCACTAATCTGCCCTGGCGGATGCTGGCAAACACAGTTGTCTTGGAGTTGGAGAATGAAGAGGAAGCAGGCATTACCAGGGCCACTATCAGAATATGTGGGTCCCGTATGACGTAACTTTCCTCAGCTACCCTTCCCCATGGTTAAAAATGTCATGCATGTGATTAAAATAAATTTCTTTTACTCAAGGCCTGGTACAGAAATACCTTGTGTTCTCTTCCTAAAGGTGACCCTGGCCATGACATCACCAGGTCTTACCAAAAAATCTCAGGAAAACTTGTATGTAAAGACTTCTAAATAAAAAATACTGGAAATAGTGGGAAGAGTCCAGTGATGGTGGTGGTGGGTAGGGGTAATGGCTACAGTTCCACTTGAAATGAGATTTGTAGACCCGCCACTAGAAGCAGGGTACTACCTTGTACAACACATTTTATTAACTACTTAAAATCTGTTGAAATAAAGTATCAACCACGTAGGTAGTACATTGTTTTTTTTTGTGTTAGCCCACTTTGTAAGATTTACAGAATAGCAGTAGAGAATTTTAACTTTGCTGAATGATTAAATAATATGTATAGTCAAAATATTTGTTTTCGGATAGAGTTCTCGGAAGTTCTCGATCTAACAGAGTACTGACCAGCAAATAAAACTTGATAGGAGTTTAAATTGTTTTCCATTCTAACCACATTATCCAAATGGCTGGAGATATACTTTAAAGTCTATGCTATGTTCTCTTTATTATTTAGGCACATGCATGCCGGCATTGTGGCAATAATATAAAGGAGTGAAGCCTTTTTTACTTTGCAGGGGAATTTTCACTTTTCAATTTTTTTTTTCGCCTAGTGAAGGAAGTGCAGATTTCTCATATCCAATCACATGCAAGCAAAATCCTGTTTCTTTTACTTCTACAAAAAAACTTTTTTGCAAAATGCATTTTAATTACATTCACTATTGATATTGAAAACTCCCTTGCAAAACAATATAACCAACACCTGGTTTTAGCTGCAGCATCAGATTGTAGTGATTGTCTGATTTGAGGTCTGCGTTAAGCCGTTAAGGACACCACAACTATCAAGACAATCTTTATTGAATATCAAGCTTCAGACCATGTCTCCCAGTGTCATTCAGTGATCTGTCATGCTGGATTATTAAACAACTAAACACTAATCTCTACTATTGTTTATAGCTTATGATACGAAGTGGTATAAAGACACCTGTGAATGAAGGAAAATACACATCCTTTCATTACCATTCTGGAAAGATTATTCACTCAATGGTGTGCAGCCAGTGAGGCAACCAATAAAAATAAATACCTAATCAGAGACACATAAGAACTATGTATCCCAAACATAAAAATGTAATATATAGCAGCTTACAAGTTCTTGGATGTGGTGTTTTTTTCAGGTGTACACTTTTTCACTGTATCTATGGAATGAGCTGGGGTTGTCAAGAAGGCTGGGCCTCATACATTTCTTTCTTTGTTCATTTCTATTGTGGATCAATAGAAGTGGTAGTTTACACAAATAAAAACCAATGCATCTACCATATCTAGAGGATGGTAACTTAATTTTTTTGGAAGGGGGGTACATATTTTTTTAATCCCCTCACTGTGGTTAGTTTTACTTTGGGGCTTTCCAGCAATAGATTCCAAAGGATTAGCATTTGTAGACTCAGACATTTTACCTGCACAGCCGTCGTATCAAATCTTCAGAACGTCTCAATATTTTTCTATGAAAATCCACTTTCTCGATGCCTTGGAGAATTAAATTGTAGATCATCATCTGGTCTGGCCCAGTAAAAGGAGGGCTGGGGAGAAATATGCCAGATATGTTATGTTACACATATTATACATGAAAAATAATCCTCCCAAAGATATATATAATAACAAAAACAGAGCTGTGTTGTTAAGATTTCAACTCAGCTGCAGAAACATGTAAAGAAAACACTTTTTCTCAGTCACCATGGAAAATGAAACTAAACAAAGAAAACTTACAGCTAATATAATGTTTATTGTTGAAAATCTGCACATGGCTTCCCATGAAAACTGTCTTCTACAATGTAATGCAGACCTCTCCAACAAGGAAACCCTCCAAGTTTCCCTATAGAGAGAGATACTAATTAAAGTTATTTCTACCAGTTTTCTGTAGATGGTCATGCCAAATAAATACATGGAAAGCAAATACTATAAAATAAAGATATAGAATGTGTGATTTAAAGCAGCCATGTTGTCATAGTAAAAATATTAAACAAATCCATCCCATAAAAAAAGAAGGTTTGTACTTACCTTGCCAGCAGGTAGTGAGTGGTAAAACATAGCAACCAGCAAAGAAACTATCTAACAGCACCTGACGCTGCCAGAACTCTTTAACACTGTGAAGATTTATTAAGCTACCCACTGAAAAGGTAAGTGTAAACTTTTTCTTATACAGGATGGCTTTTTTTATAGCATTTGGCCACAGTGGCAGGGTTGATTGAGCATGTTAATGTGATTTCATTTATTTCAATAGTTTTAATGTTTTCATTAAAATATTACTCGGTGATGTTAGAGGTTAGAAGGTGCAAACAAGTGCTGTTATTGGGGGGACAACTCTCCCTGTATCCGAGGTGTATTTCTGCACTATCACTGAGGTATAGTCTAGATCAGAGGTTGGCAGACTCTGGCCTTTAGTCCAGATACGGCCTAGCCGGTAGTTTGTTCCGGCCTAACGCCCTCTGTCCAATTCAGTCTAGTCCTGGCCGGCAACCCGCGGCTCCGGAGCCGTGGGTTGCTGGCCAGATCAGCCAGGGGGCGCTTGCCCGGAACAAACTACCGAAGCCCCCGGAGCTCTGGAGCCACATGTGGCTCTTGATCCTTCTCTTTCTATGGTTCCCCTTTTTAATGTGGCCGACATTAACACTTCAGCCGCCAGGGTAAATGGGAACACACCCTGAAGGGAAATCCATCTCCTCCGCAATGCATATGGAGGAGAGGGATTTCCCTTCAAGGGGCATTCTTGCTGGGGGGTGAGGTCATTAGGGTGGGACTCGAGGGAGAGTCCGGCCTAGTGTGCTCCTGCCCATCCCTGAAATGGCCTAGTGGCCACAAAAGTTTGCCTACCTAGATCATCTTTTCTTAGCCTTTTTAACATGGGGAAACCCTTGGAATAACTTTCAGGTTCTCAAAGACAAACATCTGACAATAATTACTATATCCACAGCTTACAATATATTAGTGTGGTATTCAATAGAATAATTGTATTGTACATTACTGAACAATTGGAAGAATCTCATCCTTACAGATAGGCAAAAAGATTATTGGTGTAACTTAAACTGACCTGAGAGGCACAAATTATTCATTGCTTGAGGAACCCTTGACAACCTCTAGAGAAAATCTAGGGTACCCATGGAACACTGGTTAGGAAACACTGCTCGAAATTGTACCCCAAAAAAAAGAATCCACAGAAAAATAACATTCATAAAATTTTAGAATAATCAGAATAACTATTGTATGAGTGCAACAGTTCTTCTAGGGGAACCCTGGTCAAGAATAGTTGCTATAGAGAATAAATGGAAGCATTTAGGAGCATGCAAGACTGCACATCAACAAATTATTAAAAGAATCAGAAATCTAGGGGAACCCTGGTCAAGAATAGTTGCTATAGAGAATAAATGGAAGCATTTAGGGGCATGCAAGACTGCACATCAACAAATTATTAAAAGAATCAGAAAGCTTGTTGACTTTAAGGTTTACATCTACAAAGCAGCTAGCCGCATGGAAAATAGAAGAATAATGACACTACTACCAGGATTTGTTACATAGAGGATACCATTTACGTATTCTTCACTAAGAGTCACAGATATAAAGCAGAATGCATTTTTTTACATCTCAGTTGTATGCATTACAAATTGGGTATTCACTCTGCTCTTGAATTGCTATTGATAGCAATGGGCCTTTTTCTGGTAGTTAATTTATCCAATTGTAACAAAAAGGTGGTTTCTACGCCACAGTTCCCATACTCTAATTGGTTAATTCAATGAATGATTTTAATAAAAGTTGAGCATCCAATAGATCCAATATGGATCTATAATCTTTCATGTTTTTCTACAGGTTACAGGTATAAGGTTCCTTACATCATATTATAAAATAAACTTTTCGACAATAGGTGGCAGTTTAGAATATGATGATAATTGGCACCTCATTAAAAAAGTATTACAAAGCACGTACAAAATATTCATTTATTAGGTCTTCTATTTTTTTAAAATAGAATCATTTTTTTAAAAAAAATCATTTTGATACTCTAGTGACACCCACAGGCTATATTTGATAATAAAAGCCTCGATTTAAAAAGAATTACACAAGGATAATATGTTTATTTTCAGCCATGTGACTGTAGTTTTCATATTGTAATGGACACTTGCAGTATACTTGAGTTTTGACAGTTTTCCTGGGTGGTAAGAAAAGGTCATTTTTTTCTTTTTTACTATGTTTTACTTTCAACTACTTAACCATCCTGTCTCTTCCACATGGCCACTCCTGATTCCCGATGCCTGTTCAGCAGCTGCTGCCACTTCCAGCTTTCCCTGTGTCCTTTGTCCTTCCACAGACCCTGTACAGTCACTTTGGAACAATCACACTCATCGGATAGGACAGGCACACACACGAGCAGCCAGGTCTGCCTGCTCTTACACTAGCCAATGTGCCACCTCCATCTCTATCCTGGACCTGTCTCCCCTGCCCCTTGCCAATACTGTCAACCCATTGCCCATGATAATGTAAGATGGCTTAGTTGAATTTTCTTCCGATGAATTCTTCTTGTTCTTGTAATCTCACTTTGGACTTTTTATTACATGCAAGTTAGCCCAACCTTTGTCTGACTCCTGACTTTGAACTCTCTTGACCCGCCAAGCCCTCTTCCTGGAAGCTACCACATGCAAAGATTCTGAGTGATTTTTAATATATCATCTAACCCATACTGGACCATGCTTTGCGCTATATTTAATGGAATGTGCTGGTTTAGGCCTATGGAGCTGACCTTTGCCAGTTTGCCCTTTTTCTGCCCATTCATCATCTAAAATACAGTCCTGGGGGCTAATGTGGCAACTGCACAGCATTTAATGTATGTTGCTACTTAGCCCCTGAGCTAGGCCAAAGCTTGGACACAAGAAACAGTCTTCTTTAGAGAGGATAGAATCTTATTAATGACTTCCTGTTAACAGGTGAAGTTAAGCAATTGCCCAAGAATTCCATGACCCCTGACACAATAATTGGCTTCATTATTTGAGTTTAAAAGGGGGGCAATTCCAGCTATAATGGTCTACCCATTCCAGCATGATGTTTTTAGTCTACGGTTGAACATGAACCACATATGAAAACTTGCACTGTGCATTTATTTTTAGGGTAACTTGTTAGAATTTGTTGGATCAAAATTGATTATTTTGATAATGACAATGGGCATTAAACGTATGCTATTAATAAATAATAAAATACTATTATAAAATATATGTGTGTATATATACTGTATATTTGCATTTTTACGATTTTCAGATTGGAATATGCTTAAAATTATAACTGCTGGTGAACCATGACACATGCTCTGCACTTCTGCTTTCCATATGTGTGAACTGGTTGATCCAGAGAGACTACAGTTTGCTTCATTCTAGCTGTGAATCTCTGCTTCCAATTAATGTAATGGGTAAATCATCAAGCTATTGTATAAAGGGAAAATATATTTCTCTTTATCCTGTCATCTTAATGGATACAATAGGCCCTTTTATCATTCCCTATCCTGTGCACAACTTCTGTAAAATTCTTTGTAACTGGTCAGGCGTCATGCTGAAAGTAGTAAGCCATGTGTTTTCACCAATGCCATTTAAATTTACCTCAAATGACCTTAATTATACTCTAATGAATTATACTAAGCATATGGTCCTGTGTCCCTTACAAGATGGAAAGTTAAACAAGATGCAGTAATACACTTGAAAACACAGTATTGGTAAAGTTAGATATATTGATATATAAAATAATGAAGTAAAGTAATAATAGTTACTATACAACTCACCTTCCTGTAAGCAGTTCATACAATAATATGCCAAGTGACCAGAAATCGACACTGAAGCTGTGGCCTCTATTTAAAATAACTTCTGGAGCAACATATTCTGGTGTCCCACAGAACGTCCATGTTTTTTGGCCAGGAAAGAGCTTCTTAGCGAATCCAAAATCAACCTAAGGCGTGAAATATATACAGCAAGTGTTCTGAATTAGCCTTTCTTGTCTTTTATCAGGAATTCCTGTAAACCATCTGGCTTACTGAGGATAAAAACTAGATTAGTGCACTGTGTGAGATTTCAAAGGATAGCTGCATGATGTCTACATACTATCTTAACAAATTCTGCTGTTCTCTAAGCATAATTCACGTTACAGTGCAAGCCACATGCTGTGCTACATTGTTACTTACATGTGTCATATTTAAACAGTGTTTCTTAAAGAATGTCTTCGTATTCAAAGGAATTCATATATAAATTCCCCTGTCTTCAACCTCTGTAGGAGAAATGCATATTCTATGCAGGTACTGTACTACTTACTGTGCTAAGGTAGAATGGGGACAAAAGACCTAAAGCAGAATTGCAGTAAAAATATTTGTCTACCTAATTTATCCCTACCCCATCCAAAATTGCTAACAGTAATGAAACGTAATCTTTCTGCAGATTGAGAAATCTCACAATAATGTAATTTAAACATCTCATGGAATCTTGGAAAAGACAGTGATCACAAATTTAATGAGAATACACTTTTCATCATACAAGAGTACATTTTTGCAAGATTTGGGATTTACAGCTTTCCTAGGATCCTATAAGAAGGCTGCGTAATGCCATTCTTACATAGACATTCTCACCTTAAGCCATGTACAGATGCTAGACGATTATGGCCTAAGACAAACAATCATGATGTGCAAAAATCTAGCATGTGTAAAGTGGTCACATAATATCATTTAGTGTTGTGTCATGGCTTATATTTGTTGATTTGAAATTGTCTGTTCAACTCTTGCTTAACAATATTTGCCATTACGGTTCCAGTAAGAGTCGGGAGATGTCCTGTGGAATTGTATCTAGCAGTAGAAGTATATTTTAGGCACTGAGACTGTTCCTGTCATTGTCAAGGTTTTAAGGGCGATAAATAATTTGTTCCTGGTTACATAACCGCCTATAAAAGGCATTAGATTGTATAAATGAATTTATGGAGCAGTAGCAAACTTTCTGATAGGAAAGTCCTCAAATAATGGTCCAACAAAAAAATGTTTTTTTGTGTTTTTTGTGTTTTTGTATTTTGGTGATCCAGCAACCCTCTCTTTATCAAAGCTTGTAAATACCTTGGTAGTAATACTGAAAAGACTGTAAAGAGTGATCTGAGAGCAGCCCCAGTCATTGTGCTTTGAAGGTGCAATACATTTTTTATTATTTACATTTATCTAAATATAAAGATCCAGCACTTTATGAATTTTATGCCAGATTTACTTATCATTCATGGTAGGAAGTACCCCTAAAATTAATAGACTGAGGGGGCGATGAGCACCTCCTTGGCTGAACAGCCCCTGAGCATCTGGCACCATTACCCTGAGAAGCAATTCTTTGTTTTTTTGTGAATTCTCTTAGAGCATTTTCGCTTTTACTGGATGACACCTGGGTTGGTGTCAACATAGCAGGGCAAGTGCAAACACATACTCCCTATGTCTGGTGTGCCAGAATTTTAACTTATGGTAGGGCATAGTGACTTTATAGGGAATAGTTCAAATTATTATGTATAATAAATAATAAAATATAGATAACTACACATATGAACACAAACTGTTGTATTTAAGACTTTTTTTCTTCGCGTAACAGATGTTGCTAAATGTCAGGGGTGTAAATTTTGCTAGATGGATCGTGGGTACATTTTCAACAAATTGGGCTTGATGTAAATGATGAATGTTTGCCAGAGAATTTTGGTTGAATGTCTGTTGGGTGAAATGCCCTTTAAATCTTTAAAAAAATGACATCTAACTACAGAAATATCTGAAATAAGCATTTCAAAATAATGTTCTGGAATTACAAAAATGTTATACTATTTAAATCATCTCTAAATATTTGTTCATTATCAAATGTGAATCGAACTGTGGAGAATAGAAACTTACCAGTTTTACATAGCCTTCAGAGTCTAGAAGTAAATTTTCTGGTTTGAGATCTCGGTACATGACACCTATACGATGCAGATACTCAAAAGCCTCAGTAACACATCCAATGCAAAATTTAGCAGTCGTCTCATCGAAGCTGCCTCTGGGAAAAAAGTCAACATTTTCATTCAAGTGTTTTCATTTTTAATCATCATTTTGACATTACACATGTGCCACATGAAGTGTTTAAACATTTCAGTTTCAAGTGCCCACACAGTAATTATGCCAAATGTAATTTTCAGCTAGATCCAAGAAATGATTAATTTAATCCACAAATTAAACGAAATTAAAAATTAAAAGGCCTTTGATCATTTCCAAGTACTTTACTTCTTGTAAATGTCACTTAAGGCCTCATATGGATTTTTTGACAACTGAAAGGCAAATTTTGTGAAACGGTGTTTTACTAACGGTGTTGTTTTTGCTTGTGTTGTACTTTTTAGGTTTTTATATTTTCTCTAACAATCAATGCAAATATTCTATTAAAACAGAAAATGTAGGTATGAATAATTTTATTATTTTCAGATAATGTTTCATTGTTTCTTTAAAGCATATTCCTGCAATTTGTGCACATTTTTATTGCACCTATATAACAAAGGAGACAAAATCAACTAAAAGCAGCCAAAATACAGCATTTAGCACTTTTATATGTAAAAGTGCTCATTTTACATGTAAAGAAAATAGCACAAAAACCTAAAAAATAATTCAGTCTTTACCTATCTCTTAAAAGACTCCAAAGTTCTCCCCCAAGACAAGCTTCAAGCAGGAGATACACATATTTTGAATCTTTAAATGTTCGGTATAATCTGAAAATAGACATTTTATCATAAAAAGCTTTACATTATAAACGTGTTTAGCACCATGCAACCTAAGAAGCAAAAAAACAAGTATGGAAAGATTCCACTATGGTTTGTCTTTTATTAAAGGGGTGATGAGGGTTTCAAAGTAACTCGGTCAGCTGGGAAACAAAGTGATTAGCAATGTAATTCCCCTATTTGTACCTAATTACAACAACATAGCATGATAGCTGAAAGCGTATAAAGAAATATATATAATATAATGTATAAAGGGGAAGAAATGAAATGAAATCTATTTGAAATTAAGGATGGATTTCTGATACATGCAGTCTATAAGTATGTTCATAAAAATGCACAAGCAGTAAAGTATGCATGGATTATACTATTGCATGGTGGGAATTGATGAATCTAACAGGATGAAAACCTTGGTACTGGCGGATTTAATATATTATTATCAAGAATTCCATCAGAAATTAATTATTAATTATTTTTAATTCATATTTTTTTTATTATTAATTATTTACAAGCAGAATATTAATAATATTAACTAATATTTATATAGTGCCAACATATTACACAATGTTTTAATAAGTCCATTGTCATATTAGTAACTGTCCCTCAAAGAGGCTCACAATTCAATAACCTTACCATCGTCATATGTCATTAATACAAAATACAGTTTTTGGGGGAAATTTAATTTATACTAAATGCATGCTTTTGGGGTATGGGAGGAAATCAGAGTACCAAGAGGAAACCCACACAGATGCGTGCAGCTAGTATCCTAGTCGAGATTCAAACCTGTGAACTAGTACTGCAAAGGCAAAGTGCTAACCACTGAGCAAACCATGCTGCTATTAAACATTTGGGGAATATTCTAAAGGCATAGTTTTCCTACCCTTTTGTAAAGTAATTACTTTTGGACCTTGGAAGCTAAGCACAAAATAATTAAAACTACAGTATAGTCTATTCATAAAAGTTATAAAAAGCATACTTTACTGTAATATTCAATTAAAAGCATTCAATAAGTAATGATTATACATACTTCACTATGAATGGAGAATTAGCTTCCTCTAGAATATTCTTTTCAGAGTGGATGTGTTCTTGTTGCCTGTTATCCACAATATGCCTCTTCTTAATGCATTTCATAGCAAATGCTAAGTTTTCATCTTTTACTTTTACCTGCAAAGGTGGGAATTTACTAGTAATTCATGCAAAGGTTCTGTTATGTCACAATTTGTCCCTAGTCTTAGTTACCATAATGGTAACACACTATGAGTAAAACATAATTGAAAATCAATATTTGCATATTTCCTCTGGAATTTATAGAAAAATTGTAGAGGAATCAGGAACTGCCAAGGCTGCTAGTTGCCTGGCTCATCTCTGCATGTACAGGATGGCATTGTGCAGTGGCACATACACTCTACTGCACTTGCAGATATTATTTAGTTCCATTGTAGACTTAATCCTTATATACACAGTACGGATAATATAAATACTTTTTTATTTGGAGTAAGTTGTATATGTCAGATACTCTGTGATGGTAAAGCTCTGTATATTAGTGTGGTGGTCAGTGGGAAGAATTTCACCCTTATAGACAGCCAAAAAGGTCATTGGTGTCACCTGAACTGACCTCAGAGGCACAAACTGCTCATTGCTTAAAAAAAACTCCTAGCATCCTCTGAAGGGATGTTACCCTAGCTGAGAAACATAGATAAAGATGTTAGGTTTTAGTCCCATCGGCTAAGTGTTCATGATCATCTGTGTAGAAATCTAGGGGAAATATTGTAGCCAAAACAATCATTTCCCTTCCACTCTCCATAGGCTCTCCAAGAGAGCAGGCTAATAGGCAGTACTGTGCTCATAGGTTTCTACTGTCACCCACAATAATTATTTACAATGGTTTGGAGTAAAAATTATTGGGTGTTTGTGAGATTAAAGAAAAACTAAACTCAAAAAACAAAAAGGTAAATTCAATGGTATAAGAGCATGACACGCCTCTGTGAATTTGTAAATCTCAAATTTAATGTGTCACATTTACACATTTGTATTACTAATGATCTAACAGTTTTAAGAACAAAATTCCTTACTAGCTCCACTCGTCCGAACCCACCAACACCCAATGTGGTGATAATCTCTAGGTCATTAAATGGTGATGAAGTGGAAAATTTTAAAACTTTTTCCTTCATGTGTATCATTTCCAGTGACAATACTTTGTCAAGTTGTCCTTCTGTGGACTTCCTAAAGAAATAATAAAAAAATATTATACATATGTTAGAATGACACATTTACAAAGTATTACTTTTTTTCAGTTTTCCTTTTTTAATGGTACATGTATAGAAAAGGGTGTGTAGGGAGCATTTCTTGAGCCTGTACATAACACAATACAATGGTATTGCCTTATGTTCAGGCTCAAGAAATACCCTAGCTGGTACTTCTTTCTGAGGTATTGTTACCTCTTGTAAAATACCCCAAAAAGGATATTTGGCAAATGTTTTCAATCCTGGACCAGATCTATTTAAGATTTGATAGATCACCATGGTTCATGGTTCATCTATGCCAGTCTATCTTCTCCAGTGTTGGAAAGCTTTGATAAAGCATGTCTAATACAAGCTTATGCAGTCAGATTTGTTAAGAGCACACCTCTTTTTTTTTTTTTGCTCTGCAATTCCAAAAAACTTGTCTGCACTCAATACACTCTTTGAAGTTAATATGCGAATGCTTAACTATTACATCTACCTGTAAGGAAATGTTGATCCCCCCAATTAGTTTAGGCGATTAGTGGTTTCCAGCAAAGGGTACTGTTTATACTACAGCATACAAAGGCATTTGAGATATCTGTGCATTCAACCGTGTGGCAACAATTTGGAGAGGGCCCTCTTGGGTCTATTGTGCCTGAGATCCTGTGCACAAACCCAATTCCATAAAGACTATTTTTTTTACCCAAGTTTGGTTGAAATGAACTTGAGTGACCTGCAAAAATGCCAAATAGACACAATTTCCTATAGACTTACATACTTCAAACTCTCATGGAAACCTGAACTTTTCAAAAACATTGATGGCACAAAGGGTTATACAGGTGTATACAGGTGCTCATTCATGAACTGCTGACTGGTATTTAAAGTTTAATGTTAGAATTTACGGTTGCTTATGACAATAGACAACTTTTTATTGATTACTTTACATTTTACATCATCTCTGATATTTAGTCTGCATAACATATGCAGGTACAAACAGTGCCAACTGCACCAGCTAGCATGCAAGTAAACAATAGAAAGTGTGGCAGGAGAATACAAGAACAATTGAAGGTAATTTTTTTAGTAAACCGAATGATTTATTAAATCATACTTCAAATTAAAATTGTATTACTTTAAGATGTTAAACACATTTATCCAAAGGTCATGGTAATTTGTGTTTCATACAAAACAGCTAACCTGATACATGTTTATATGGTAAAAATTATTGTTTTGCCTTACTTAGCATGTCTTCTTTCATCATCAAGGGTCAAGTTGGCCACGTAGCCTTCAAGGTACTTTTGCAGTTCAGCATATGTTCCAACCGTCTGATTGAATGTCCTAAAATAATGCAGTGTTAAAACATTATAGCCAGAAAAAGCATATTGTTACATTTTCTTTGCTGATTCAGTTTATATACAATCTTAAAATAAACCAGTGCCTCGCACATTTCATGGAAGGTTCACCTAACTGCTGTCTTTTACTATCACCTATTTACTTTTCTTTTGTTACCTCGATACACCATTTGGCCCTCGGTGCAAAAATGTTCAGAGCATCGTCTTGCTTCCATGTGGCCACACCTAACCAAGCATCAAGCACCTGTACAAGCAGCAGAACTTTAACCTGGAGTGAGTTTCATGTTGTTCCATATCTAGATATTTACTTGGCTCCTAACAACTAAAATGTGTAATGAGAGAAATGTTGAATATATGCTGCTAGGGAAAAAGGCATTTTGTGCAAAAAAAGGCATTATAAGTGCGTGTTTACTTAAACTGAAGAGTTTTTGTTTTATAAAACTGAAGAGTTTTTCCCCAAACATAGAGAAAGCAATAGATATAGGTTAAGGAATCACATTGATACAGTATATTGAAACAGGGGCTTTGAAGGTCAAAACCATGACATGTCCCAGAGAAATTCTGCCAAATCCCAGATATCTTTGTCTTTTGACAGCATGAGCATTTACAACTGGGGATGACCCAACCAGATCAAATGATCATAGCTTTACACAAAGCTCATCTTAGTTCACAACTTCACAAAACCAAGTCAAGACTTAATAAAAGGACATTTAAATAAGAAAAAAGTTTGCAAATAAAAATAAACTACAATTCTACAATGTTAGAGCTGAACACTGTTTACATGCAAATTTAAAGTTTTAATTTTTCTAAACAATTAGATTTTTTTTTGTTTTTTTAAAGAAGGTTTTCCAAATTTGAAGCTTGTTCTGCATCATCTCCTGCCATATGTGCTTTTTTGGTTTTATAATCTAAACTGTCTAATTATAATCTTTCCTATAACATAAATAGGATACAGCATAAATGAACCACACCATACATCTGTTATAGCTGTTTGTAGACAGAAATTATCGAAGAAGAAAAATGAGTACTTACACTCGATCCATGACTAAACATTCAACTCCATCATCATCATCTGCAACAATGTTAGCTGATCTGACATCATCACTACACGCAAAAGAGGAAACAGATTTCTCAGATTTTTCATTTTTATATGGTGTTATTTAAGGAAGAAATTTTTTTTTAACTGTGCTCACTGAGGGATGGCACTACCACTACTGACTCTTTGTACTAAACACCAATTAATCATTGCTCAATGATAACCCCATCTAATAACAACATACATATAAGGCATATTGATGAAATCACTATGGCATTTCTTTAAAATACATGTGGATCCACTAACGGTAAAAGTAGAAACTGAAGGCCATCAAAGGTTTAATTTTGTCATCTCAGTTTTACAAATGAGCTGCCTAATATAGACGTGACAACATGGGATAAGATAAGGAGTGTGTTCATCCCACATAGAAAAACAAAGTAATATGGTTATAGACTTGCAGATCATTTAGGAAATTGTTCAGACTGAGATAACATATAATGGTATAGCCACAAAGTTTTAATTTTTGCATACAGAAAGGACAGGTTAGTAATTGGTATTTTTATATTTTACTGATGTTAAGCGTTAAACAAAGTTTTAAAAAAGTTGCAATTCACTCACCTAATAAGAGCCTTTTCACCAAAGTAATCTCCTATTTCCAACAAATTAATTAATTGGGGTTCATCACAACCTTCGGTAGTTTGTGTAACCTTTACCTGCAGTAAACATATATGGATGAAATAACTAATACTAGAATTATAACAATGTTTGAGGTATAAGATACCAATGGATGAATCAAATAAACATACCAAAAAAGTCAAACTACTTACTGGCAAAATGTAATTTAATTTAATTGTAATTTATTAATTTAATAAATATATTATACCATCTTAATACCACTTTTCATTTAATCTACATTACTTCACATGTTTAATGGAAAATGAAAATGGGTGTCTAATTGGCAATAAATGCACAATGGATCCACATAATAATATATAATAATAGTAACTATATTTATTTATTTATTTTATTTTTTGCAGTTTTTAGTTTTTTAAGGGATCTACCTGTTTTAAGAAAATAAAGAAGCTTGAATTACCATTTTTGTGGGATAGACTGACTATTCAAGTATAGTATGTATATATAATGTATAGTCTGTGTGTCATTTTTGTCCAAAGCACCTATGCTTCATAAAAGAACCTTAAATCTATATAACTCTAAAAAGGAGTGTATTTAGGTTTTAAAAAGCATAGAATTATGTATAGTGCGAGCATTAAAGTGCGTACAGCAATAAGGTGATAAAGCCTGTCAGATTAAAAATCAATAACATTTTAGTCATTTCTGGTAATCTCAGACAATTACAATAATCATGCTTGGCAGAGATCTGGTCAATGCTTAGATCAGTCCTACTCAACCTTTTTACCTCTTGAGAACCCTTGAAATTATTTTTAAGTCTCAGGGAAGCCTTACTAAAACTAACTTTTGTGGGTGTCAATTGGAAAAAAGCTTCTTAAAGTTGTCACTAGTAGAACAAATGCCCCATTTACAGTGGTAGGTGGCTAAAATACTATCTTTATATACACCTAAAACAATAGTCATGAAGCTGACTCTACAAATTAATGCTGGCCCAAGAACTATGCAGGCAAAATCAAATCAAGTAACCTCTGGAGGAACTCTGCTTGAGAATGGTTGGCTTAGACCATAACTTGATGGAGCACAAGCATCAAAGGTAATATGTTTGATTTGGTAATGATGACATGTGTCTTAGTTTTTATTTTTGTACCAGCAAGCACAAGATAATCTTGACTGCACAACCTATAAGTCACTGACATAGACCAAGCATGCAAGCAGTGAATTCAGTAAGGCATCTTATGAATAAGCACTTCAGTGTGAAGCATGTCATGTCACGAAAGATGTCATACTGTCACGTTAGACTGTTTGAAAAGTTTCATCTTTTGCACTTCACGTGTGAATAGACAACAGACCAGCCACATCTGGAAGCATCACAGTCAGCTTCTACGTATAGTTGGCTCCCTAGATTTAGATTAGGCTATATGTGGATCAGTACAGATTCCAAATATTTACCCACACTTGCCTCATTAAACAATTACAAGGGACATTAAAATGGACAATATATAAACAAATAAACAGATGGGATAATGATGTCTACATAGTGAATTACTTCATATAAAATTATCACAAAAGTCAGAAAGTGCTTCACAAATCATGGCATTTTCTTACATTGAGTTAACATTTGACATTGAGTTGAGTTAACATTTAGATAATTTAGAGTTCAGCCATCTTATGGTATACAGGAAGTGAGTTACATTTTATGATATATTTATACATATATTTTTTCTGCCCTTTAATTTTATTATATATTTTATGTTTCGTGCCTTCCACTGTTGCCAGGTTTTTGTCACCATTGTATAAATAGTAATTAACTATTCTATAGTGGATTTAATTGTTCAATTTTGTGTGATCAGGAAAATCAGATATAGCAGAGCTGAACTCCGTCCAACATAAATCACTTCACAAAGCATAATATTATTGTACCTGAACACTTGCATTACATGGAATAGGAATACTCCATTTTCACATGTGTTTTGACAAATTTTGTTACAATCAGCTTTTTTGGCTGTGTTTTGCCAAAGAATATAAAGCATGGGAAGCTTGTTAAAGAAATGCAAGCTAAGAAAACATGATCAGTGAACCTTAAAATGAACAGCCTTGGGTGGCTGTGTTATTTAACCAGATTTCACACCATAAATACACAAATCCTGTTAACATAAATTCAAATAAAATTGATATAATTTCCATCTTAATAGAAATGTTGTTTTAATGATTAAATCTATAGCCATTTAATGTTAATACTGTGAGTCTGGGGTAATAAGGAATCAAAGCCAACAAGATTGATGATAAAGAAGGGTGAAAAGAAAAGTAACAAATTTACAGTGGTTGCCAGAACAGTTCAGGCCTGAGATTTACACAGCCCTGTGACACAGAAGAATCAGGCAGAAGACACTGGTCTCTCTTTAAAGTGATCCTGTCACCACGCCTTTCATTTCCACAGAAATCTTGTCCCTAGATTATTTGTGCATTTAACATTTTTAGCATATAATAAGAGTATAAAATCCTCTTTTGTGTATATATGCAAAAGCCCTGAGACTGCTGATGGGTGCCACCATCTTGAATGTGATGTCAGCAATCCTAGCACACTCAGAGATAGAAGTTATTCTGAACCTGAGTTCTCTAAATCCCTGGCATTCCTCCAGAGGGGACACCTTAAGGGTTCTTTTAGCTGTGGCTGAAAGACCCCTATTCAATAGTGCCTGCATATTTTAGAATCAAACACCACTTGTCAAAGCTAATTACATAGCACCAATCTTCTTATATTTTTTTTTACTTCCAAGTGTTGCATTCTAATCAGAATGGTCAAAAGATCAAATTCCATTTTTACCTAATTTTTTTATAAGTTGGTGACAGGTTTTTTTTAATGAATACAGCAATGGTATATCTCCATTTCCTTGTTTCCGGGTTCTCCCCGGATTTTCGGCTCAGGGCCGATATCAGACGAGAATCTGGCATGTGTACAGCGCCTGTCGTCCATTGTCCCAACGACTGTCCTGGTGGATCCACAGACGATGGACGGCGAACGATCCTAATAGTGTTGATGTTCGAATTCGGGTTGTCCCTATATTCGACCCGAATATGGCTGTTCGAATTCGGATAGACCCGACCCGAAAAACACGGGATTCGGCAGCAAAAACTCGGGAAAAAAAAAGTTTAAAAAAAAAATAAAAATTAATCTTAAATGAATTTATTTGTATGTGTTTTTTATTTTAACTTGTTCTTTTTAAATTTTTTACAGGTTATTCGACAATGACATTATGAATCATAATGTCATTGTGGGATTCCTGGACCGTGGGAACTTTGCAATCACAGCTAATTGAAAGCACGTGCCTTCAATTAGCTGTAATCGCAGGCAATACCAGGGCAATAGAGGTTGAATGGGGATACGTATCTCCATTCATTACCTCTACTGCTCTGTGATTGGCTGAGAAATAGGAAACCCTGATGACAGCTCAAGAATCATCAGGAGTTCCCTTTCCTCAGCCAATCAGGGAGCAGAGCAATCAGCGGAGCTTTACTATGCTGACAGCTCTGCTCCCCTGATCACTCCCGCAGCCCTAGAGGAGCTGTGACATGTATTACAGATACAGAACATGTCACAGCTCCTCTAGGGCTGTCGTTCATGCATCGTGCAGTCTTTTCTCGTTGGAAAGGATCGTGAAAGATCCTTTCCAACGAGAAAAATTGCAGGTGTGTACACAGCTTTAGAAGAGAAAAGCAGTGTTGAGAAACATGCTCATGACGTAGTGCAACTAGATAAGATTTGGTTACTATACAATATTCAAATTGTAAAGATACAACATAAGCACCTAGTGACAACATTATTTATAATTAGCAGATATAATATTTATGTATATTAGCAGATAATATAGGAAGGCGGCAAAGCACACTTTTGCCTAAAATTCTCTTTGATAATATATAGAACCATTATATCAAAATAGTTATATAGTTGTACACAATGTTGTACCCAAGTATAGTTGTACCCAATACATTATGTGCTCCTTGACATAACAAAATCTGCAAGGTAACACAGAAGAACATAACCAAATGTGTGACATAGCAGGTCATCAGAAAGTGTACTCTAAGGGGACTATTCTTTCATGTGACTGAATCAAGTTCTTCGTCCAATCAATACTAGAGTTTGGTTTCAAGAGTAAGTAATAAAAACTGCTTAAAACCCACCATCTACATGCCCTGAACAGATGATGATCATTAGGATTTTGTTACCATCATGTATGGAGAAGCTGTATAAAATGTATCCTATTAGTAGTTGGTCAGTCTGTTTGACAACTGCAGCACTGAAGACAAATGGCAGCTGTTGCCCTTTGAGGTCTGAAGTCATGTCTGCAGGGAATTACAAGCCCAAGCGGTTAAAAAAGTATGGCTTGTTCATTAGACACTGCTTCAGGGAAAATGGCCAACTCTGCCTCAGAAAGTACATCAAAGAGCCAATTATTTTTATTATATTGTATGCGTGTGTGTTTTTTTTATATATATATATATATATATATATATATATATATATATATGAATATATATATACACACACATATACAATATATATACACATACATATATACACATACATACATACACACACACCCACACACACACACACACACACACACTGCATGTAACATTATAAAACAGGAAGACAGAGATTAATGCTTTCACGGAGATTTTGACAAGATGTGCACAGAAGCAATATATCAGAATAATGCAGTATTCTGCATTTACTACACAGTTTTAGAAAGCTGTTTCTGTGTTTTATGGCATATGTTTCAGGTTGCATTAAGCTGGTCAGCTTTGTAACAGCTACAGAAAAGGAGGAAAAAATATTTTTTTTGGACAAGTTTGATTTTTTTGTGTGTGTGTTATTTATTTTGTTGCCATATAAATCATATCACAGAGCAAATTCAACAAAAAAAAAAATAATTTGTCCAGCTTATATTATTGCTTACTACATTTGTAACTAATTTTGAGTGAAATAAATTTAGATAAAACCAAAATCGGACACGAATGCTATCAATATTTATCTCATCCCAGTGGATACTCTATATTTTAAACAGGGGGCCTGTTCACCGTCCCTCAGACTGTCGGGGGGCCGTACTATAGGGCTGCTAAAAAAAAAAAAAAACTTTGTCAGTGTCTGCTACCTGTCACTCACTGCTGCCTTCATACATGGATCACACTGCAGCACATGTGTACATGATCAATGTGCATAGTATGTTTATACTATTTACAAATGTACATTGATCATGTACATTTGTGCTGCAGTGAGAACCAGCCTGATGTATGAAGGCAGCAATGAGTCTCTGCTCATACCTTTGCCTGCCTGATGGCATCAGCCCGACAGCTCCAGCGTTACCCCGGCAACAGTGGTGTCACGTGACTGGGTTCCCTGGAGTGCAGATGGCAGGCAGCCAGAGCTCAGGCAGGAGAAGCAGCCTCAGCAGCCGGCGGGCCGGATGGACGACCTCAGAGGGCCGTATTCGTCCCGCGGGCCGTAGTTTGAGGACCCCTGCTCTATGCAGTGCTGAAAAAAAACCCCGAATTTTTCCTCTGATTGACTTTAATGGTGTTCGACTTTGACATTCAACCACCCAAATAATTTTGCTCTATTCGAGCGAATAGCTGCCGAATCGAATAGTGAGCTATTCGACCAACACTAGATCCTAATGCAAGGGAAGGGGGAGATGATGCAGCAGGGTGCAGGTCCGTCTTTCCCCCCTGCCCTCTTCATAGAGTAAAATGGTTCTGTATGTACAGCATTCGTTCATGCGTCATGCAGTGCTTAGTCGTTGGAAAGGATTGTGAAATATCCTTTCCAACGACTATAATTGCACGTGCGTATACGTCTTTAAGCTTGCAAGTGCATGGCAGCTACTCCATAGAAATCAATAGGGTAATGATTGATACAATTAGTTATTGGACCTCTACCAATGCTAGTTCAAAAAATGAAAGTTGTAACATTTGCTTACAAGAAAAATTCCAGATATGTATAGAATGAAATGCCATGTAGTGAACATAACATAATATTATGGAATATGTATTATTACATTAAATTAATGTCAAAGTATTGGTGAATTAGTCATTTGCTATAAAAAAAAGACACCTCAACAAAAAACCTGCTTCCAAATTTTAGTCTGCTGAAAAGCACTGTAGCCTTAACCCGTGGTCAAAAACAATCAGGTTCACAAGATTAGTAATAAAATAAAGTTGTTAGGACTTCTACTAAGGCTTAAACATGTAACGAGAATCAATGGACACTTGCCAGGATGCCTGTCACCTGGCAGTGCAAGTTCTAGGTCTGCTACTTTATGTTATAGAAGTTATATGCTGTCCAAAACTAGCATCAGTTAAAGATAGTACTATTCTCTACTACTGCACTGTTCCTTCTACTAAGAAACTTTTATATTACGGTATGATTCTCATTTGTATTTATCTTAAAATTAATATATTTCACAGATGTTTACCTGGAAATATTTGCTGTTATAATTTGCTAAGCAAACATTCTGATCCTTCGCTAAATCAATTGCAGAATTTTTGGAAGGAAACAGCAATCAATTTTAATGTTGCACATTACCACTGCTCTTTGCTAAAATTTAGATTTAGGACTAAATACATGCACAGCTAACAGTCGTTGTAATCTTTAAGGTCATAAAGTACACTTAGTCATCCTGGTGGACCTGCACCTTCTTTTCAAATAATAAATATCATTAAAACAACACACAAATTATATTTTTTAGGTGTACAAACATAAACCAGTTTAAAATTCACTGGTTGATATGGGTAACTGAACATCATCAGTTACCCATACCAACCAGTGAATTTTAACCAGTTTAATAATATAAAATGTTTAGTATGTTGGTAATATTGGTCTTTACATAAAGAGAGATTGCACTATCCACGTCTTTATTCGACCACCTTGCTGCTGCCATTGCCCATCTTCCTCGCACAAAGAAAACCTGTCTATACATTCTACCTATACAGTTTTGGAGGAAGGAAACAGCTTTATAAGCTATTTGATGCTAAGAAACAGGTCTTTCAGCATCACAAGAAGGTGAAAGGTGAAAGCTGGTTCTCGCATCACACCATAGCAATTACTTTATAAAAACTGAACATGAAATGTTTATACAAGTATGTCCCTATGGTGTCACAGCACAGCATAATCCTCCTTTCAGTTTTATGTTATGGTTCGAAAATATTTCTCAGTATGGCTTGACTTTTCTGCACTTTCATCCTTAATTTATGAAGTTGTTAACTCTTTACAGAGAACTCAATTACAAAAATCTCACATGAGCAAAAAAATGGTAATGTAAACTTTTTCAAAGGTAACTTTTCATTTTTTAAAACCTAAAATAATATCTGCTAATTCTGCCATGAAGGTAATTGTTTGGGCACTTCCTGGTATGGGGCAACAAACTATGTTATTCTGTTGTCAGCCTGTCTAACAGGCTTCAGATGGAGACTACAGCTTGTCGTGGTAACACACATTAAACTTGCATGGTATACTGCAGCAAGTAAAACAGAAGGAGAAGGAAATGGAAGAGGAAAAAAGAAAATTGGTGTGCATTGGATTTTTGCTTTCACTTGGTCTTACCTTTCCTTTAGCGATGATAAAAAATGTACATCCCTCTTCTCCTTCACGAATAATGTAATGCCCCTTTTCATAATATTCCTGTAGTCAAATAATAGTAATTATTACAAATAATAATTGTTGCAAATAAAAAATTCTTCATAAAAATGTATTGAGGAAAAGAAATGTACCAACAGTTAACAGAGTAACAAAAACTCCATTATTATTATTATTAGCCAAAAAGTTAAAGAAGCTCATCCACCAGATTAATAAAATAAATTAATATAGCATTTATCATATCGTCAACATATTACGCAGGCCTGTACATTAAATGGGGGTGCAAATGACCACCAGAAACAAATAATGAGCTTACAATCTAAGAGGTGGGGAAAGTATCACACAAAAGCTTACCAAGCAATACCTGTTCAAAACAACAAGTCAGAGAAGGTTATAACTAACTCTAAATAACACCAAAAGGCGTATTTTTTAAAACAATCCTTTCTATTTCTAATGAAAATAATGCACAACTTATTATTATGCAACCTTTATTGCAAAATCAGTAGAGAATGGTTATAGCCCTGTGAGTCTGGGGCATATATTAAACATAAGAACATTATGTTATGTTACACCCAGTTTTATATGTTGTACGCAGTATTTATTCAGCCTTAACTCCCTTTTACTACATTATATATATATATATATATTAAAGTATGCAGTGAAATGAGAGTAAGAATTCAGTACAGGAGAGGAGCCTGTACAACTGTGCAAAGAACTTATTTATTTATTTATTTGCAGCTGATATTGTTAATCTCAACACAATATTTAAACATTAAGTTAAAGTGAAGTGAACCATTTTATTATGTTTATTATGTATATATATTATATACAATAAATAAAGAGGTAAGGATGAGTGAGAATGTCTGACATTCTTGCGAAAATGTCCCAGAACTTCCGATGGGTCCGCGAAATTTCAGCGAAAGGATTTCACGAATTCCATTGAAGTGCAGGTTCCCATGCTCCCTGGGCTGTACTTATCATTATTAAGTACAGCTCAGGGAGTGTGGGAACCTGCGGCCGCGAGATCAAAATTAAATGATACAATGATGATACAGGAGGTAATGAGGACCCTACCTAACAGAGGATTAAGAAGTAGAATATGATAGGGAAAGAAAATTGGAACTTAACTTGTATTTGTAAAATCGACTTTTAAATTTTGACAGCCTAATAATATTAGGAAAAATGTTACAGATCAGTGTGTAAGTAATATAACAAAAAGGTAATTCCTTGGATTTATGGCTGAATTAACACTCCCATTATTGTATATTTTAATATTATTGGTATATTTATGTACTGTCTACATGTATATTATAATTTACACTAAACAAATTGGACTCATCAGACAAATTTCCAACAACTTCCTAATGTACAAATTTAGGCTGTGGCAAAATTTCCAATTGTTACAGAATATAATAGGTAAAGATTCATAATGGATGTTGAGAATTTAGATTTGTCCCCCATTTGTCTGTACATTCAAACTAAAGACTTATCAACCTTAGTTTACTACTGTCATTATTATTCTTGAAAACCCCATGTAGATGAATTACTGATCTAATTCATTACTGACATTAAAAGCCTTTGTAAACATGGCCTCCTTTAAAGCCCATCAAGCCTAAAAACCAAGAAACAACCTAAACAATTCTAAAACCTCCCATTGTAAATAGCGAAAGGTGAAGAGGTAGCAGGCAAAGTGTACTCCCATTAATCCTCATAGCCCTAGATTTAATATCTGGGATCAGAATGGAATTCTCGTGTGGTTATTACGTCTGCCTGCTACATACTCTATTAGAAACACATTTTGTTCTTTTAAAGAAAAATGACTGTGCTCTTCAGTGAAATTATGCTGAATTATTAATTTGTAACATCTGTGTCAGTGTTACGTTACACGGCCGGCCCTCTGGAGGGAGCAGATCCAAGAAGACCTGTTCAGAATGATTTCATCATCAAAACCCTGGGAAATGAGAGAGCAAACACTGTATCATCGTGGCATGGAATTATTAAATTCCTCTGGGGAATTTCTATGAACTACTCATTGATACATTGGTGGTGTAATTTACACTTAAGTGCAAAGTGCTCTTTGACTGCATTTCAATAGAAGGTTGCTTTTCTTTTTTGTGCAATGATATGACGAACACAGGTCTGACATAAAGTCAACACCTCTGAAATAGTTTCTTTCTGTGAAATCTTTCAGAAATGGAGCATGTAACTCCACTGCACGTATTTGAAGTGGCCAACGTCCATATTATGTTTCTGCTCAGGAAAATAAACTCAGTGGGCCTTCTCTTCAGAGTGTGTCTCATGCACATAGAGAAGCCTTTTTAATGAGCTCTCTTGTGCTTTGCTAAAATTGTTTAGCGAATGTGTCACCTTCTAACATGTTAGGGGAACACAGAACACATTTTCTGCTTTCTCCCAATCAGAAGATTTCCCTTTTTCTAGTGTTCAAAAAGCCAGAGAAAGTTCTCACTGAGGACCAGATTTTCAGAGCAAATAAACTTAGGCTTTACTTTTTCAAGCCATGCGTGTTCTTTGATCTGGTGGACTGTAGGGCTTATTTAGCATTTCTAGTTTAAATAGAAATCCCCTTTCATTTCGCATGTTTTCGGAAAGTAACATAGGAAAATCCTCACCTCCCTTGGCCCACTGTTGTACATACCCAATGCCAAGTGCTGCAGCTAAAACATAAAAATTACAGGTTTTTCTCACAAAATAAAAAAAGCCTGAGTGTCCTGGATGGGGAATCGCCTATGCTGTTATCCAAAGGAATCAAAAGAATTTAAAGTGGACCTGGCCACACTTTTTTATGTTCTGTGCATGCATGCTGAGCTATTTGATGTGTAACATTTATAGGTAATTTTAAAGAGACTATGGTACTTTCACTAGCAATCCTCAGAAGGACAGCACCATGATTGTGCAGGTTTCACATAGGGTCAGCATTTACTTACTAAGCAAAATCTTTGCTTTAGATATATCTAGATCCAAATTTGGGGATCTGAACAGTATTCTTCTTATTCTGGGCTGTGTGTATACAGTTAGATGCTAGTTTCCTAAAGGATTTGAGAATTTCCACACAGTAAATTGTAGAATATTTACTTCAATTTTCTAGGCATATAAAGGAATAATTCGTAGTTACATATTCTATCTGCAATTGATTGGATAACTGAAGTGAAAACTCACACAATTTAGATTCTAAACTTATTTAAAAAAACTACCTATTGTCTCACATGGATCGGCTTTGTGCTGCTGCTTACCATGATTTACTACAAAGTTAGAGTCAGGATAAAGTATAAGCTTAAAAAAATGTTCCGGCTGTATATAGTTGGACACCAGGAGTTTATTGATGCAGTTCTGCAATTTATAGATTTTTTAGGAGTTTTATGTTCCTGCTAAGAATCTACTAGAATAGCACAGTGCATTAATATGGTTGTTTCAGGTGCAGCACTTAAATAGTTGGCACCAATAAACATATTTTCATTTCAATTATAATATATATAATAAATAATTATATATATATTCATAAGTGATTTCTGTGTTGTGAATTTTTTTTAAAAAATTCCACCACAATGCCTATAGCTACAGAGCTTAGTGAGGGCAAATGTTCACTTTACCTTTAATTTATTTATAATGTATTTATTATTTACCTATTTTAACAAGACTTAGACCAGTATGTTTAATATGAAATAATAAAAGCTCCTTGTAACAAGTTCATTAGGACCCTGCACCCAGTTATGCATACATTTGTATATGTATGTTCATTTTTTGTTATTCATTGCAAACATGAGAAAATGTCCACAGACTAGGCACAGGTGTACATTACATTAATCCTGTGCTTTGCCTATGCTCAGATGACCTCTTACATGCAGATCCTACAAAATGTATGTTTGTGCACCTGGTATTTTGTTCCTTGAACACAGGAATTACCTAACCTTTTATTATAACCATGCATAATAGCCTAGCTAGCATTGATACTGGGAAGAAAACACTTCAGTACAATCACAAAATGCACTAAAATTCTACACTGGAAAGGGGTTGGCAATGCCAGCCCTGGTAGATATGATTAAATCTGATAGCTTGGATGATAACATTTTCTGATACATTTGACCATTTCTTCAAATCATCCCAGGAGTCTCATCTATTGTATCACGTCCATGTATGCCACAATAACCACAAAATACAACTGCATTACAAAATAATTATAAAAGCACATAAGAACATCTGTGGTTGGCATAAAATTATTGTGATTAGGCCTATTATTAAAACATAGCTGCGTAGCCAAGCACCACAAGGCGCCAAATTACAATTTTGTTATTATGTTACACTTGGAATTGTAAAGCCTATATCACATGGGCAAACTGGCATTTCTGATCAAACACAGTTTGATTTGAAAGTAAACATTTTCATGGTGTGTTCAAAGGCTCAAAATTACAAACACTATTTAAGAAACATGGTCAGAGGGAGAGAACATTGTACTGAGAGGTTTAGGACTGGTTTGGGACCTCTGGCTAATTGATTACTCTATCTGAATATCAATCAGAAGGGTTGTCGGAGCACAAAATTGTTAGATCTGCTTGCTTGTTTTGGAGTTTGGATTACTGGATCATCCGCACCCCCAAGTTCCTATGCAAATAATAAGTTTGGTATTTGCAAATACACATACCTACAAGTGTCAACGGCAATGATTTGGCCTGGCAACTGTGTATGTCTCACTACTCATACCACGTGTTGGGATTTTACAGGTGATCCTGTGGTGGCAACATTGAAGATATTCTTGATACTACCTACACACAAAAATAAATTAAAAAAAATAGAAAACCTACCAGTTCTAAGCAATCTGCTATCTTCATCAACTTGTCTTCTGGAAGCTTCTTAAATAAAAATACACTTTTAAAGTAGAGAAAAAATTAAAAAATAAATTACTGTTTTGCACATCAGCTACAGAATTATAATAATTCTATTTACAAATGCACAGGCATTACTTTTTTGAATCTTAATATACCTTATTATATAATCTGCTACTTGCATTTATTTAAAAAAAATATTGATTGAAAAATGTACCTTTTTTTACTATAAGAGGACTTAACATACCTAATAAATATCATGAGACCATGTTTAATTCAGTGGTTGTAACATGTAACATATAAAAAAATGTTTTACTGTCTGACAGAAGTATATGGAGACAGAAACATGTGGGTTGTATTTGCTGACTTCTTTTTTTGAACACATTAGCCACCTAGTTATATTGCTGTCACTAAAGTCCAGATTTACCAGATTTCCATAGGCTAGTCCAGAAACACAAATTTACCTTTAGTGTTGCACAGTAGTATAGACTCTCCTGTACTAAAAGTGCTTACTTAATACCCACATGCCTTGTTGAACCCTTAAAAATTAGACTGAAACCCAATAAATGAAAGGGGTGGTCCAGGGACAGTAAAGGTGGGAAGGAAAAGATTGGATGATCCTGGATGTCATTCAGTCAAGAAAGTAGGTTAGCTTTTAATGTACAAAGTGAGAAGCTCACAATGTGCAGGTAATAAGGTGCAGAAGCCTGTACGACTGTGAAAGACTGAAGGTAAAGCAGGATGGTTCAGATCCATACTTATTACTATGTTGATGGGGAGGTAAAGGTGGAGGAAATGGAACACAGACATCAAAAAAATCAAACACCTTAAAACCAGGGGTTTTAAACTTTTACCATTTTATTCCAAAGTAAGAAAATACTTTGAGCAGTGATTTTCTATACACTTATAGAACTAACAACTTATCATTTATTATATTTTTTTCTTTTTGATTTCTTTGTGACAATTTCGGAGCTGCTCTAACTATAGTAAGGTAAAAAAAAAGGAGAATTTCCCTCTTAGATGGCTGTCCCCATTTAAAGAATTCCCCTTACCCTTGTTCTGGGGACAACTCCATAATTTTGTTTACTTTTAACTAATTTCCTTTCTCACTGACAATGGTCAATAAACACAATTAGAGAGGGGGGTCTTTCTATGAGATTACACATAACAACTAAAACTGGATAGTGGTTCTAACTCTTTTGGATAGTTTTGGATTATAATCCAAAACTAAAAGAGGGGTTTTACTTAGAAATATACTTATTTTCACTGTTCTGTAAAACAAAGACTGGTCAGCTGAGTCAAATTCAACTGAACAGGAAAATAAGCAAAATAAAGCTAACATTTATGAAGAGTATATAAAACCAAGAGTAAAATTCTAAACAGTATGTTACAATATACAGAACATTTTCAGTCTGTATATGTTGTGCTTGCATTCATTTTTTTTTCACCTAGTGATCCTACAAGTGTCACACTGTCATCCCAAGGTAACAGTGCTCACTCACCATACTTTATCTACAATGGCTTCAATTAGTATTTAGACCCCCTTCACCCTACCAGACCAACAATTGGTTTAGAGAATTATTTACCGTATTTTTTGCCATATAAGACGCACTTTTTCTTCCCCAAAACCTGGGGGGAAAAGTTAGTGCGTCCTATACGACAAATGTGTTAAAAAAAATAGGTCGTTCGTTTCCAACGACTTTCCTCGTTCGTCGGTTACTTTTTTTACGAACGATTTTTGCCCAATCGATCGTTCGTCGTTCATTTTGAACGATAAAAATTGGAAGTGTGTACGCAGCTTAAGACTGGAGAAGGTAGACTATCATGGGAGAACCTGGATGATTCAGAAAACCTGGAATGGATTTCTTAAAAATCGTTTGCTATTAGTTGACAAATGTTTTTTATCTTGGATCAGATTAATTTCAAATTTGCTGGGTCATCCAGGTTTTCCCATGATAGTCTATCTTCTCCAGTTTTGAAGAGCTTTATTTAATCAGGCCCATTGTTTTAGGTTAGTGACTGAGGGCAGAGGATCACTATGCATCACTAAGAGGATCACTAAGCATCTAGCATACACAGAATGTTAACATAACAATGGTAGAATCTGTGTTCCTTATAGAAAAGTTTTTTTTAAAGCAGCAATAAGGAATAAGGAAATAAATAAATAAGGAAAATATAACAATGGATACAGTACAAAATGAAAAAGATGAAATGTAAGGAGTAAATGGTATGATAGTTCAGAAAAATTATTTTACCGTGATTCCATGCAGACCAACCAACACAATGTTTTGGGGGTGCAGTGGTCCTCTTTGTTTCCTTGTCTAAGGACTACTGTGCCCCCAAAGCACTGTATATGTCGGTTTGTGTAGAATCACAGCAAATGGTTTTTCCAGTTCTCAAGACTGAAGAAGATAGGGTAAACATGGGTGATCTAGCAAATCTGGAATGGATCTAGTCCAGGATTGAAAATGTTCACCAAATTATAGCAAATGTGTTGTTGTACACCTTAAAGAAGTTTGTGGAAACAATGAGTGATATGGGGATATTTGGGTGATATGAGTATAAAAATCCAATAAATTGCTTAAAATCTATGAATGTCTTCCTGCCTCTTTTATAATAAGCATTTTGCATAAACCACACAACATCAGACAGGGATTATGATACAACTGGGAGAGCAGAGAAGCAATGCTGTTCAAATCTCTAAATAATTGCTATGACGGAAATAAATGAATTACATACCCTCACCAACTAACCTGCGGTTTACATTGTCTACAAAACTTTAAGCTGTGAAAAGAGCCTGTCTGTGGACCAATTAAAGCTCCCAGCTAGAAGGCAGAAATATTGATTAGGACATAACTATTAATCCTTTTAACCCATCCAGCAAAAGGTATGCTCAGTACTAATTGCCTTGTGATTTGTGCAACCTGCCATTGCATTCCCAGAGGAAAAAACTCTTGCAGCTAATTGGGACGTAGGTCACAGATCATTCCATATGGTGTGCACTTAAAAACAGATCATGTTCTCCTATACATCTATATTTGTTTGTCACATAAAAATATTAGTATACAGAAAGGAAAAAAAAATGTTGAATTATGCCTACCCAAACCTATATATAATAGCATATTGCATGATTTAAGTCTGGAAAGTTTAGTAAAGCCAGACAGTTGTAAGAAGACTTTTGAGTCAACGCTATGAGTTATTATATTTTTGGTATTGATCTTTTTTTTACTTTTTTAGGCAACACTATATGGTAATACATCTTAACAGATCTGATTTAATCTTGCATTTCTACCACTGAAATACTAGAATATTAAATGGCCACAGAAAATTGGGTATATTCTGTCAATTCTACAAAGCATAGAGTGATGAGTAAATAACAAACTAAGGTACAACGGCTGTACTATATTCAGACAGGTCACTCAAACCATCTCAGAATTGCAAACGGAAGGCTTAAAGGCAGTACATGCATATCACCAAGGTAATAATTGATCAAATTTTTTGAAAATTTTGAAACAAACTAATACAACATTAGAAACTAAAAAATAATCAGAATTTTAGGAATGGAACACGATAATGTAATGTCTATAGTTAATTAAAAAGAAACCAGTAGTACTACTGAAAACAGGTTTGGCTTTCGACCTATGTAATATAGGTTAGGGAAAATAGGACATCTTCAGGGTGGGGTGTTCTATGGGGAATTTCTTGAAATATGACTGACTATATTGTATCTATGTTTTTTCTAGTTTGTACTTTAATTAAAGAAACACACAGTGGTTGAGGCCCATCCCAGCTTGTGAATGGATAGTAAATGAACAGTAATACATTGATGAGATCAGACCATTCATTGTGTATTTTGCAGTGTAGTAAAACCAAATTTATTAATAGTGTTGCCCATTCTTTCCCAAGTTTAAATCATGCACTACATAGAATAACAAATGGCTAAGACATTCAGATTTAGTTAAATTTGGATTTAAGGATGTTTTCTTTGTTTAAGTAGAGGATTTCTGGTATCTGTATCTACACTATACACATACTTCATACCAAAAAACACTTTGTATGTGTAAGCAGGGACACTCAAATAAATTGGTGCTAGCCAAAAGTATGATTTAAATAATTGGGGTAATTTATAACAAATTTTGTTATCCACTCTGTGCCTATATTATATATTATACTTTGTTGGGATCTGCAAACCATGGCATGAATTCTGAGGTTCCAAACATGGAGGTTCCATGATTGGATGATAGATGGTTCTGTGACTTTGTCAGGTCATATAACCCAGCTCTTTCCCCAGCTATTTGTTTTCTTTTTACTGCCAGTCTTATTGCACTCCACTAACAGTGTGGCCATACAGCTGCTTTTTTATCTATGTTGAAGTTAATGTTCTGGAATACAATATACAAATATTGGTTCATTTTATTCATGATTGTGTGACCTTATGTACCATTGTTTGAGATTCAAATATATGTTAAAAAATTGCCTGTCTTCCCTAATACTTAACCTGGGAAATCCAAAAAATCTGAAATGCATCTGGTCAATGATTTAAAACAAATGCTAACAAATAGCAAGGTACCTTAAGAAATCCATTCCAGCTTTGCTGGCTTGCCTAGGTTCACTGATCAAAGTGAATCCTCTCCTGCCTTGGAGAGCTTCAATAAATCAGGCCTTCAACAAATGTGTCTTCAGGTGTTTTCAAGCATTCATGAGTTTGTTACATAATTTAGATGAGGAAACAGGGCCATCTACTGGTAGCCAGAAATTATGCACAAAAGATGATTTATTAGCATTTGACCCACCATAGCCAGCTTAAGGTAATATTTTTAAAAAATACCTCCATTTCTGTTCGGTTTGGTCTACATTCAAGAATACATGTAAAATAAATATGTTTTGAGACAAGCAGGAGTAGCATTTAAAGAAAAATTTTGCTATTTGTAAAGCCAATCGGCATTGAATTATCTATTACACCTTACCTTAAATCTTTACGAACACAAGCCTTCTCAAATGAAAACTTTGGTGGATCACTCTGATCATATATTCTGCTAGTTGGTTCTGCAGATATACCCTCTTTGGCACCTTTTCTTTTGCTGTTGTTAAAAAACCCAGACAATGTTTTAAATGGTGAAGTCTGCAAAGCTCTTGAAGGTGATGTCTGGACATGTTTAGTTGGGGAAGAGTGAAACATTTTTAACGTGGGTGTCAAAGGCTGCCCCCCATGAGAACTTATAACGTCTTGTAGTTTGTTAAGTTGAACACACTTGCTTTGAAGTTCTTCTGTGATTTCAGCAATTACTAGGGTTTGCTTGGAAAATTGGTCCTGCAGCTCCTGAAATATGTGTTCTTTCTTTAACAGTTCTTCTTCCTTCAGCTTGAGTTCTTTTTCTAATTCCCAAATTTTTCCATCAGTGGATTCTGTATTGTGAAGACTGCTGCATGTACTGACAGAGAATTTTAGTAGTTGTCCTTGTGGCTGCCTCAACGGCTTGGGTTTCATGGAGCCATTTCCCATGTCTTATAATACTCTACATGAAAAACATGAATGATTGATTAATAGGATTTCCCTATAGAGTGAGATTAATAGGATTTCCCTATAACAATGCTAAACACTATGCTGTAAGCATCTTTCTTCCTGATAAAATTGGGACATATTTATTGATAAATGCAGTCATGCACCAACTTGGTTTTTAAACTGTTTTAGTTTGCTTTATTTCATTTATAACGTCAGGTTTGTGTGACAGTTCATATAAAAAGCATTGTTCTACATTAGTGAGTGATATATAATTACCATATATACCCAAATGTAAAATGACATACCTATTTGAAGAAAACAGAACAACCACAATGATTTCAGTAGAAACCTAACACACAAAATGCATCACTGCTAACATTAAAACAGTAATCAATATATATGTAAGGAAAAAATGTAATCATATGGGTTCAGTCTATCAAATCCACTTTTTTGACTGATCCCCTTTTTCTGACTGTTTAAAAGGTTGGCTCATCAAACAACGATAGTATGATTCTTTTGAGGACAGTAGGCCTAGATTAACCTAGCATGCAGTCTTCTGGTGCTACAATCAAAAGAAAATCCACCCAAACTAAGTGCACAGTCTGCCATTTCTAATCATTTCATTTAGGAATGATAGTTTTGCTTGCTTTATTGCTGATGCTTTGGCTTCAATGATGGCTGATGTGATGGAGCAAATAAAAACATAAAAAAGTCTGACACTTTTCTGACATCCATTTACAGCATGTTTGTTCTTGATATGTGACCTAACAAGGTTTAAAAACATTTTCTAATTGCCTGTTTATTAAACAAATGTTGAGAACCGAAACATGTCCTTTTCCCCACTAACCTAAAATCTAAGAACAGGTTTTATTCTCTGGTGTTCAGACTTCTACAAGTGGAGAACAAAGGTACATGGGCATTCAAAAATGCCAATCATAAGAATAAAGTAGCTGTTTTCCAGTGGCAAAAAATGTAAATGTAAATTCAAAAGTGCCAAAATTTTCAAAAGTGGTGATCAGCCTGAAGAATGGTGAGAACTTTAAACAGTTGTTATTTGTGTTTTATTAACATTTTTTGGCATACATCTTTTTCATCCCTTTCTAAGGCTGCTTAGAGTAGGTAAAGGTTTGTTCAGACAAGCGGAGGGAACAGCGGTTCCCAGGTAGCCACCAGGAATTGGTACCTTAGTAACTGCTTGGCTTCCTCAGCCAGTGTTTCAACATTTCACAGTGGGCAGTACTGATCACTTACTACCACCAACATTCACTCTCTATGTAAAGTCGCTGGTGAGATGCTACATCTCGACTTTAGCTACGGTTTAATGTTATGAAGCAACTGAACCCGAACCTCACAGCAGATCTGAAGACATAAGGGATAAAACCTGTATCAGATTAATTTTTGCTTCCTTTGCCCCTGATGAAATAATACGTTTTAGGTCAAATACAGGCAGATTTTTTTCAAACCAGTGGATGTAGCAGCCCTGTAATGCTTTCAAAACATGTTAGGTGTAGGCACAGCAAGAATGTAAATTTTCGAACCCTAACCTTTTCTGGGACTGAAATGTGTGCCATATCAAAAACAACATTCAAAATAAGGACAGATTTGTAGGAACTCACTTATATTTTTATATATAGACATTCTATACAACTTTGAGCGTGAAATGAATAGTGGAAATATATATATATATATATATATATATATATATATATATCTCATAGAAGTCCCATGGTGGTAATCCAACCTAGTAGGGTAAACTGCCCAAATGATTTCAAGCTTACCTGCTGCTTTGATTCAGATCCTTTATTACTCATTAAGGTTTTCTATGATTCTGCCTAAATTTAGTAGGCAGTACTATTCAGACAGAACATGGTATCAATACTACATTTACTCCTGATTATGATGTAAATGTTTTTCATTTGTAATATTATTTATGTAGTGTGAGATGTGTAACACCTTTACAGAAAAAAATCAATATCTTATTATTACAACATATCATTGACAAAAGTTATCTGCACAAACATATTTTATTGCAAACATATGTATAATAATGCGTATTACAATCCTCAAATAATTTCACACCAAAATGACTACATTTTGTAAACACGTTCAGGGCTCCTATCAGTTGTAGCACTCACACACATTCATGCTATGAGCATATCATCATTCATCAATATATAGTTATTAGGTGGTCAGTTAAGTGATAAGAGCAGTCTTAAAGCAGATTACAAAGTTTAAGGTTTCTTATACACAAGTCTATGAAAGAAGATTATCATTGTAAAACTATTAATTATTATTATTATTAATAATACATTGTAATCCAGTCTTACCATTAAAGACTATATTCCACCTTTTTTTGGCATTGCTTTTTACATCTCTACTAGAGACATCACAATACTCCTTCAGAAATTCTCCACCATAAGAACTAAATGTTAAATACAGTATTAGATGATTTTGTTTAGAAATACAAATACAGTATCCTTTAATTTATCTTTATATATAATTGACTATATTCCTTATTAAAATCTTACCACACTTACCTGTATGGTTTAGGATTGCCTGGCTTGCAGACTCTGTAGACATCAGACACAGACTCCCAATGTCATCCCTCTGGTGAAATAACAGATAAGAGCAGAGCAGTGACTATAGTAGGTAACACATGGTGCACTGTAAGTGATAGAGATCACTAGCTGCTCTGACATCTCCCTCCCCCAGTGGAGTCTGTGCCTGGGAGGTGGCAGCCCTGGGCGAGGCAGGACACTACTGTCACCCATGGGAGAATGTGTATGAGACATGTGGTGGGACTGGTGTAAGCAGAGGTGCCTTGTCTTGCTGCTGGATTGTATTACACATGTCACTAGGAACAAGTATGACTCTATAGCTGGCAATACCAGAGGCACACATAGCAATTTACATCCATTTATTGCTAGTTTGATAAATAATAATGTTAGCCTTTAAGCAAAAATCAGTAGCCTGATTCTACGGTAATTACATATTTATACATAATAATATAGCTAAACATAGATTTCCAAAATATTCTTCGTACTGGAAATGCTGTAAAAATTATTATGATCAGCAGCATACGTCTGTATTCGTGGTCTGCTATGGTGATTATAAATCTCCCCATGCAACAAACCTTTTTTGAGCAAAGGGACAAGCAGGTTTTTAGATATCAAGATGTGCGTTGATAGAATATTTTTTTTTTCAGTAAATCTTTGGAAGATTTTCTGCTGCAGCTTGGAAACTGAAAAAAAGGCTTAAATACAACTGAATGTTTCCTCATTAGCTATGTTTCTCATTGTGCAGGATTTATCATTGAATAGGAAAGCGAGGGTTTAGAAAGCCTGTAACTTTAAGGAGTGTGGTTCTTTTCTTTAATACCTCGGAGAAAGGTTATGATATATGGATATTTTCGACATTTTTTTGTAGGGTTACAAGTGCATCTTTTTTTGAGGGTATCCTTCCCAGGTTGTTTTTAGCTCTTGGACCTACTGGAGGCCTTGTCTCAGGAAGGAGACTTCACCTCCTAAAATTGCAGTGTGAGGGGAGGGGGGAAGTTAAAGCATTACTTTTTAATAGACTTCTTTCAGGGTAGTTTCAATAGCTCTGAGAATCTGAGTCTAGCATAAATTGGGCATATATAATGCAATTTGTAGTTGTGTTCAGGTCTGTTCTTAGCCACCCCACCTTCTATTGCAGTGGCAAATTACTGTGTTTGGGCTTCTCTCAGTCTAAAAGAGCCTCTGTCCTGTTCAGCATAGGGTCATTGGCAAACAAAGCTGCCACTAGGTCTTCTATCAGACACGTTTGGGGCTGCCATGTGGCCCACCTCCATCCTGTGACCTGTTGGTGCTTGCAGTTCTTTTTCATGGTTGGAGAATGCACTCAAGTGCCTCAAGTTGGTGCAGGAACATAAAAGTTAAGGTTGGTGGTCTTCTGAAGGCTGTGCAAGATCAATGCTTAGCTGGAGCTTTGCTAGCATAAATGACCACATATAAGTTACGGTCATGACCCTTTCAGAAATATATCATTAGAAGACCCTTTCTGACCCCCATACCATTTAATTGTTTTACATTACTCACAGTGAAAATTCTTCACATTTAGCTTTCCCTCTTTAGAGTACTATATTCAAAGGTGGATCATTGATTAGGAAACCTAGGAGCCTAGGGCCCAGTGATTAAAAAATCAGGCTCAACTTTAGCTACAATCTTTAAGCTCTTGTATTTACCTAGGGAGCATCATTTTTCAAAGCTTTGCAACTGGCTGTCAGTCACAAGGGAAAATGCATTTGTAGACAATTGGTGCCTGATAGGACTCTATGACTACAGACAATGCAGATGGAACAGGTCTTCTGTGCATTCGAGAAAAATATTTATATATGCCAGTAAAAAATATGACTTTCTTTTTTTAAGGGTACATATTTTATCATAAACTTTGGTGTTTAAAATAAAGCATTTTAAACATTTATTGTTATATGAGTTTATTTAATTGTTTTATTTAATATAGAATAACCTAAATAAGCAGGTCATCTTGACAACATATACATGCCCAAATGCATTAGTTTGTTGCCATGTGATTGGCTGATTATATATATTTTTTTTAATTGGATTGTATATACCAAATAAATTGCTAGTTGAGTATGTATATTACACAGGAAAGTTAGCAATTGAGGATAAAAGACTGGTTGCTAGAGAAGGACAGACTTTGCAAAGCAAATGTTATCTGAGCTAAATAAATAGGACAAAGCAAGGTTTAGCTCACTTTACTAATGATGTTCAGTTAAAACTCCTGTTTTCTTTTTTAATTTTCCAAACATACAATTGGACATTTAAAGTAAACACCTGACCTAACCATTTTAACTGAAAATAAAAGAACAAGAATTCAACTAGTCAACTATGTCAAAAAAACAATGAAGACAGAAACAGGTAAATTTGCATGCAACCTTTAGCATATTATTGTGCAAAAACATATTTTACACCTTTATTACATCCCTAGTGCAAATATAAAATCATTTACAAACGACCTTCTCATCAAGATTTATTTAAGAAGGATAAATACATTCTTGGCATAATGGATATTCCTGCTGTTCAAGATTTGGTAGGAAAACTAATTTAAACACACTAAAAGTGCAGTTCAGTTTGTATTCTATTTATATGGTACGCAAAATAATTCTAAATAATGCCCATATAAGCACCAATTGATTTATATCCTGTGAATATGAAAAAGATTCTCAATGTGGAAATGTTGCATAGGTAAAATATGCTTAGAATTACATAAATTAATTTGCAAATTCGAACTTTTGTATAATATATTTTTTTTTTACTGTAATTAGCTATATTACAGCATTTTCTGATATTAGGGGAATGGTTTTCTTTTTGCAATGGTATTGATAAATGCTCTTGTTTTCTTAAATCAATATATATATTTATATATATATAATATTATTTTAAATATATATATTATATATAATAACCACTAAAACTTTAACTGACCATGTTATATTGATGTTTTCTTCACTGTTTTTTAAAAAAGCTGAACATGTGTTGGCTATGATGCAATTAAGCAAATTAAAGTTTCCATCCTATACACTGTGTGGGGACTTTATTAAATCTTGAAATGTTAGAGATCTGCATTATGCGTCTTACCTTCTTTGTCTGGTATTAAGGTTGGAAGTTCCAGGGTATTGGTTTTGTTTCATTTAGCATCATTACTGCAGGTCCTTCCTGTCCTTTGCTATAGTAGTTTGTGCACCAGTAATCTAAATCTCTCCCAATGTTTTCCAATGATCCATGAGATATTTTACTATTGTGTTGTAATGGGAATTATTTCAAATATTGATGCCTATGCTAATGCACATATGATGCGTCAGTGATTTGATTATGAAATATGTTCAAACCTTCTGTTCTTCCTTCTGTGCTGTCATCTTAATTGGAATTGATTTTTTTCCTCGGGGCCCCTATATCAGTTTCATGCTTTAAAAAATGAACAATTGCATTCTAACGCAACTAAAGACAGTGTACAAAAAGCAATAATTCACTGCACCTAAAATTTTTTTACTGAATAATAAATGCAAGGCCAGCAATTAGAATGGGAAAATGTTCCACTGGGCCCCCACATTCGTCAAAGCACCCAGAAGCTATTCCCCATCTGTGCAAACCCTCCCTTGTACTTTTTGAGCCGAACTATCCCCAGCACCATTTCTATTGCTGAAACAGGGTCACCATTCCTTTCACCAATTCAAGGATACTCTTCTTCCGATTGACACAGGGACACCATTACTCCCACTGACATCGGAACACTATTCTTGTTGCCACAAGGACACTGATCCTCCTGTAGACATAGAGGCACCATTCTTCTTACTAACACAGGGGTGACATCCACCCCCTCCCACTGACAAAGAGGGGCCATTCTTCCCAATACCACAGAAGTAACATTCCTCCCATTGGCACAGGGACACAATTTCCCCCAATGACAAAGGGTGCAATTCTTTCACTTGACACAGGGACACCAATTATCCCAAAAACATAGAAGCACCATTTATCCAACTGAAACAGAAGCATCATTCCTTTCACTGACTCAGGGGCAACATTCCATCCTCTGACACAAGGAAACCATTTTTCCCACTGACACATAAGCACTATTCATCCCACTGACATAGAGATACCATCCGATCAGTGGGAGGTAGCATCCTCCCACTGATAATGAGACACAGTTCCTGCCACTAATAAGGGCATTATTCCTTCCACTAACACACAGGCCTCATTTCTCCTGCTCAGACGGGACATCATAACCCCCACCAATACCTAATTCATTACGCTAACCTGCAGATGTATTCATACTTACACCAGACTTTTTTACTTACCACCAAGGCATGGGACATTTTTTGACTCCTACTGGCACAGAAACATTTATTACTTACACTGATCAAAATTTAGTCGCACTTTTTATACCCACTAACTACATTTAGTACTCCTACTGACCACTAACACTGCTGTATTAATTATTGCCACTAATGGGACATTTTTTACTATTAATAATGCAGTAATGTGTACTACCCCCACTAAACACTGTTTCCAGTGCATTTTTTTACTTCCATAGAAGTATGTATTGTTGCACTGACATAGATACATTTTGTACTCCCCCAGGCCACTGACCACCAATATAGGGGCATTTTAACTTCCACCTACCTCTGATATTGATCACAGAGCATATATGCAAATAATCAACAGTGGCCGTCCATTTTAGCTGTTTTATACTCTTCAGTAAAAAAAATTAATTAAGGTGACCTCAAAATCCTTCGAAGGTAAAACTTATTTTTTTATTATTCCTGCATCATTGTATATTCATCCCAATACTTTTGCCAATTTTTTTCCACTTCGGTTTTTTGCTGATTAGTCCTCTGCCTCTCCTCTGTATCTCATAGAATAAAAACTTTAATTTTCTAGTTTTCTAAAGAGAAAGGTAAAAAAAGGAACAAAGGAGCAGGGTATTCTCTATACCATGCTGTGAGATATTTCAGCCTGATCTGATTTTTAGCCAGTATCCTCAATTATCTACAACCAACCCTACCCAACGGTTTAACGGTTTAACAGTCTTAAATGCACAAAAGGGGGTTTTATATATATTTTCCTTAATATTGGCATCAGTAACATTTTATGAAGCAGATTCTCCACACTTAATATTAAAATATATATTTTTTATAGCATAAATTTATATATTTTATACTTTTTTGGACCATCTATTATTGTTTTGACCCCTTGGTCCCTCTCTGACTTTGTTTATATAAAGACAAATGCCACCAAAATTATCTGTAACTTTATTTTATTATAAAGTTCTTTTAACATAATCATGCACCCTAGCTCTACGCTCCATTTTATTCCTGAGCTAATGCCCACTTACTACAACAGCTGACGGGCAGACATTTTATGGCCCACAGTCCACTATTTGTGTTCTGCACAGCTCAGTGTACATTCTAATCATGATTCTGTTCCGAAATAAGGTCAATGAACATGCATGAATTCTCTGAACCCAGAAGAAGCCCCAGAGAAAAACGTGGGCATCACAGGGCTCAAAGGGTTCCTTTGGCAAATACAAACACAATCAAATAATTTTTAATTAGTAGATTTCAGCATTCATCTGTTATTTTTAATTTAATTCCCAAATAAATGTATTTAAAAATGGTACGAAAACACTGGAAGTCAGCAGCCTTTTTAACTTTAAGTCTACAATCCAAACATACTTAAAGTTTATCTATATCTAAGAACAAAAATTTATATAATCTTACCAGAACCTATATATAGTTGATAAATATTTAGCAGCATCAGGCTCATTTAGCAATCTATAGAGAGGCAGTGTAACTGATAAAAGGGCACCTAGGCAGAAAGCCGAAAACGTTATCAGCCACCAAGACAAGTTTGTTTTGCACCTATAAATTGGATATAACAAAATTGTTTAAATGGTATATTTAACAGACCAAAAAGCAGCAATTAAATAAAACGTATTGTTAGGGTTTCTATTGTTTAACACAATTACAGACCCCACTCCAGCTTAGCAAAGGCTCCTATTTTCAACCATCTATGAGTATGAATGTGGCAATTTATAAATTACAACCTAAATTTGGCCAGTAAAGTTATTTTTAATTTTACTACCTAAAACAGAAATTTACTAACTAAAACTGTGGTTTTAGAATCCTGGAGATTGTCTTCCTATTTGCCTCATGACTCTACAAATATCAATTTATAGTAGTTAAAATAACATCTGATTAAAACTGAAGCATGAGCTACTTGGAAACATTAAACTTTAAACTTTTGCAACTATTTATCTTTATTAATATTTAGTAGTCTGAAATATCTCATGTGTGTAGCGGCAGTTGTGGATTTTTGGTTTGGGTGTTTGCCATCTATCCAAAAGAATTTCCATGGTATAAAGCAGAATTTTTATGCATTTTTCCACATTAAATTGGATGTTTTCAACAACTTTGATATTAACATTAAGTTGTAACAGAGAATATTAGAAAACAGGAAACATTACCAAGAGCAATTGATGTCTATCAGCATTCTTGTAGTAGCAAATATTTTCACATTATGGTAAATTTATCGCCTATAAAAATGCAACAACAATGAATCAGGCTCCCAGAGTACAAAGTTTTCTTGTGTCAGCTAGGAATCAATTTTTCCATTTTTTTATATTATTATGAAGAAGTCCTTGGGATAGCCAAAAACACCATTGGTGTCAGTGGTAACTGACCTGGGAGGAACAAACTGCCTATTGCTCAATGGTATCCTAACAACCTCTGGAGGAACCCTGATTGGGAAACACTGCTCTAGACCATTCAAAGGGTGCCTTCTCATAGGATTTTGGTGCTCCACAGAAATCTTCCTGGACAGAAACAGTGACATGATGTAATTTACATTAACCTTGCCTATACAATGGGTTATTTGGGGGATGTTAAGAAAGTATAAGCAGACCTTCCATTTTAATAAAAAGTCAGCTTTAAAGTGTCCAGCCATTTTGTTTTATGTTGTGGTTATACAGGCCTTATTTGGGGAAATTTTTCCCACACTTTCTGTCCTGCTAATTAAAGTATATTAAAGAGGAACTGAAGACGTCTCTACACCTGCAACACAGACAGAAAGAAAAAGTTAGAATTCCTGACAGTATTTTTTTAATTTATGTATGCATTGCTGTAACACATTTTCCTTACTTACTTTTCCTTCCTATCTAGTTAAACTGTTGCAGCAGGATGGAGTGGAGCTCTGGATGATAGTAAAACATCAAAAACAGAAATTGTAATCCTTTCCCAGCAACTTCAGTTTTAGATGAACTTTATTCTCTCCACAATAAAATATCTAAAGTATCTCACAATAAATATAAGCTGAAAAATGTTAGTTTTCTGCCCTGCTACTCATAGTGATTTGAAGCTATGTTACTGTGCTGTCAGAGCAGTACCTTTGCTAGAATAACCAAGCAATACAACCAATAATTACCTGTCAAGCAAATTGTTAGGCTTTGATTGTGCATCTATTAAATTGTATATAAAATTGAATTGGCTTGCTAGCATGAAATTGCCAGTAAACTATACGCAATAAGAGGAAGTATTATATACCGTATTTTTCGGACCATTAGACGCTCCGGACTATAAGACGCACCAGGTTTTCCGCACGGGAAAACAAGAAAAAAAAAATTCATTTGATTTCCCCTGAGATCCAGCGTGCGGCACTTGTGCCCGCCCATGAAGGCGGCGCCGATCGGCATTCATGAAATCAATCGGCGCCGCCTTCGTGGGCGGGCACAAGTGCCGCACGCTGGAACACAGAGGAGGAACACAGACATTGGCTGCTATCTGCCTCTGTCTGTGTTCCTCCTCTGTGTTTCCCTGTCTTCCAGCGTGTGACACTTGTGCCCGCCCATAAAGGCGGCGCCGATTGATTTCATGAATGCCGATCGGCGCCGCCTTCATGGGCGGGCACAAGTGCCACACGCTGGAAGACAGGGAAACACAGAGGAGGAACACAGACAGAGGCAGATAGCAGCCTCCTACAGAGGAGGAACACAGACATTGGCTGCTATCTGCCTCTGTCTGTGTTCCTCCTCTGTGTTTCCCTGTCTTCCAGCGTGTGGCACTTGTGCCCGCCCATGAAGGCGGCGCCGATCGGCATTCATCAAACCAATCGGCGCCGCCTTCGTGGGCGGGCACAAGTGCCGCACACTGGGACACAGGAAGAGGACACTGGCTGCGGGGACCGGCGGGGATACAGGTAAGTAAAAAAATATGCATTCGGACCATAAGACGCACCCTGATTTTCCCCCCACTTTAGGGGGAAAAAAAGTGCGTCTTATGGTCCGAAAAATACGGTACCTACTCAAAATATTTTGATGTTCATTTATACGAACAGGCTTTTTTGGATTGCTAAAATTAACATTTATTGCCTCTAAGGGTTAAAATTAAGTATAGAAAAACTAAACACGAAGGGAAAAAGAGTATTAGTAATAAACAGCTTAGGTTCATGATTAAGTGTCAATGCCACATGTTACTGCATTTCCATTAAAGCAAAAAGCTCTCATGATACTTAGTTTGTGTTTCCCTTGGGAATACTAGGAAGTCTGCTACCACTGACTACCACTTTTCCACACATCCATTATTGATGGTGTAATTAATACATATGTAGCACATCTCCACGTGTCCTGCTGGAAATGTGATGTGGGTTCCTGACATGAGACAAATAGATGAAAACTGTTTCATGGTAATTTTGCATTTTTTTAAGTATGAGTGGTAAGTGGAAGTGTGGGAGAAAGGGATACCCCTAAAAGACAGTTCTAATTGGTCACATGGGGTGGACCTGTCTCTGAGACACAACGTAAACTGTTAATCTGCTGTTTCAAGAAAAAAGGCTTGCAAGGCAACCTGGCATCTTACCCTATGCACCTTCCACCTCAAACAGGTAACTTTTCATTACATTGTCCTTGAGCATTCTCCAGATCTTCTGTCAACTTTCCAGTGCAAAAGTCCCTGGAAGGAAAACCCTCTTCGCAATCATCTTACTAAAATTTTAAATACGTCCTCCAGCAGTACAGGGTAGATTAAGATATACAGTATGTAGAGCATCCCACATAGGACCCATCTCTAAACTGGGCTAGTAGACATAGTAGCTATTCATTTTTTAAAAGAACATTGGAAGGCTAGAAATTATATTAGTATGGAAATGAAAAAAATATAAATTATACATTTTTGTAACAACGTATACTGTTTTTTTAGAAATAAAACATTATCAGGCCTTTGTAAAGTGCAGTGAATATTATTTTATTATGATTTATTCTCATGTAATTATAAAGCACTGACAAATTATGCAGAACAAAATAGTGCATAGTCATGTTATTAACTGTTTCTCAGTGGAGCTCACAATCTAAAGTCTCTACCATAGTAATCTTCTAAGGCCAAATTGTGGAGAGAAACCAGTTAAGGTGGGATGACCTTGGTAAACAATAACTTACAAATTTACTATTGGAACTTTATGTAAAGACAAAAGCATCAGTAAGGAAAGGTCAGGATACTTATTTCATAAATGGGGACAGTAAAATATTAACAAGCTGTTGTAGGTCAATAGACCATATTTTAAATGAATACCTATGAATACTTACTATGAATACTTATCAAGGAAGCATAGATGTTTTAAAACCAACCACATGTTCATTAAAAAAAAATAAACCTGCATATTAAGATAGATGGGTCACAAACTGCATTGCAGGAATATGTGCCACCCCACAAGTGCATGCTTGTTTAAATTATTTTCTCATTCTTTACTAACTTTTTTATTACATTTTTATACCTCCATTTCTTGCTGATGAGGTCAAGCTCAAATAAGTTATATTCCTGTAATAAAACACCAGGGAAGATAGGAGACTAAAGAAAACACCCACACAGACACAGGCTTGTCAAGGTGTTGACAGATATTCTATGCATACATCCAAAGGAAACAGAAGATCCAAGCCAGACAGAAAGCATACACACTATACAAGCAGGGGAACTATATATAAGACGTAATTGTAGAACCAGTCTCTGAGCTAGACAGTTACCAAAAGTATATCAACCTGCTACATTATAACAGTTGTTCTCAAGTTAGCAATATGTACCCAGCTAATTTTCCAACAGAATTACAGCCAGAACATGTCACCACCATCTGACCCGATTCACCTTTTGCAGGAACATCTACCTGATAAATATGAGTTGAAGGGTTGTATTTCTTTTTTTCTATCACCATAGTAATGCACCATCTCTGTCTGCTGTTGGCTTAAAATATGAAAATAACATAACTCACTAAAAATTCACTGTAATTTCTCTCTAGGTTGCTTTAGAAGTTTTTGGGTCCCTCTCCCCCATATCTAAAAGTTATAGAAATGCAGAAGTCAAGTCAAAGGTATGGGGTATCCAGAAGGGGAGCCAGGTGCAAATAAAGGGTCAGGCTCCACTTCTACCTGGCTCTTTTGCAGGCTAACCAGATGCTTTTATTAACCTGGTTCCTATCAATCTATAGATCTTTTCTATCCCTGGCCCAATACTTGAACCTGCTGGTTAGGCCATACACATATACCTGGCAAGCCAGCAATGGAACCTGGTGCAAGTGGAGCATCAAGCTAACAAGCAAGGGAGCCAGGTGCAAGTGAAGGGTCAGGCTCCATTCCTGGCTAGCCAGGTTCAAGTGGAAAGTCTGAGCTAATTTAGCAAGGGAGGCTGTTGCTGCACTTATTAGGTGTGGTCTACAAAACAAAGGGAGCTAGATGCAATGGAGGGCCAGGCTAGCCATCAAGAAAGCCAGGTGCATGTTGACGGTCTAACTAGTCAACAAGGTAGCCAGATACATTAGGCATGGTCCTTTACTTGTACCTGACTCCCTTTCTGAGCAGTCTGGCTCACCCTTGTAGATAATACCCAGAAGCAGAAAGGAAGTATGTTGTTAGTTAAAACATGGTAATAAAGGTAGAACTGTGGCCAGGCTATGGCCATTCAAATATCTGCAAATGTTTAACAGGTAGTAAATAGACTTTAAAATAAGCCCTTAATGACCTGTGTAGCTGAAGGCACTATGGAGCAATTAGTAAGAGAGCATACAGTAAAGCTTATTTTGTCTTTTCGCTGCATAAATAGAGCGTCAGTACTAGTCCACATACAGACAAAAGAAAGAAACACAATATGGATACAGTTCTGCGTAATATGTTGGTCTTATATAAATACAAATTTTTTTATTATTACTATTATTATTATTATTAATAATAATAATAATAACAATAATAATAATAATAAATATTATTATTATTATATTAATATTAATAAAAGTTAACTGAAAGGGAGAAAAGGAGGTCTGATGTTGCTAGAGACATCAAATTGGATGGATCATGACCTGTCTCATTTACTGCTTAAATAGCAAACTAGAATTGGTAGCTCTACTAAACCTAGATTCCTTGATGTGCCCATTATACACATTACTCTCAAATGATTGACCTCTGGCTAATGTCTCCCTCTGGTGGATAGCACGTGGCAAAGGCAACATGCAAAAATTGTGCTATATACTATAAATATTCAATGGAGCTGGTTTACTAAAGGAGTAGAGGCTGTTTCCTAATCAAGGCTAAAGATTGTAAATCAGGCCAACATGTGTTTACAGTAAGCTAAAATAAATGAATGTAAGTTTGGTTCAGTAAAATGTGTCTTTAGATGTAAGTTAAGAATCAAGATAACAGGTAATAAATTATTGATGATCAAACCAATTATACCATCAACAAAATTAATGGACTTTCAAGCCACCATCAATCAAATCGCATCCCACATTTTCTAAAATAAAAGCATACTTTATTGAATTATTAAAAATGGGGAAATACACAGGCTGGGACTATGACAATAAATGACTCTAGGATTGACACCTTATTATACATATTGAAACTTATTCACATACATTTCCTAAATGTTCCTAAAGCTTTACATAATCTATTTACATAAAAACAGAAAAATTTTCCTGCCTGCAGATATCAACACTGCTGTACCATTTGAGGATTCATCACAAAAACTTGCAGTAGTGAACACTGACTTTTGTTTTTAAACATGCAGATTATACCATTCTAAATATGATACGAGTTTCAGTATTGCTGGAGAAGAAGATTCTGTAAAATGCATGAAATACAATCTAAAACTGGTTATATGATATCATGTATGTATCATGGGGAGTGTAGTTCCCCTTTTTAATAATTCAATAGATGACTCTATACATTTAGAAAATATGAAATGTGAATTGATTGATGGTGCCTTTAAAGTCCATTATTTGTGTTGACGATATGTTAAAGTAAAGTTGGATGGGGCACCTAATTTCATACTTCCCTTGGTTAAAATAATACAAGAAAGGATCAAACCAATTTACCCATTGTGGTAGAATAAAACACCTGATATCAAATTCGGGGGATATTTGGCATCATATACCTTAGCTTTTTCTATGAAAGGAATTAAAAGGGCCTGGATAGGGCCAGAATAATTGTGTTGTGGCAGAATTGCAGCTCTTTATTTGGGATCCAGGCCCGAGGTGTCCTGGAAGAAATGGGTGGGCCAGGCACTCCATCCCTTTTCTAGGCCAGAAATCGAGGATGGATCTGAAGCACCTGGCCATTGATTATAAAAAATGGTCCAGGTCTTTGGGACAGGGGAAGTTCATGCCTGGCCAAGGCCAGGTGTAGCTCAAGAAGAAAGGCTGTGTGAAGTCTGTGAACTGGGAGGTCTCCCACAGTTTAGTCTGGTAGACCACAGCCATGAAGCTAAATTTTGGGTTTTTTTTGGTCATGCTGTGAATGACATTGATCTTTTGTGAGGGAGAATCCTGGATTTGTTTATGTTGGACTTTTTTTGTAAATAAAAGTGGGCAGTGCCGTGAAATTGAACCTAAAGCCTGATATACCTCTGCAACGAATGCACTTGGTACTGATCTCCCACACCATATATAAGATCTACCAAATACACCATTTGCTCTGGGCAGATATTTGCAATTTTTTTTCAACAACCCATTTGGTTTATCCCTAAATTTTCCCTGTATCTTCTCACCCTTTCCAACACCCAGTACAGAACCCCAGCACTTTGGAAGCATATTGGCCATTTTCTATGTTTTCATGCAGCTGGATACTGGATTTCCTAATGTGCTAAGAGCTTCAGTATCAATGCATCAAGCTTGCTTACACTTACTCATCATCATCTTCGTAACCTCAGTCACAATGCATTGTAGTGTTCATAGCTTTCACATATTCTTGTCAGAAGGTTAGAGCTTTCCACAGTCATGGAGCTTCTCATAATAGGTGATGTGGCTCCTTGCTCTAATTACTATCCTCACCGTCACTACCTCTGCCAATGAATTGTTCGCCACAGTAGCTGCAGTTAAAGGCCTACTCTTGCCAAAACTAGCTAGTGGTGTTTGAATTGGTAAATCAGCCCGACTACATTTTTTTTATGTAATAATGTTAATAGGACACTGCTCATAATTACATCTGGATATCAATTTATCCGCCAGCTTGGTCCTGGCTGACCCAACAGCAGAATCTTAGATTCTATCACTTTGATGATAGATGATAAATGATTTTACTGCAGCTTTTTAGAGTTCAGTTTCAGTAACTATTTGTAGCTGTAAGCTGTAAAAGGGGCACATTTTAAACCAGCAACCTTTGACAGCCACAGTTAAATAAGTAAAGTATGAAATTCCTTTAATAAAATATTGTTTACCTATGTGTGTGACCAATAACTTCACATCACATTGTTATCTAAAAATAAAATTTTTGGTGGTGATAAAAAGAAAATGCTAAGTTGACTCATTATAGTGCTCTTATGTTACAGATTATATTTTAATGTATTTATTGAGGACAATTGGATTAAATGCTTCACTGAAGAATGGCAGAGAATGTTAAATAACGGTTACATTGAGAGCAACTGAATTTCCAATAACAACTTTCCAGCAGAACCAAATGTTTTCTGTCTGTTGAATTTCAATTTGCAAACTTTTTAAAACACATTTCCTATAAAAACTGCAGCTGTACCAAATTTTGTATTGTTGCTTGTGAATTACATTACATAGAATAGAATAGGAGGCAATATGTTCAATTTATTAAGCTATAACAACTGTATAAGCTATGGTCATGTATTGTGTCATGATTAACATTATTTCAACCCTGTGACTGTTATTTTTAACTCTCATTGGTTGTCATTGATTGAAATAACATATATCTCAATTTGTTATGTTTAATCTTCTCACCAACCTCCAGTGAAAAAACTTTAGGAGGTTTTGGCCCCTGTGCACACAGGGGCTGGTGACTGCTGGCTGGGAAGAACCAGTACAAGAACCGTAGGCAGAGACATAGTCAAATAGTCAAGGTCAGGGCAGACAGAAATAAAGAATGGTCAGGAAAAAGCCTTTTACAGTATACCAAATGATCCAGATGTGGAGCCAAGGAGTCACATGATTTAAACAAAAAAGTAAACTCAGAATGGGATACCTGGACAGAGGTGCTACTGGGTGCAGAGGAGTGCAGGGTAAGTGGAGACAAACAGGGCAAAGATTCCCTAGTCCTGCTTGGATCTGTGACAACTAAGAAGCAACTTAGAAGGTCAGAGCAGACTTATGCTAAATGAAAGGAGTTTCAACTCTGGTCTTGGTTAGGTTTAATGGGCTTGATTTGGAAGCAACTGTTGCTATTTTTTTTGTAGATGGTAAAGTTGGGGTATGAGGAAATTATGATGTCCCCTCATATAATAATAGTGAATGCTGGAGGGAAAGATATGGGGATTTTATAATTATTGTATGGTTGGAAATTATGCTGCACCTTCAGTGGCATCCAGTTATTCTGCACAGAATATTCAACAGGTCTAGAAAGTATTAGAGCAGTATCCAAATCTATAAAAAGTGAGGGTAGTATGGCAGTGTAACCCAATTTGCTGAGTTAGTTGAGCCTTGGAGTTTTACAGATGATGATATGCATTTAAGTGAAGTTAGTCTGGATGTTTTCTAATAACAGTCTACGGGAAGGCCTGGAGGTGACCTCTGCTCTGTGATGGATTGGTGGTCATGTTATTGCCATAATACTATGGTGGGTCTTTAGCAATGCAATATAAAGTAAAATGGTCAATGTTGGTTTTGATCTGGTGGAGTAATGAAAACAAGTATAGCTAGAGGTGGTTAATGAAACTTGATCTTGATATACAAATTTTTTTCTAACATTTAGATATTTTACTTTACCTACTCCTCAAGAGGTTCTCCTTAAAGCCTAGGCAATTCCCATATATACCTCCAGTATGTATTTAACTCAAATGTCACATATTATCAGTGTTCCCTGCTCTGTAACTTCTGGTTAATATGTCATTAGTTGTTAGAAATAAATCACTGGAAGACAGCTATTAATGGGGCAGTATGGCAGAATGTACAACATATTACAAGGATACAACTTGAGTCATATTAGCCTTCTTTGGCTGCTCAAAAGTCACACTGCAAATGACTGAAACCTGAGTCTGAGCACTTCTTAATTGTGTCTATTTAGAGTAAAAATCTGTCCCATTTTCAGTAATAATTATGTCACAGGCTTCACAACTCTGTAGTAGTTTTCCATCTATTCAGACACACAGGTCACACAAATACTTTGTAAACCTGTCACCATATCTGAGACTTTGCAAAGCCAGCCTGACCCTGTGGCTAATTTACTTGAAAAATGTCCCCAAATGATTCTTTAAAAATACTTTTGAAGTTTTGACTTTATAATCTCTACATGGTAGGTTTATTTCTCATGTGGACTATTGTGTGCTAAATATAGTAGTGTGCCATACTTTGCTGTTCCTTCTAGTCTGTTCCGGCAGGCTGAAAACAATCTCTAAATCTAAATGTCTCTCTTCTTGGTATACTTGGTAACTTTAGAGACATTAAGCTAGCTACTGACGGAGAATCCAGTGATCCAGTATTTCTATAATATGTAAAATATTGTGCTGCAAATATAGGCATACTTATACATAAAAAAAATAAAACCATATATATATATATATATATATATATATATATATATATATATATACATCATCAAACCAGTCAGGACTGTACCAAATGCTGTGTAGCATTGCATTTTTTTTTCTTAATATGGCAAAAACTGATGTATTGTATACAGTTTGTACTTGCAAGCAACATTTAACAAGTGGCCTAACTCACAGGGAATAATTCTTTGGATTTATTTATTTTTATACCTTAGTGACCTTTTTAATAGTCAACTGTTACATTTAAAGATCACTATTTTACTACTTGTATGACTTGACAGTAAGAAACCAAGGCTAACAATATATGAATCCAAAGAGCAATGTAATTTTGTAGGAAATTAACAGTATCCTTTTGATTTGAAAGTGAACAAAATATTAACAGCTGTGAAAACACAACTTCTGTGCAGTGCTGAATAGAGTCCTTTCAAGCTACTCATTCCGATGAGTGCTGCTGAGGCAGTAATGGCTTCATGCTGTTGAAACGTTTCAAACTTGAATACTAGACAATTTCTGTGTGTATTGTAAGATGGAAACATTCACTTTTACCCAGGTCAATGTTTGGTGGTACCCGCTCACAGAAACTGTTTTAAAGGGCCTTCCTGTCTTGTAAATTTTAAAATATTAGCTTGAAAGGTTTTACGAGCAAAATGACACCGCTCTGGTTTACACCAAGTTGCAAATCTAAGTGTAAAACTATGTCATAATTTATGAGTCACTCCTAAGCAGAGGTCTACTCTTGAAACACTGTCAAAACGTCTCTTGGGTCAGCTAAAACAGGTATCGTGTTCGCTAGTGAATACATTACCATGGGCATTTGTTTTTAATCACTGAACAAAATATGATTAGGATGTATGTGTTGCTCAGATTTGCCAAACTGGTCAAAAATTCATGATTCTGAACAACCTGTTGATATGCATTAGGAATAAAATTTTGGAACGAACCATTTTATTCAGCATTGACTCAAAACCTTCAATTACAGTATGGTAAGGAACCACTAAGGATAATTCATGGGACTCTTAGGTTCAACATTGCACTATGGCAATACACTTATATGAAGAGATATATCCTTTTAATGGTATATATACCTTCCCCAGAGGGCGAAAATAAAAAGTTCAATATAAGGGTTGACATACACTTGAGACACTCGTCTTTTGGTATGTACTTGTTTTGGTTAACATTACAATTTTAAACACTTCTAGAAACAAGTAAACCAGATCTATTTACCTTTTTCAAATTAGGCCTTTGTCCACAAAGGCAGCTTTTAGGCATTCATAAAAGCCATTTTGGAGATATTCATTTCATTCAAAATGTCATGGAACTACCAAGCTGTTTTTTAGTTGTTGATAATCCATGCAGTGTCTTGCCCCCATCCTAGACCTAAATGGGAACATCCAAATCGTAAGTTTTATAAAGATGTTTTGGAAGCATTTGTGAGGAAGAAGTATTTTTTCTATACCCATTCAGTTTGTGTGCAATACAACCACAACACTAGAAAACCATTGGTGTAAACAGACCCTTAGTGATTTAAAACGTGACTTAAAGTGAAAGAATCAAAATAATAGGGGTTACATAACATCCGTGTATAAGGCCCTGGTCTGGTGGCTCACCAGACACCCGTCCCCCAATCTAATGCATTCTTCACCTAAAAAAAGCCTTGCTCAGCCTCAGGAGGCTAGTTACACCATCCCAGCACATGGTAGCCCCCAGGACTTATGTGAACAAAGGTTGGCATCTTGGTAAGGACTGACAGAGGACCAGAAGCACATAGACAACACAATACAGGAGATTCCAGCAGAGGTAAGTTCATGATACAAAGCCAAAGGTCATACATAGTTATTAGTCTGCCCACAATGAATCTGATGGTAAAAACAAAGCAGAGCTGGGGTCAGGGAGCTGGTAGTCAGCAACAATAAATCCAACAGATAGACAGACCAGCAGCAGGTCAGCCCAGCCTAAAGCTGCGTACACATGTCCAATTTTTATTGTTGGAAATGAACGACGAACGAACGACGAACAACCGATTGGCCAAAAATCGTTTGTAAAAAAAGTAACCAACGACGCCGACGAACGAGGATAGTCGTTGGAAATGAACGACCGGACCGGCGGATCGGATTGGACGACGATCGTTGACCATCTATCGTGTGTACGGTCGTTCAGTGATCGTGCATGTTCTGAGCATGCGCGATGAACGAACGTTTGATCGATACAGGCTGTATTGTGTATGTGAGTGTGTGTGTATGTATATATATATATATATATATATATATTTATATATATAAATATATATTCATATATATATATTCATATATATATATATATCTAAATAAATATATATATATACTGTGTATATATACGTGTGTACAATATCTTTGAACGATCGTGTCGTTAACTGTATGTACAGGATCGGTGCTATACGATCGTTCGCAGATATCGTGCAGGATCGTTCGTCGTTCGTTTACAAACGATAATAGTTGGAAGTGTGTACGTAGCTTTAGACTACAACAGGCACCAGTCACAGCTGGTGGCTGGGAGCAGAAAGGCTATAAAGTCCTAGCACCAATGGCAGGGCAAGATTGAAACAAGAACTAATCTGCTCATCTAAAATACCCTTGAGCTGCACACAGCTCTTACTTGCTGGGAATGCTAGGAAATGTATATCTCAAGAGGAAGCTGCATGGCTAAAAGAAAGCAGGAGATGCTTCCTTGATCTCCCTTACTGCCTGCAAGCACCATCAGAGAGAATAAATAGGGTGTGAAATACTGCGAAGGTGCACAGCACAGGACTGGCGTCCAGATAACACTAGGCAGCTAGCATTTGTTGAACAGAGGATAACAATACAAGTTTGAAGAACAAGTTTTTGTTCAGATTCCTCCTTATTCTTAGGATTTATCCCTAGGACTACATTTCCAACACTCAGGCCTGCTGGCTTTTTTAGCTGCAGATGGTTGAACACAGCTGGAAAATCCAATCTAAGTGGTGATGAGGTATTAAAAGCTGGTGGATTGCAAATCATTTTTGTTGTGGAATACCAAAGCCTTAAAAATTCAGAAAATATCAAATATATAACATATATAATTTAAAATACCCTGTCTTCGATTCTTCTACTTTTCAAATATATAACATCCAGAGCAGAAAATGGTACATCCAAAGCTGCCTATATGCTTGAAGTATATTGCCTTATCGGGTGTTGTATACATCATGTATGTATTTTAAGATGACATATACCCCCAAAGCCTAAACAAACAGTCAGGTAAAAAAACTACCTTTTTACTTCTGTTGAGTAAATTGATGCATATTAAATCTCTCCAAGGCTGGAGAGGATACACTTTCATCAGCAAATTTGGTATGGATCTGGCCCAGGGTTTAAAATATTTGTTTGCAAATAGAAATCCATTCCAGGTTTGCTGGGTCACCCAGGTTCACTGATGAAAGTGTATCCTCTCTAGCTTTGGAGAGATTTAATAAATCAGGCCCTATAAGTCTATCCAATTAATAAAACCTTAAAATTTAAACAATCCTTTGCACATGACATTTTCTATCTATAAACTATACTTGGCTATCCTGATTACATTAAAGGCTTCCTATGTAAATTACTGTCCCTGTATTCGAAATAGTGTGACAGTCAAGACAGAGAAAGGCGTTTTGGAAAACAGATGTGAAAATGAGCCTCTGGAAAAAGAAAAAAAAAACATTAGTCAAAATATTGAAGAGCTGAAAATAGCTAAATGTAAAGTTACCCCTGCTCGCTGTGTTTTAATGTTCTAAATCATAATGACAGACAGATAAAATCCACTAAGTATGTTTGGCTCTTAGAAACTGAACTTGGTTAAAATGTTCAATATGAAAATGAACCCTTATGTGCTAAATTAAAACCTTACACTGTATGTTTTCCCCAACTCAATATGAAGTGCATAAAAAAGAATAATGAGCTTTGACATTTGTGCATTTTGCCTTAAGGATGTTGGTATATTGAGAAAAATATACTAGTAGGAGTGATGGTCAATGGATGGGATAAAATAAATGATGGCATTGAAAACATGGTAATTTCAAAAATACCTTTACCATATGAACATGAATGAAAATCCTAAGCAATGGCAATGTAACACATGGACTGTATCAAATGTATGTCATGAAAAATCTTGCAATCGCTATTTTTGAACAATTGAGTTATTATGAGTAATTATGTTATGGAGCAACATTCACCCTAAAATCCAAAATATGCTTTCAATCCAAAAGAGAAAGAAAAAAAGTATTATTGGCTATGTCTGTAAATATAACCTGTTACTCCTCTGAATGATGTTAAGAATGCAATATATCTAACATTCATACTACCGGTAATGTAATATTGTATATACTGCATGAGATTTTCTCCTATTCTTGATTGATATTTGTATTGACTGAGGTCAATTCTTGTGATCTACTGCAAATATTCAATGTACTATTCTCCTGTTCAATAAATGATTTGATTTAAAATTGAATTTACCATTATATCTGGTCAAAATGTTGATAGTTACACAAAAAGTGGTTTTGATTTCAGTATGACAGCCCACAAGAATCCACCTCTTTATTGTCAAAAATTAATTAATAAGTATAAGATCTGGATTTTTTAAAAAAAGTTTCCATGATCATCAATGTAGAAATGTTTTAGCTTGTTAATGCAATTATTTGCCATTGCCATTATTTTTCTCACACTGCCCTCTGTACTGAACTTATTTCTATTTCTACCCAAGTTTGATCATGGTTTACCCATGATAAAAGTAGAGTATAGCAGTGTTTATAGATCCTAAGCCCGTTGTGGGCGCTAACATTTACTTCCTTCTTATCTTTGATCCTTGCCACCTTTATTGGCCAGGCCAGGATGATGTAACCTTTGCATGGTTCATTCAGTCCCAGCAGCCACAGAAGAATTACATGTACAGCTCAGCAATATTCCTGCCCTGCCTGATCGCAGATTTAAAGAGAAACCATAGTTCTGCTTTAAGTAATGTTCTGCTAAAGTTAATTATTATAAAACATCAGGAAATTTTTGCTTTATACATTAGAAAAGGAATTTCCACTTTTTTTTCTCCTTCACAAAAGTAAAATTACTAGGAAATTATTTAATATGTATATAAAAAAATAATATTTCCAAAAAAAGCAATATTAAAAATTGAAAGCAGCATAAATTGGTATATTTGTATTATTTACTACAGATTTAATAGGGATTTAACATGATGGTGCCATTACTAAATGCATACAGTTGGAAACCCCTTTATTATTTAAAGAAAAGAGAAAAAAGTGAACCTGTGTTTAATTTTGGTAATCTGGGATTTTTCATTTTTTTACAGCAAACTTGCCCAGAAAACTGTGAAGGTTGTCCAGATATGTCTAGGAATCTGTTTAAAGTTTGAATACTGATATTTAGGTCTGATCCACTGGACAAGTAAACACATTGATTCAATTCATCAAAGCCCTCCCGACACTACCAGTACAGCACACATGGGTATCAACTGTGTATATTTTTCCTCTTCGTCCTGGAATTGAAGCTCTGATCTGTAGTTTGACACAAAAGGCCCAAGTTGTTATGGCTGGTTGGCAATAAGGCTTCTCTGGTACATATACTACATATGTTTTCAGTTAGGTGAAAAAAAGAGAAACCTCAAAAGCATATGGCTTTAACTGCACCAAGTATCACTCCCTTTTGTGTCAGGAAAATGGCTGACACAGCTGTATCACACAGGTGGTACGCCGAGCAGTAAATTTTAGGGGTTTATAGAGGGCTAGAGACATACAGTCTCTGAACAATTAATTTTACTAGAACAGTTCTGACCTGGACTCACTTCTGTTTTAATCACTGAAAGAATGCCTTATCAGTTTCAGATGTGCAGGTGCAGACTGGATGTTTTTTTAGGGGGACTGTAGGGATGGGGACAGACAGGTAGATAGCCAATAGCAATAATAGTGATACAATCCCGTGAAAGCTTCTGAAACATTTAATCAATCAACATGATCTCACTGAGCGACTTCACATCCCTACCCATATTTTTCTCTGTCCAACAGAACACAATTACTCCTCAAGAGAGGAATCTATCGCGCTAGCAGCAAGCGCTACATGAAAAATTACAGTCAGGGGTATTGCTGTGCCATTTGTTTTCCATTCAAGAGTAGGAATTGTGGAGCGTGTGAGTATGATTTGCAATTAAAATGGTAATTATATTAAAGAGTTCAATAGTATCATAGATACGGGTTGTAGAAAGAAAACAGCCTTTTAATATAAGATTATGAAACAAGTTCCAGCATTGGTAATAAGTCAATCTAAAAGTACTTTAATCAATTATGTTCTGATGTGGGGCTGTCCTACAATGCCACAAAACGGCATGCCATCATGTTTAATATTTCTAGTGGTTAGGTAAGTCTAAGCTAGGGTACCAAGGAGTTTTGCAATTTGTGCCATAATAAAAACAAGATTGGTATTCATCTTGCAAAAAAAAAAAAACATTCACTTTGCTAAATGAATAGCCTCTACGACTTGCACTTTTATATTAACACACATGCAATCATGGATGTTCCTGTTACAGATGCTGCAAAATTTAGTTTCAAAATGTAGTCCAACCAATATTAACAAATGTATCTTTGTATGGGTATAGGCTGCTTGTACAGAATTCCTGGGTTTCATGTGGTCCAAGAGCCCAGTCTATTCTTTACTACATTGCCCGAATCAGCTTTAAGACTAGGATTTTAGGAAAATTTCTGATCCAGTGAAGGCTTGTGTCAAATCATAGCCAAAAGATTTAAAAAACTGATCAAAAATAAGGAAAACTAAACTGTACATGTAGGTCATTTTAATCCAGGAATGTCACGCAGCATCAGCATTTCAACTCAAAAGGAGGCAAAGGAGGTTTTTGTTAAAACACTTTGTTCATTAATAACACATTACAATAAATTGTAAGCTCTTTCAGGCAGGGACATCCCCTCCTCCTGTGTCACTGTCTGTGTGTCATTTGCAACCCCTATTTAATGTACAGCGCTTTGTAATATGTTGGCACTATATAAATACTTTATATTATTAGTACTAATAATATAATTAATAATAAATGCTTACCTGTGTAAACCCTCCATGAATGTTGCTTCTAATGTTGTAGTTCAAATAAAAACAGGATTAGGAGTTTTGATATGAAACACAAATGAAAAGCGTTGTATGCCCATCTGCAAGTGCACCTAATTTCATATGTATGGATATCTCTCTTCAAAATAAAAAACAAGCACTCCTTTCCAAGCAGTGACATAAATATATTATTTATTATACTATTGCAACCTACAATAATCATCATACAACCACTGGAACCAGAACTGCCTTTTATGTCCTGGAAAAAAGCTCTGTGTATATATTTATATTGCCAACCCCAAACATTGTCCAGGGCTTCATCTTGTTAAAAACTGGCTTGGTCTGCCTGTATCCTCAGGCTGAAGAGCAGCAGTAGAATAGTGTAAGAGGTGGAAGCAGGCTGATCTGGAAAGCTGCAAGTAAATTAGTAAATCAACAGAGATAAAGAGAAATAAGACAGTTAAACCATGGTAAAATGCGTTAGAAATGTAAAATTGTGTGTGAAATTAATGTAATTTCTTGGCAATAAAATAAGAAATGGACTGAAAAACTATATGTCTCCTGTTATAATTAAATATCTGAGGTCTTAGATTGAGGTATTATGTATGAAGAGTTTACAGAACCCTAACTCACTAGAATGAATTCCAATAAAATGCCACGTATGATTAATGAGACCTAATATTTTCTGTTTTCCACTATTTCCCTAGTTATATTGGTGTCATTTATATGATTCCTCTTTGGCCTGTGGTTTGTATAGCCTATAGAATAACTTTATAAGTATTGACCAGGCATGGGCAAACTACGGTGGTTTCTCTGGCCCTTTGGTCGTTCTGTGGCTCTGGACGGTGCCATCCCGAGCAGGGTCAGGAGAAGGACCTAGCTGGGGGGGCGCACCCGCCAGAACACGTCCCGGAGCCGCAGAACATGCTGAAAAGTACCTTTTTAAGCAGGTACTGATTAAATTACTAGAAAAAGCTAGGGGAGTCAGGGCACGACAGCCCTGTGGCCCCCAGAGTCTGGCTAGGCTGGGACTTGAACATTGTACCCCTTAGGAGACGAGCCTGGTTTCAAGTGGTAAAGAGCTAGCTTCAATTTGGAAAAGAAGGGCTTTAGGATAGGATACTGTGGGTGCTGAATTTGTGACCGTCACTTCAATAGGTAGACACACTCTAGCGGAGAGATGCTTTTTTCACTGCCTGTCATGGAATGAAGAGGTCAGCCTAAAGGTCATCTGTCAGTGATTACAGTGATATAGTGCTATTGGAAGTAAACAGCCATAGTATGACACTCTGCTACCTTAATTCTCTCTCCAAAGAAAGAGTTGTAATAGGTTCCCCTTAAAACTAAGATGTATGAGCCTCTGTGATTTCTTATGCCACACTACAAGAAGGAACACAGTAAAATGTGTCCACACCTACGAGGTTGAGTGCTACAGTTTATTTTGTGAATGACATTTAGAATACTACATGCTGTATATGAAGAAAAGGCCTGCCATTGTCCTGTGCAAATGAGTTAAACAAGTTAAACAACCTCAAGTTTATTGTACTGGTAATGGTTATTGGTTAATAACGACCAAAATTTGATGGGAAGAGAGAATCATGTTTGACATATGACAGACAGTAGAAGTAGATTTTTTGCAGGATGAAACATAAAATTGATGCATATCAGACATGCCCATATAGGACCCAATTAGAAAATTAGAAAGAGTTAGGAGTAAACATTTGGAAGAAAAAAACCCTATTGTAGACCATTCATTGAGTATAAAAAGCCACATCCTAAAAATTGCATACCAAATGCAAAATTTTTGAAAAAGGAAGTTCAAGAGAAAGTGGGCTTATATGGTTATATGGCCTTATATGGTTAAAATAGCATCAAAGCATTTTATATCATATACATATAAACAGATAACAATACATTACAAACTTATAGTAAAATCACTGGGCATCATATTGAATATAGGACCTTGATCTCAGAGTGTATATTGAAGGGGTATATAATGATAATAGTATGACATCCCTCCAAAAATTGGCTTCTGTAAGCTATTTCTTTCACAATGGAGGGGGGATATACTCTATTCTTTGACGCGTTTCACAGCTGCTTTCTCAAGAATAAATACTAAAGATCACATGATTAGACTTACCAAAATGGGAACTACGGTAGAGTCTGGTATACACACGCAGCTAAGTAGACTAATGCCAACAGTAGAAGCAAGTACAGCACACTATAGGGTTGAGGTAAGGTAGTATACCTGACTATGATGGGCAGTCAGCAGGTAAATTAGCAAAAAAAAGAACCACTGGACAATGAAAAGGGGACAATCCCACTGTCCTGGAAGAATAAGCCTACCTGCACAGTTGGTATTGGTGTCCAGGTATCCAGATTACATAAAATAACTTAAAATAGCATAAATCCTTGCTGATCCCCAAAGAGATCTATCTCAACACTCATCTCTCCAATTATAGTCCTTGATTTGCAGTTGGTTCTCTACCCTTTTATGTAAATTTTCTCTACCCTTTTATGTAAATTTTCTCTACCCTTTTATGTACAAAATTTTGGTAAAAGGTCCAATTTAATAACTGCCACAACAGAAATAAGATTAGAAGAGGTTTACAAACCTCAATAAAGATCTAATAGGGAATCAACCTATTTCACCGGAGTTAAGAATAAAGGGTGGGATTCTATTTTAACAGTATAATGTATTTTTATTATTTGAAATGTATACTTCAACACTAAAAAAAACTTTATTACAGTTAGATGCCATAAACAAGGGTAAAAATATCTAGTCCTCAGACTGCTCTATAATATTTTAGAGTCTTGAGAGCTCAGTGATAAAAAACATCATAACATCACTGGAAGCAAACTGCAGTGCAGGTAATTTGTGGTTTTACTGTGTCTGAAAATACTCAATGGTTTGTCTGCAAACAAGGTGGTTGGTCTAAACATTTGCGTATATGTGAAAGTACTCAGCGAACCCCCTCTAGGAAGAGCTGTGTTATAAAATACACAAAGAATACTTTGTATTCTCCATATGCATGTATAACTAGAACAAAAAAGTATATGTATCATATCTGAGTTTGTCACAACGCTACAGCATGCACACAAAATGTGTTAATCTGAATATCATTCTACCTGTGAGATCAGATGCATGCCAAACATATAAAGAATCTCTATGCTAAACACACAAGTAGCCTCTCAGGGACAAGTTGAGGTCATCCATGCAAGGGATATTATAATCACAAATTCCAATCTTTAAGATTTAACATGGAACATTATGCCAAAGACATACTAAGCACATGGGATTCTCTGAAAATGACTTGTTGGAGACACAGAGAAGGACATGCTCGCCAACAGCACACTACAAGATCAGCTTGTCCAAGGCAAAGTATTGATCTAGGGATATATGAAAAGAAGGAACTCATACAATATACTAACCTCAAGAATCATTTTGTAGTACCATTTTGTATATTTACAGGTTAAATACTCTCACACAATGGGCCTGATTTAATAAAGCTCTCCAAGCACAGCATTGGCTTACCCTGGCTTTAGTAGCACAAGTTACCCAGCTGTTGATTGCTGGTCATACCTGTTAAGTGGTTATTTTGTCCAATTGCATCCTATTAAAAGAGAAAAAGAAAATTAGGTTTTTCAGAACCGTAGAAAGGTCACCACAACCCACAGTTTTTCTAGCAAACAACTGCGGGGACCATGTTGTTTGGAGTTATATATATATTAATATATATATTATATATAACTATATATATATATATATATATATAGGTTTATATAACTAGTAGCCAACCTTAGGGGATACATTTACAAACAATTTGCATAGTGATTTGTTCAACAAAAGTGCTTGTTTTATCATTCTGTGAGAACTGAGATAGGTAAGTATACTTATTATATAAGTTATTAGGATATAGAAGAATGTACTTCAATGTGGTGGAAAGGTATACAGTAGACATCGCAGAATGTACAGAAACATTAGCTTAACAACGGGTGTCATTTTCAATCTCGTCAAACTACATGGTACCTGGAAAAAGATGTATCTTGAAGCAAATTAAAAACAAAAATGTTAGTAAGCCATTGTACTAATTAAATGTTAGTAAACTACACATTACATATTAAAAAGGGTTTGATGCAAAGGATGCAAGATTTGGAACACAACTCACAAACCAAACCTGAGCAGATTCACTCATCCCTTGATATGAACTGGACAATATTCTAAAAATGCATTTGCTTCATCTATCAGACGAGCTACTAAGTAAAAAGTAATATAGCTCTGAACACATATGTGACTTACATTATGGATATATATATGATATATATGATGATTACTGTGATGTATTCATTTACAGACATTCATATCATTTACAGCCACTGAAGATGATATTTCATTGCACCCACTAGACTGATACATGAGTAAATAAAATGTCAAGACAGGGATTGTTCAGTGACTGTGATACAAGTTCATCTATGCACATGATAGGTCTTAAATCATTTCTATTTTTGGATACACCTAGCCTATTCTTAATAATATCATAAAAAAACCTGGTGACAGATTACACCATAAATGTATATACCTTTTTCCAGACAACTCAGGGGATTTAAAAACTCATAAATGTGATAAAGTGACTGGTTGTTAACTGCAGCAATGAGGATGCAGCAACACTGGAAAAAGACATTTGTGAGCTATTATGTCAGTTAAACCTTTGGGGCAACAATAAATATTTTAAAAAAGGTATTTAGTATAGGGAATTGTAAAGATGTAGGTCACTGCCATACACGTATGATTGTGATTATACAAAATATGTATTAAGCTCCATTAGTCTAGAAGATGATTTCACACAAATGATTAATTTTACATCGCTAATCAATACCAAATGCAGAACACTGCAGCTGCAGAGCTTTTGTATATTTGGAGACTGCTTGTTACAAATATTATTTTACTGTACAGAAATCTGTTTGAACTACAGACCATATTCTTCCCAAAGAGGGTTATTTTAGAAATGCATTAGGTTATGAACTCTAGCAATAAACTTCTTCTACTTGCTCTCGTTTAGTCTGTTAAATACATTATTATACAATGTTGTCATGTCTGTTTTTGTTCTGTGCAAAAAAACAACCTTTTGATACTGCTAAAAATACAGTGCTGTTCAGTGTCTTCTGCACCTTGTACTGTTATCACTCCTAGCCAGTTCCTTTTTGTAAACTACAGAACATCACCCCATCTAATAGAGATGAGGAGAAGGAAAGGAGTTACAGATATGGTACACTGAATGAGTGCTGACAAAATGACGAAATGTGTTGCTGGTACCATGTAAATGTAAGGGAAAAAAAATATGAAAATAGATACCAAAATGCAGACACAATAGTATCTGCTATTGAGCAACACAAACTTTCAAATGGGGTGGACCGATATGGAGGTTCAGCTTTTCTAAGTTTTGAACATACAGAATACTTCAGTTGTCTATCTTAAAAATATTCTATACTAGAGAGTTCTCTCTTGCTAACCAAATATTCAAAACTGAACATTGCCCGTACATCTTTAACATCCTTTTTTCTCATGAAACCCTTATCTATCCACCATCTGAAGCGTTTGCGATCCCTTCCCAGGGAAAATTCTGGATTATCCCATAAAGGAAGTGAGGGGCAAGTGAGGCGAGGAAATTTGCGTGTTAGATCGAAGTCTGTCCCATACTGAGAGTGAGTGAGCTAGAGCAGGGCAGCGAACTGTTTGTCTGGCTTTTTTAGAGATCTACATCATAAAAGCTATTGCCACTGATTGACGTGCCAATCCTTCCAACATGACCCACTGTGGTGGTAGCACACCCTTTGGAAGAAATAACTGATGTTAATCGCTTTCTGTAACAATTTTTTACATCTCTCTACTGGAATTTTAGACCACTCTTCCTTTGCCAGATTTGTCTGAGGAATTGAGAGCCAAAATTAGAGAAAAACATTGCCTTTTGTTGTATCTTTGAGAAGTGCGGTGGGCGGGGGGACTTTATTATCTATTATCGCCCGCTGCTGAACACCTGAGATAGCCCCCCTCTTTAACCAACCTTCCTAGCTTGGCACCACAGGACACTAAACTACCTTCTTTTGATGGCCGTCTTTTATTTCTTTGCATTAAACGCGTTGTACTAAAGAACCAAATTCTTGCCTATAAGGCCAGTGCTTCGCTTTACTCTGAGTCACAACCTGTACTGCTTGTAAAACGGGCCAAAATTTAGATCCTTATAGTACATTGAAATCAGGCACAGGACCACCTGAGGCGTACATAAACATCATCGATTTTCATGTCTCCCTAGACTGTTATTTTTGTTTTAAAAATAATTACTTGAATTAGTGATGCTGACCACAAAAAAACAGTTGCTAATGTATTTCTCTTTGTGAACTTCAGAGCCCCGATAGATTCCCCTCACTTACTCAACTTTTTATTTAGTACTTGGATGCCAAAATTCAATGTGAACATGCAGCTTGGTGGGATTTGAGGAATCCTTACTAAAGAATCAAGGTGGATTTGCCATTTGTTATTCATTTGAAAATTGAAGGAATTGTAATCCCTCCTCCATCTTGTCTCTTTCTTTAAGATTTCAATTCCAAAAGGTCAGGATTTAAAACTAGCACCTTTACTGTGTTTCTTGAAACTCTGGGTTAAAGGCCTATCTTCTATGTCTCATAAGGACCTAAGTGTTAAAGGTCACCATAAAATTTTATTTGGACGAAGGTACATCCAATGATGTGTTCCTCATCTGGGATGGAGCGTGTTCAAACAATGGAATTTGACCCATCGCAAGGCATGTTTCTGAATATTCAAATTATGACCAATGCCTATGGTACTCCCTCCTCAAATTTGTATCGGAAACATACAGCTGGTGCTACCATCCTATCAGCCACATGAGCACACCCTGCTCATCTCAGAAACAGTATTCCATACTTCCATTATCCTGGGACACAGAGAAATGGTGGGGGGCACTACGGCTTGCACAGAAATGGTGTGAGAGCTTGGAACGGCCAAGGCCCAGAGTCTAAGCCAGCTTGTGGTCCTTGGGCACAAAAGCGTGAGCAGGAAGATACACGGTACCAAATCACTAAGCAGAAAAATTGTCAAGAAAGGCCAAGGTCAAGGAAGGCAGCAAGCATGGGAGGTCAGGTCACAAGCCAGGGGTGAAATAGCAGGGATCCAGGAAATAGACACCAGTGACACAGGGACCACTGTGAACACAGGGACCACTGCGAACACAGGGAACATAATGGACACTGGAAGCAACAGGAGGCATAGAATGAATTGGCTGGGAAACAACAGACTGGGCAACAAGGAGTTAACACAGGAGATGGACAGTGAAACACTAAATAACCACCAGGTGTACAGGAATTGCTTAGCAGAGCTAGGTGCTTGGCACTAGTGGCACACAGCTGAGTGCTGTGTCTGAGCAACTAAATATCCATGGATGATTAGGAGGCTATTACCTGTTTGAACAGTGGGATGGGCGAAACTGATTAAGGTCTGGGAGTGCAGGCATTCCCAGAGCCAGAACTGCTCGCATGCGCTTTAGTGAGGAAGAGGTAAGTGTGACATTAGCCCCCCCCCCTTTAACGGGGCCTCCCCACCCACTAAGACCTAAGTTTCAGAGGGAAGCAAAGATGGGACTTTTTGGCAAGAAGAGGAGCACACACATCTGCAGCTGGAACCCATGCTCTTTTCTCTGTACCAAAACCTTTCCAGTCAATCAGGTATAGAAACTTCTTGTGAGAAATTTTTAATACAAATTTTGATGGACTTCATATTCCTGAGAACAATTGGGTGCAGGACATCCAAGCGGAGAGGGACAAGAAAAACTATTCAGGACCAACAGTTTAAAAAGAGACACATGAAAAGCATTGGGCAGATTGAGATGTGGGGGAAGACAACTTGTAACAAACTGGATTAGCCTTGGCAGAAATGGCATAAGGTCCCATGAAACATAGAGCAAACTTCAAAGAAGGCACCTTGCTACAAATATTCATTTGGAGAGCCAGACTTTATCCCTAGGTTGGAAAAGAGGCGCCTTACGGCGACACCCATCAGCAAACTTCTTGTAACGAAAAGCTAAATGCTTTAGGTGGTCTGATTTTGAAGCCCAAATACCGTGGTAGCCCCTCTTCAGGGCACTGAGTGTGGGTACATCGGCAGAGCAGGGTATAAGAGACGGAAGGCGAGGATGTTTACTGTAGATTAGGGGTGTCAAACTCAAATACATAGAGATCTGAAATAGACCAAGTCAGGGGCCAAACTTGATTTTATTGAAAATATTGAGGAAGTTTACTACTTTAGCCATAACTAACTTTCTCTGTGGTTGAACTTGATGGACCTATGTCTTTTTTCAACCTAACCTACTATGTAACTATGTACACACACATTAGGGTTGAAAAGACTTAATTCTATCTATCTATGCAGGCTGTGTGTTGTTCATCCTCTCACATCACAAGTTTATCTGACACTAAATATTACACTATGCAGTCTCCAATGGATTGAAACAAACACATGTCCCTGGTAGTCAGGTACCATGTGATCATTGCCTAGGCTTTGTGTCACATGATGGGTGTACAGGAATAATGTCTTTTGTGACAGAGTGTCACATAAAATGTCAGGGAAAGTATAAAAAAGGCTCCAGGGAAGAGTATGTGAATATGTTAGATGGGTCTGTGTAAGTTTCTAGGAAGAAACCAAACCAGGGGCTTTAGGGCCCTCGAGCCGGCCAAGGGAGTGCAAGGGTGGGTTCCTTGGCCCAACCCAATCCTGACAGGGTTAATAAGCACGTGCACTCAGGTGTAAGGTGAGGAGGAAGTAATCAGCCAGAGGGATCCAGGCTGCGAGTGAGCAGTCAGAGGCTGGAGAGAGCCAGAGTGGATTCCAGGGTGAGAGAGAGCCAGAGTGGATTCCAGGCTGAGAGAGAGCCAGAGGGATCCAGGCTGAGAGAGTGATCAGGAAGAGGCTGAGGAAGGAGGATCAGCACTTTGTTGCAAGCTGGAGGGTGCTTAGGAGGCAGCTCAGTTAATTCCCAGAGATGTGGGAGGAACAGAGCTCGGCCTTGCACCAGCATTGATTACATGTGAGTGGAACATGCTTGTTTTGTGATCTAAAGACTGCCTTGGATTGGTTTTTGCTTAAACTGCTTTACTGTTAGTCAGAGAGGGACTATCTCAGTAATGGTATGTATTTGCTCAGCCGAGCCATTTCTTTTGTTTGTTAAAGTTCTAATAAATAGACAGGCGGGGGCCTGTTTTCAACTGCAACGTTGAAGTCTGCTATCTGGTTCACTGTTGTCTTCTGACAACCCCTGCGATCCCACACTATTGCATGTATTGAAAAAGATGATCTGACGTGGTGACGCGTGCGGGCAGGCCAGATGTAGTTAATTTTTAAAATTTTTGGGGGGGTCAAAAAAAGGACCTTGAGGGCCAGATTTGGCATGTTGGGCCCAAGTTTGAAAACCCTGCTGAAGATGATGAAGGATGGGGATTCCTTGGTGCTGGTGCAGACATGATTATTGTGGGTAAACTCTGCCCAAGGTAGCAGAGTCACTCAGTCATCACGGTCTTACCTTATCCCCGCGCTCCAGCGGCGATCTCACGATCCCACTGTGATGGCGGGGCGCTTCTCCGTCGGGGGGCGTGGCCGGGCGGAAAATTTAAAAGCAGATTACGGAGTAATCTGCTTTTAAATACCGCCCGGGTCCCCACCACCCCGATGCACGCATCTAACTGCAGATGCGATCACCAATAGTAAATCTAGAGGGTGATGCCAGCGGCGATTTCCCGCTGGCAGCACCCCCTGAATCTACTCCTTCTGCTGTCCTGCTCGCATCTCCTGGAGGCTGATCTCCGGGTGATGCGAGCAGGAAAGTGAGCAGCGGGGACATCGCCTACCGCATGACCCGGAGATCAGCCTCCGGGAGTAGGGGATGTCCCTGCTGTTCCCTCTCCTGCTCGCATCACCCGGAGATCAGCCTCCGGGAGTAGGGGATGTCCCCGCTGCTCACTCTCCTGCTCGCATCACCCGGAGATCAGCCTCCGGGAGATGCGAGCAGGGGAATGAGCAGGGTGGGGACATCCCCACCGCATCACCCAGCAAGATGTGTGACTATGTAATCTGCTTTTAAATTTTTTTTTTACAGTAAAAACACATCAAAACATATCATAAAAGTATACATACATATTATAGTGCACCAAGCATCATTGCCCAGTGCCCTGATTTACATTTTGCACGCTATTAGCCCTGACCTTGATCTGACCTTTTTTCATGACTTTTTGATCACTTCCTGAATTGAAGTAAATATTTTTTTTTCTAAAATTTGCATATAATTTATATTATTATTTATCAATAATATTGCACCCTTGTTTGGAAAATTTCTGTAAGAAATTTTTGATAAAAAATTTTTTTTTTGATAAATTACATTGTTTTGGGCTAATATTTCAGAATATGATTTATAAATATGTATTATTTTATAATTTATGATTCTAATATAATAAATAAATATAATTATACCCGGGAGTTAATCCTAAGAATTACAGGCCCACAATATAAACAAAAATTTCTACGCAAAAAAAATAGGATCACTTTTTGCATCAAAAAATGACAGAATTAGAACGCTAGGGGGGTTAAAAGGCCATTTAAAAGGACCATTTTAGAATAGCGGTCCACAGCTACCCAAATAGCCTCAAAGCCATCAGAAGGAGGAAGATCTATGATAAAATTCATGGATAGATGACACCAAGGTTCTGTGGGAATAGGTAGTGTTAGGAGTGGGCCTGCAGGGGTGCAGGTGTCACTTGTTGTTTGAGCACAGACAGCACAGGCCTTGACATAGTCTGTCACATCCTTATGATGATTGGGTCACCAGTATTGTCGGAAGAGAAGTGTAAAGGTTCTGTGTACACCTGGATGACCGAAAGTTTCAAACGTAATATTTTGGTACGGCGTTGGGAAGGCACCAAGGCTTAACCAGGAGGGATAGCAGATTCCTGAATAGAGGTCATGGCTAGGATGCAGGCTGGAGGGATGATAAACTCCAGCTCAGCAACAGTCTCGGAATCCTGTGGACCAAAGGAGTGAGAAAGGGTGTCTGCTCAGGAGTTAGCAGAACCATGTTTAAAGGTAAGGACAAAATCAAACCGTAAAAAGAACAAAGACCAACGGGCCTGCCATGGATTAAGGCAACAAGTAGTCTGTAGGTACTGGAGGTTTTTATGATCCGTAAAAATAGTGACCTTGTGAAAAGAACCCTACAAGAGATATTGCAACTCCTCCAGAGCAAGCTTGATGGCTAGGAGCTCCTTATTCCTAATAGAATATTTATTTTCTGTGGAGGAGAATTTCCTTCTGAAAGAGAATAGCCCCACTCCAACCGAGGATTTATCAACCTCAATATTAAAAGGCTTGGACACATCTAGCCTAACCAGAGCAGGGCCAGAAAGAAAAGCTTTTTTCAAGGCATGAAAGGTCTCAGTAGCCTCAGAGGGCCAGTTCTTGGGGTCAGCATCCTTCAGGGTCAGGGCATTGATGAGAGCTACCAGCGTGGAGTAATGTCTAATGAATTGGTGGTAGTAGTCAGTGAACCCCAGGAAACGCTGCGTAGCCTTAAGGCCGCAGGGAAGGGGTCAGCTAAAAATAGCCTTTTCAGGATCCATTAAGAGGCCCTCTTTGGAAACAATGTAGCCCAGAAAGGGCACCTTGGGAAGTTCCAACAGACACTTCTCAGTCTTTGCATGGAGTCCATTGTCTCAGAGTTTTTGTAGAGCTAAGCAGACAGGCATGTTGTCTGTGAGAGGGCAAGTCAAGGGAAAAAATCAGGTTGTCATCCAGATAGACCACAACACAGATGTATAGCAGGTCACAAAATACCTTGTTGACAAAGTGTTGGAAGACTGCCAGGCCATTACAAAGACTGAAGGGCTTTACCAGATACTCATATTGCCCATCGCTGGCAATAAATGCTGTCTTCCATTCGTCCCCGTCCTTGATCCGACTTAGGTTATAGGCCTCCAAGAGGTTCAGTTTGGTGAAGACCTGGGTACCACAGAGATGGTCAAAAAGCTCAGGGATAAGTGGCATTTGGAAAAAACATATTGAGAGTCCATGTACTGGGTAGAAATGGATGGAGCAACCTCCTACGTGGAGAGAGTGAGTGGCTTGAGAGGCTTGAGCATAGTCAAACACTTGGAGTGGCAAGAAGGACCCCAAGCCAATACCACTGGAGTAGACCAATCTAACATTGGGGAGTGTTAATAAAGCCATGGGAGTCCCAGGATGACTGCGGATGAGGCCTGGGGAAGTACAAGGAAGGTTACGGTCTCCTGATGTAGCACACCTACAGATATTTGCATGGGTGTGAGTGGTGTTTTTTTGATAAGGTTAGTTGTCCCAGAGGACTAAGTGCCAACCTAGCCTATAAACAGCAAGGATCTATATACAGCAAGTATTACAGGTCTGTGTACTTTTCTTGAGTATTTTTAATCCCACTCTTTGAACTTATACCATCTCCATTATTAACCTACTATTACTTTTTTATAGATTTCTCAACTATACTCTGTGGTATCCATACTTGCCTGCTCGGCAACACACAATAATAATAACTATAAACCTCCCTAAAAAACATGGGACTCTTTTTGACTAGAAGAACCAAGCCACATTACAACACCATGTTAGTCACACACACACATATATATATATATATATATATATATATAAATGTACATTTTTCGGTATTTAGTAAACCTATTATATATATTCTCGAAACAAATGCATGGTATTACGTGTATATTTGGACATTTACTTTGATCACAAAGTTTTCATTATTTATTATATGACCATTTACTCAAAATTATCATGACTTTTTTTTTCATTTTTGCTCATTTTTATCTAATTATAAAGTTAATATTTACATGTATGTTTATGTAATATGCATTAACTGCATATGTAATAATAATTCGTTGATCCACTGCTACTGCTGAGGAAGCCAAGTAGTGCAAAACGCGCCAGGTACAACAATTGACATGAACAAATATTCTTCTCCGCAAGCTATTTTACCTATGGTTATATATGTGTACAATATGCCAGATGGGGTATGTATAGCGCCCCCCAGGGCCTAAATGACATTCTTTAGTCCACAAGCCCCTGTTGTGGCTTACTGGAAAAAATATGTCTTGTATTGTTATATATGAAAAGTATCATTGAATACAATACTTTTTATTTGCCAAAAACCCTTCTTTTCTCTGTTCTTTATCAAACATTATATAGGAATTATGGGAGTTCAACTAATATAATGATAGTATGGGTGGGAGTTATGGGACCCAATTAACTTATAGCCAAAATGAGTATTATCATAGATGTAGTCTCTGCGAAAGGCATAGAAGCTTTGGATTACCTTTTTTAGAGAGTTTTCCACAAGCAGATCTACATTAGTGCTGTACTTCTATCTTATTTTTATTTTTATTGTATTGTACATTTTAATAAGTGACTTTGAACAAAAGCTGGATTTGTGTTTTATTTTTACACAGCTTCACACTACCTCAAACCCTCACTTTGTAAATACCAGTGATGGAAAAATTGTCATTGTTCATTCTAAGGACAGTGCCAATAACTCAAATAGGTTTCCTATTGTGGATATGCCTATTGATTGTTTAGGTTGTGTTTAGCTTCCACTATTAGTATAACAATCTCAAAATTAGGATGAACCTAATACTAGTTCTGCAGTTTAATTTTATATTAACAGATATGTAGAACTAACAATCTCCAGATTATTAGAGGTGTTTTGATTATCCCATCTTCTGCTGAGGAGTTTTTTGAGTTCATAGTGTATACAAATGCAAATTTAACAAGGTTTTGCAATAAGAAAAATAAACATCATTTTTAAAGGATTTAAATAATTATGGTGTGATTTTTACACAAATATATGGGCAGGGGAAACGCCCCTGTCGCATCATCAAACCAGAAAAAACTACCATGTAAAAATGATTAGTTAATTCAAAATTTGTTGTTTTTTACCCTACTGTTCTTTTAGACTAGTTTTAAAAATGATAAATTCAGATTCAACATAACACTTGTTTAGAATAAGAAGTTTTTAAAGAAAATCTTTATATCTAAGTAGGAAAGAAAGATGGTTGCAGATGATAGCTGAGGGAACTGTCAGGAGTTGTATAAAGACGAATAAAAGACAGAAATCTTTTTATAATATTCAGATAGATAATAAACCTATTTAAAATATAAACCTATATATAATATTCAGATAAAAAGGTGCATTAAAAAAACAAATACAAGTTTATACATTTATTACATTAATGTTTTTTCACAGTTTTTTTATTGTATTTAGTTTTATGACATGGTGGTTTCTGTGTATTTTCCTATATTACCACTAGATGGCAATACAAGCCTTATGTAACAATTACAGCTCATTCCCTGGCTGGAGACTCATCTATTGACAAGCAAAGTTTTTCCACTAATTTTATTATATGGAACATTGCCAGGCCATCATGCTTGTTATTGTGTGAAAGTGCGGACCAGGGAACAAGCAAATCACAAATACACATATTTCTGCATAGATGTAAAGAAAATATTTACTATTATATTTATATTATTGCAGGCTGCCATTGCCAACTTTTCTTTCTAAAAACATTATTTGGCTGGCTTCAATACTTTTTTTTTTTTGTGTGTTCGGTCAGAATTGGTAGCTTACATGTTTTTCTTAATGTACGTTAATAAACAATTTAAAAGGGGAAAAAACAGTCCCCTTATTTCTGTGGTTTACAATTAAGAAAATAAAAAATGGAAAAAAATATGTTGGCAAGCAGAAAAAATGATAAGGTGGCCATTATAATGGTAATATCTGCAGATATGATAGATTTTGCTTTTTTACTTGTTTTTCCAGCAGCTTTAAAGAAAGGATTACAATTAATACAAGCATACAAACTTACCTAAAGACAGAATTTTAGGCAGATTAAAAATAAAAAAAGCCACAGTATTGTCTTAAATATTACTTAAAGCTGAACCCCAGCCTTATCTCCATTCTTGCATATGTAGCACCTTTTCGGTCATGGGGGGGGAGTGGGAGTGTTATAAACCTAGATCACTCTAGATCAGTATTTCTCAACCAGCGGTCCTTGGGAGATATAAAGAAGAAGATATAAATGGATGAGGCTTAAAAGGTTTTACTCTGGATCAGTGTTTCTAAACCCGGGTTCCTCCAGAGCTTGCTAGGGGTTACCTGAGCCAGGAGCAATTTGTGTCTTTCAGATCAGTTTAAGAGACACCAATCATCTTTTCAGCTATCTGTAAGGGTGACATTCTTCCCACTGGCCAGTAATCTAAGGGGCATTCTTCCTACTGACCACCATGCTAATTTACTGTGAGCTGTGTATATAGCAATTATATCAGGGGTTCACTAACCTGAAAGTTATTTCAAGGGGTTTCCCCATGTGAAAGAGGTCTAGATTGCTCAGGGTTGAATTGTCTAGCTACAGTATTGCTAATGGTTGTTTGGCCTTCTCTCTTCATTAGGTAAGATATTTGGATAAAGTAGAGATAGGAACTATCTGCTGGTGACAGTTGTCTTCCTTTTACTGGGTTTGGCATCTAAAGAGATGGGTGATTAAAGGGGATAAATGCTGTGGAACTGGAATTTTATGGGTGAGATTACATTTAGAATTTTTGATTGGCCCAGATGTGCTGCGGCCCCTCACCTGGCTTAGCAGGGGGTCTGGTTCTGGTCTGACAAGAAGCAATGGGAAATTGGGATTGTGATGTAAAGCCCTGTACAGCTTTCCCCACCAGCTTGTCTTTGGCCCATCTCTTTTATTCAATGTACCTTTCAATCTTAGAATATGGCATTACCACAACTTACTGCTTTCAATAAGCTATGTACAGCACCCTGTTGGCATCCCTTAACAGTCTTGATCTGCATTACAGATATTTTAAATACAGCCAGTATAAATTAATTTAGTATTTGTATTCTGCAATCCCGTATACACCGTTAGTGTTTGCTGTCCAGAATAGGAAAAAGATGAGATTGCTAGTTTTTTTTACAATGCAATTACAGACTGTTTTGTATAACTGCAGCAGGGAAAAAAATATGGGTCACCAACCTGGCTGTGCTGCTTGATAGGACTGTGCAAATCTCAGAAATAGAAAAAATAAAGGTCCTTTAGCAGGTAAAATTCTGCATGGAGTTTGCAGAGTACATCCAAACACACACATAACCTCCGTGTGCAGTATGTGTCACTGACTGTATCTGTCTGTCATTTGCAACCCCTATTTAATGTGCAGTTCTCCGTAATATGTTGGCGCTATATAAATGCTGTTTATAATTAACAATAATAATAATAATAATAACCAATCCTAGTCAAGTGCCTCAGCCAACCTATTTTGCTGGTTATTGTCATAATATTATTATTATTGGCTATTTGGCATATTCCAGTTGCCAAATATCAAACCTTTAAACAGTCTGATAATTTGAAAAAGTTACCTAGACCATGGCCAATCCATCTGTCTGTTTTGTACTGCCTCTCGGCTCTCAACAATGCATATTATTTTATATAGTCAGAATGTTGAAGCCTTATTCAATGTACAGCGCTGCGTTATATGTTGGCACTATATAAATACTGTTTAATAATATTATAATAATAATGCAATTCTCAGTGTCTGAGTGGTCCAATGCCAGGTCCCATTGCTTTCAGGTGGGGTAGGAGTTCTTAGCCCCAATCAAAATTAGGTGAACCTGCCACGTTGTTCCTTATAGACGTGGTTCATCATACAATGGATAGCACCTAAAAAAACAGAAATATGATTGCACATGGCTGAACAGAAGACACGAGAGCAGGGAATAAATTTCAAACATGGAGCCACATTTACATTGTGCTTTTCTTTAATCCTAAAGAGGAACTATACTCAAAACTCCAAAAACAAAAACACACTTACCTTCAATCCCATAGGGCAATCCGATCACTCCGGTGGTGTCCGGCATCGGGTTCCGTGTCATCTCGGCATCCATCCCGGAGCCAGCGTTCAGGGCACCACTATCTTCGTCTTCTTTTCCAGGTTCTTCATCCTATGTCCCCTGGCCAAGGCGCAAGATCGGGTGACATAGGATGAAAAATAAATTTGCCGATCTCACTGCGCATGAGTTCGGCAAATTTTTATCTTTGAGCAAAAAGGCTCCTTCCGCCCATGCCCAAGATGCTCAGGCATGCGCAGAAGGAGCGGCCAAGAGCCTCCTGGGATGCCTGACATAGTTATCCCTGGAGGCTTTACTCTCCCATTCATTCCCTTTTTTTTTTTTTTAAAAAAAAGGGTGTTGTGCCTAAAAAAAAAAACAGAATTATTACCTTACATAAAAGGGTTCTCTAATTATATATATATATATATATATATATATATATATATATATTATATATCTTTTATGTAAAGTGAGAATTCTGACTTTAGGTACGCTTCAAATTTTGTAAAGCATAGCTACCTAAAATCGGTTAACTATAGCCAGCTCAGCTGAAAGATGATTTGTGACTTTACATATACACCCTGCTATTTCTACTGCTTGAATGATCTTTATATTTTATTCTATGTGTCTGGGTTAATCAGTACAATAGGCAATTTCTTGATTTACTATTTGGTATTGTAATAAAATAACACCTGACTCCTTTGTCCAGTTTTGTACATTTAGCCTCTCAGACACTTGGTGGCGCTATAATGCCACAGTTTGATTTTAGATCCTGTAAAATATTATCAGTAAGGATCTTTTTGATCAATGATGCATACAAAATAACAAGTGTGCTAGAAATGACAAAACTCATTACAGCATTCAAATTACAAGATTTAGCTGATCAAGCCTTGTTGTTGACTGACTGATATGTATTTAGTGTTCTAAAACAAGCTGTATATAGATTACAGTAATTCTATTTAGGCGTGCTGGGAAAATGAAATTCATTAGGACCTTGCTTCTATTTTTTTTTCATTATATTAGCAATGGAAATAAAATACATAAATAAAACACATAATCAAACATGTCTGACATGTGTCATATCAGCTCATAGGACTGGATGTCATGATATTCAGAGTGCTGCATATAGACTGGGAAACTTTAGAATTGTTGAAATTTAGAATAAAATTGGTCCAAGCCATTTTCCTTTTTGTCCTGGTTTTCCACCAGGTGTAGTCTGTAAAGGGAACAGATATGCAATCTCTTCCCAAACCAATCATTAGGGACAATTTCATGTCTATGAATGGCTCCTGATTTGTACAAAGTTTAACCAACCAACCAACAGTCAATAGGAAAACATTGTGGCCTGCTATGTACAGTAACTGTTTATTGATAATAATAAAATTAATATATATATATATATATATATATATATATATTGATTTGTACCTTATCAAGCAGTTGTCCCAATTTAGTTGTGATTTAATATTCCAAATACCAACTTTTGCCTTAGTTTGGCTGAATATGCTCTGAACCGAACTAATCAAATTTATTCAACTCCAATAGAGACTTTAGGTATAAAGGGAATATATTTTCAATTGACCCTGAAATTTTATGTACGCCGCCTAAGGCTTGATAAAAACTAGATATGCTTGAACAGTTTCAGCTCAAATTTGTATAGAAGCACAATACATGGCATGAAATTCTCATATTTGTAACAAATCTGTACTCATTTTGTTCAATTTGTGAATAAAACTGGGTCTTCCATCAACTTCAACCCAATCTATAAAGTCATGCTAATAAAATTCCCAGTGGTCCTTTTTGTGAAGCTATTAACTATTGTGCTGAGACAGGGAATACAAATAGAAAAGTAGTTCAATGATTCCAGCAATCATTTGACAGTATGTCAGTATGGCATGGGAATCATTTCTCTGTTCCTTATTGTCATCATAATCTCATTTCCGCACCTATGTTCTGGTAGTGCACAATCAATAATTACTTACTAATTATGTGACAAAAATTGAAGCTCCGTCTCCCTCTGTATTGTTTTTCGTTTCTGAACCATGAATTGGGAGTAGCTTTTGCTAACAAAATCAATAAAGGTCTTTAAAAAACATTTTATTTTTAATTTTGCAAGATCTGTAGAAGGGTGGATGTCACCTAGATGCTAACGGCATTGTAGAAAAGCAATTCATACCAGGCCTATTGTATTGTAAAAGATTGAAAGTGAAAAACTTATTGATCCATTTAACAAGGAATCATTTCTGCTGACACAATACATTTGCCTAACAGATGATTTTGTTTAGTTCAAAACCAGAAAGTATTGACTGAAACATGTGAATACCTTCTGGTTTCAGTAGTCTTCTTTGTGCTGCACCCTACCATAATGTGTCTGGGTTTTCACATAGGCATTATTGATGACCAACACTCCCATCATGTTGTTTGGAATGAATAGGTCTAGAATATTAGGTTGTGTTTGGCTGAGGTGCTGACTGCACAGTTGGCTTAGAAGTATAAAGAAATGTTTTACACTAATTTAACAAAATTCTTGTTTATGTTTCCATAAATTTAATCACAGAAATGTATGCACAAGAACTGAAGCAATCAGAGATTACTGACCTCATTTCTAGATTTTGGGTATGCACAGTACGAAAATCATGGGGTGCTAACATACACTACGTTGTCCTCCCACCAACTCTACACAGTTCACTTTAGTAAAGTATATAAAGTATTGCAAATTATACATATAATGCAATTTATAAAAAATTAAGTAACCTAACAGGGACACTTAATATATACATATAATATATGCATACATTCAGCATAGCAAATTGCGCACAACTACAAAAATGTTGCCTGATATCATATGCTGTGTGTGCTATTATCATTGTCAGGCATTTTTATATATTAGGCATTTTAAATTGCATTCCATAGTGTGCATGCACTTTATTACCTCTTTTAGGGTACAATGTCTGTCACTTGAGCCTGTAGGCACACAACTCTTGACCCCAAAACAATAACTCCCAATAAACATGTAGAATGTTTTCTTGGTTTCTGAGCCCATGAATTTTGTATAAAATATTGCATTTTTAATATTGTGCATAGTAACACTGTGCATAGTAACAATATGATAAAAAAGTTGCTTCTTTTTCAGTGCTGCGTATATGCATAAGCTTAATGTGTCTAACGGTAGGTTGGGCCCTGTGTGGAGCATGGTGGCCACATATCAGTATACCTCAGTATGGCCTTTTATAAAGTTTTACACTGGTTGCTGTGTGCTACTGTACATTGCACTTTGACTTTATTCTTTTTACTGTTTAACTGAAAAATGCTTTGATGTATCAAACAATAATTATATACCAATGCACAGACTAGAAATGAAAGCAATTAAGATGTCTGCCCAATTTGCCATCCAATTAGGAAAGATGGCAAGCTCTTTCCTTGAATGTAAGTATGGTAGGAGAAATAAACATATTAAATACTGTAATTTTCAGTTTTATTTTTCTTATATATAATATAAATCTCAAGACCACCAACCTGGTGCCTGTAAACCATGTGGCTATACCTCTTTTCTATTACGCATTTATTATATCATTGCTTGAATCTTGCTGGGAGTATGGGAGCTGTGGATGCTTACTCCCTTCTGCAAATACTAGGTGCCATTACTTGAGCCTTGGAAAATGTACATTTCTTAACTACCTACTTCATGTAAGCCACACAAAAAGTATTAATCTACATTATCAGCAATATAGCAAGTGATGTAGCATTTAAAAAAAAAAACTCTGAAGGTGGCACCATCCATTAATTTGATTTCTCCAGTTTCTTGATCTGCATTCTTGTTTTGGGGCAGTGACTCAAAGTACTGAATCCAAACTGTCAGCTTAAGCGTTACCTAAAAAAATGACCCTTCTTTAGACATTTTTTATACTAAGTAACAAACTGATGATTTCCTGTACCCTACACTTTTCAATTCAATCCTGGAACCCAACCAACTTAGCACTTCCTATTTATAAATATGTTTGTATGTATTTGTCATTGATATGCAGGCATCTAAATATTTTTTTCTCCCCACTAGTACGTACCTAATGGTTGACATGCATATAACATTCAATTCCCTTTTTGGCACATTAACATTATATAATTAGAAGAATTTGGATTTGATATTTTGTAGTCAAGGAATTATTTATTGCCACATTTTAGATGCTAAATGAAATGTGTGTCATTTTCTTGATGTAATTTAACAGGAGGGCCATCATGGCACAAAACAACGTAATACATATTAAGCTTGTACTATTGAAAATGTAGTAGTATTAAACACTTATGGCTGGAATTATAAAACATTCCCTTGTGGGAATCTTCCAGGTCCATATGTTTTAAGTGGTAATAACCGATTCTCACCAGGGAATATTTGAGGGAATTTTTAATTCTGTTTTATGAATTGGTGAATACTTCCCCCACCTGCCAATATATGCATGTGTACAAACATACAGTAAATATTTGTATATACATTCCTCACCCCAACTGGAATACCATTTTAACAGATGTCTCTTTTCACATGCCGTGAAATCTTTATTTCCTTTCCTAGGCACACTAATCTGTGTAAGTATACGGTAATTCATCTTGTTTTTTTTCCATGTTAAGAAATAGGAATCAGGTAAAATATGGTCCTAAAATGTAGGGCCTTTGTATTCTCCCAGGACTGATGTTACACTGAAAGGTTTTGTGGTGTGGTATGGTATTAAATGTTCATAAAAGGTTCCAGCTATAAGTGCCTTTTCCAAATCATGCTAACCCTTACGTTTTGTTAAGCAACCAACACATGAGGCCCTGGTGGATGCAATGGCCTATATTTTTCAATTAAATGGAGAATTAAACAAATTTTTGCACTCTTCATTTTTGGTGTGATGTTCTTCTCCTTCAATATACTCTTTACCTCCTTAAGACCCCTACATCCATAGGAGTGAATGAAGGCCACTGTATTCTGCTGGATATTTTTTACTGCACATCACAGGTCAGGATATGAATCTAGCATCTAGTCACATCTTCTAGACTAGAATGGTGGACTCTAAACTTTGGGCTTGGCTTTATATATGTCCAGTATAGTAAAGAAAGCAAACAAAAAAAAACATAATATAGACAATGCTGTTTACTTGTATGTACAGTTTAATTTCAACTACATAAATTAGAAATGCATCTTATAAGCAAGTCAAAAAACATTACAGTTGTATGTACACCTTTCAGCTACAAGTAGAGGTCCGCTTTCCATATTTTTGGAATGCCCCATCACTACAGTACCTGTTTATTGGAGTAGCTGGACATATTATATTTAAAGAAAAAAAGACAATGTTTCATGCCCCATGGTTCTGTACCACTAATTAGAAAAATATACATCTTTCACTGTATAGGGTTTCCCCCAAACAATGATTGACTTCGGAAGCTTTGAATTTTGGAATGGTTATGAACATATGGCGCCTCTGTGTTTTTTTTTGTTTTTTTTTAAAGGCTACATTGAATACATGTCACTTTATGTCCCTACAATCTAGTTCTAAAGTGAAAAATAACACTGCATGTATGCAGGGAAATATGTATAAAATAAGAATATTCAACACAAGTGTCCGACCATTCACACTTATATACATGCCTAACAGTCAAATGCAGCTTTTTTTTTTTTTATAAAGTTCTCTTCCTATGTACAGCCAACATGCCTATAATCTAGAATAACATACTACATTGTTTTTAGGGGTGTGAATAAAAATAGCTAGCAGAAGAAAGTGCTATATATTTACACTGCGTTTTTACAAAAGTTTTACACAGTGATCCTTGGTGTCCAATATTTTTTTGGATGAAAATTTTGTAGGTTTCTGCAAAATGGCTGCACAACTATATAACCAACCAAACTGAATGCGGTTTTGATCTTCAATTTAGGACACAGAATGTCCTTTTCCTCAAGGGACCTGCAAAAATGTATTCATGCAAAGTAGTGGGGAGGTGTCTAATGTCTTGTCGGAACAGCTGCTTGTCAGAATATTCATTTCCCTGCAGTTTTCATGTGTGTGAAAATGTCTCCGAAATTGATTATGGAAATTCTGACAAATGTCTTAGGAATAGCAATGAGCATATCATTTTCTAGCTATGGCAGTCACTGGATTTGCCACTAATTGAGTATGTTAATCCCTTTTAAATGTTTTAGAAAAACGTGTTACATGGGTGATTGGCCATCATGTTATTTTTCTGCCTATACAAATACTTAAATTATAAGATATCAATAAACAGTGTGTAGCATTTCTATTAATTCTGTCAAAATAAATATTGTAATATAACAGACCATACACAAATTGTTCAGTATAATTATGTTGAAATTAAGCTTATATATTATTCTTTGCTGTTATTCTACATACATGAAGGTTTACATGAACAGAAAATCTATTTGTGTAATGTTAGCCAAACAGACATTTATACTAGACCTGCAAGGAAACTAATGCTTGCAGCAAGTCATTTGTAACACATTTTTGTATGCAAAAGACTCATTTATGGAAGATGCAAATCAGTAGCTTCAGTAACACAAAATAAATTCCACCATGATAGGAAAATCCTAACTACTGAGCATAATTACCAACTCAATAGGAAACATGGGTTATCATTTCATGGTGATGGTTTTTGTGATCAGAAGAATGAAATTTGTGCCAGTCACAAGGATAAAAATCTCTACCATTGCTATATGGTGCTCAGTGTTTGCTTAGAGAGTAAAACATCCGCCTGTGAACAGCTAGGTCCCTTTTGAGGATCAAATGCTTCCTTCCATGCCCATCGCTGGTGGCTATCAAAACAATCAATAAGAACTAGAATTTGCAAGACTATTTTTGTTTCTACAGTTCTGGCATTTTTGTATCAATCTTATAAAAGGTTAACTGCAAATGAAGAAGTCATCACCTATGACTTCAGATAAACCCAAGTTGGATTTATAAGGAATATCATCACATTTCATATGGAATAGTAAGCATCTACTGTGTAATAAGCATCTATATGCCTTTGCATGCTCATCTGTTTAACACCTGCATGACTTTTAATATTCTTGAAAAATACAGTAGTGTACATACATACCACACCTGTCTTATTTTTACTAGCACTTTCACTTTCCACCATGTTTCTATACAATACATGCAGAAATAAGCCCTCCGTTGGTCAACTAAAATGTGTTGCATTGTTTCAGAAGTGTCAAGCACTAACTTTTTCCTATTTGTAGGATAAGGGACAATGAGGTAAATTGGTCTATGAGTCTGTGGTATAGAACGGAAACACACTTTAGTGGCTTAGTGGAAACAGAAGATGGAGGACTATTCCATAATGAAACAGTAATACAGATATGTGTCTGAAAAAAAACATTATTGTTATTATCTCACAGCTTTTTCAGTCTACAGTGATATAGACTTTTTTTTTTTTTAATATGATAAAATACAGTTTTGACTGCTTTAATGGATTTACCTGTTGTAAAAAAGCACATGTTGCAACTCCTGTACACAATTGATGTGCCGGACAAGGTTTACACCTATAGGTTGTTTGTAGAAGAAAATGGAAAAGGGTTTTTTTTTGGTAAACAGTACTTCTAATTGAATACTGATACCAGGTAAAACAGGAGAGGGGAAGATAGGTATGCTTGAGTAGTATGTTCAGTGCACAACTTGCTCTGAGCTACGTTGGACAGAGCTGGGTGTAATAAATAAAGGAAAGTCATCAAAACACAACCAACATGAATATGATAAAAAGACAATACAAAGAAAGAGTACATAAGACTGTAAATAGATTAACAAGGTAACAGTCTATTGACACATTTACTGTGCTCTGTGATTGCCTACATTCCAGACATTGGTCAAGATCTGGAACAAAGGCAATGGCGTTTTGAAATAATATTATTTATTAACAGTTTCCAATAGTTCACAGTTATCTGTTTACTATCCAGCAGTAAACTTGTTTAGAAACAAATCTGTTCAGCATTTATGGGTGAGGACTCCGGCCAGCGAGAGATTTTAAGTTTTTAACAATTTTTGTTTTTCGTGTCTTCTCCTCCTCTTCTACAGCACTCACAGTTACTATGTTCTTATTGTGTAGGGGCGACAGCTGGGTTGGATTGATAAGCAGGAGGTAGAATCCAGTAAGGAATCTATACGCAACTGAAGATGTAAAGCTGAAAATACGGAAGACTGTGAAATTGCCATAATTGTTTGTTCTAAACAGGCACCAGAGCCCAGTCACTGGAAATTCATTTAATTTGCTTGTCTGCCCTCAAGCTGCAATGATTCACGTCTGCTGTGCTGGAGAAACGCCTGACATGCTCCAATCAGTCAAATCCCACTCAGTGCAAATGTGTCCATAAATAATGGCCATTTCATGGCAGAAACTTCATACATTAGGCTCTGCCCAATAGTGCTGACCTGGAAAAAACAAACAAGGAAATAAAACAAGATATAACAGACAACAATAAATCTTCAGTAGTGAATCCTCAAGTCATAGACATACACAAGCACCGTCACTGCTTGTAGGATTCTAGATTATATAAAATCTATTATCAACTCCATTTTTATTATAGGTCATATAGAAGTTGACTGATTTGTTGCTGTGGACCAAGTCCATTTATTAAATAGAATCTTGAAAAAGTTGTTCCTTGATTCCTAGGCTGCTTACATTACTTATTTCAGTATTGAGAGTTTGACACAAATTCATCGTAATTCTATGTGGTACCACTGCTGGTGTAATTTCACCACAACTACCATGGAGCGCAGAGGTCAGAAAATTGCTGGATTCATTGAAGGCATTTAACATTAATATTTTCCTTTGGAACGGTAAGTCATCTTAAAAGCAATATTTTAGTTACAGTTAGCAAGCCAAGAACTGATTGTCAACCAAATTCAATGTCGTAGATAGCTCCACAGTGAGATATTATAGTTTCTGACTTCACCTGGGAGTGTTCCCACTCATTGTTTGTGTACCAGCTCCTAATGTTGTAGTCTTTATAACAGGGCCGTCCAACTCCAGTCTTTCTGGGCCACAAACATGCCAATACTTCATATAATGTCTGTGGATTCAGGCCATTCAGGACTAGAGTTAGACGTCCCTGTTGTAAAACCCTTAAATAACTTCAGGGATATATGAATGTTGCCACATAAAATGGTCTTAATATTGCTCTATTTTGAACTAAAAGTGCAAATTGCCTAGGAAAATTTAATTGTTGGTTTATCTCATGGTGAACCACACTTTCAAAATGTCAAGGATTATAAAAAACAAGTTCTAAATAACAGGCTACCATAATGAGCTCATCCACATAGTGGCACCGCAATAGAAAACTCAACCCAGTAAGCAAAGAACTTATAATTTAATGTATCAAATATGTAACATGGGAAAACTAACATATAAAAGACAGTGGACACCAAGCAATAAAATTTAAGAAAAAAAACATACAAATAGGTTAAAAATAACACAGAGGCTCAGTTATCTGGCTACTCAATGAAAATGGTCACTGGATTTTGCAAAAAGATTTTTGAATATGACTATCCAGTGTGGCAGAAATACACATAGGCTTTGGGGTTGGTATGGACCCTGACACACACCTCAGACTTTTCCATCTGTCCTTCTCAATATGATTTTCAGGACTCTCATTTTCATAGGAGGCCAGGTACAGTGCTGCAGAATGAAGTGAAAGCAAACTTTGGTTAGAAAATATGCATAACTCCGATAAAGCACTAAATATAAACCTAATAACATAATATTGTTAGGAATATAATATAATAAAAAAAAATAATTATTCATTTACACCATCCATTTAAGCCAACAGAATAATTAATTTAAAAGCTTTCCCAAACTTACTGTAGGGACTAGATTGCTTTAGATAAATTGGCATAAAAATACATGATAACCAATTTCTGTTTACTGTAGTTGTTTTTTTAGGTACCTGCTGTCTTTATTATTTATATTGTAATAGATAAGATTCTTACCGTCTTCACTGAATATTGGAGCCGTCAGAACATAATGTAGGATCTTCCGATCTTTTTCAAATGGACACTCAACTTGTTTCCAAGCCATGAACTCGGTGACTTGCTTTGCCAACTCCCAGAATTTCTAAGAGATTGGAAAAAAATATGCATTAGTAAACCTATATGAAAGAAAACATAGGGGAACGAGCTACAATTTTACATAACTAAACTGTCACAGTGATCTTTAAATAATTGGGAAAATTACAGAAGAATTTTAATTGAATTATTTAAAGAGCCTTGAGACACTAAAACAAAACAGGACAACTTCCGATACATTACCAGATCACAAAACCCTGTTTGAAGCAATTAATTTATCTGATTACATAAGTATATCTTTTCAAAATGTGGTGCACCTATGGCAAAGAACAACATTTGCTCCCATAAAATTTTGCATAGGAATACTGATGTTCAACACTAGAAGCACGAAGTTTTGGCAGTAGGGATACAACTAACTGCGGTTACCCAGTGCAAATCAATCTGAAGTCACCTTTTATAGTCTTGCTTAATTTAGTAAGGTGAAATATGATTGCTTGCTATAGGTTATTATAGTGAGTTACATCATGTTTTATTCAGTAAAACAATAGGGCAGTTTTAGTAAAATTTTAGGGGATGCAATAAAAAAATAAACTGATGTTGATGCCCAGATCATCAGAAGTCTCACTTAATTTTTCCAGTGATTATGAAAACTCAATTGGCTACTACTGGCCACAACTCCGTTTTCTACTTCTGTTCTACCAACATGTTTAACAAATAAACCCCAATGTATAGACAGTGAGTTTATTGTCAGTCTCACAGATTGAAAACTAGCTTAGTCCTAAACAGGCAGTTTACTTACTTCAAAATTGACATGTCCATTAGGAAGACGGCTGGTACAACCCTCATTTAGAAAGTAGATGTCCTTGATCAGCAGACTGCAGAATGGGATCACAATCTATATAACAAAATAGTAAGATCCATAGTAATTATTATCAACAAATCTCCATGTTTTATACAGTTTTTTTTTATTTAGACTAAAGGCATGCAAATAGCTTATAGAAGAGAGTAACACATTTACTGCAGTAATAGCACAGGTAGAAATGTTCTAACAGTCGCAACACGTCTGCTGTAATTGTAACGTCTATGAAAAATGACAGCAAGGCATAAATGTGCTTAAATATTGAAGAGCTACTCTCCTAAATGGATGCCGCACAGCAAGCAGCTTGGCGGCTGTCCAAAACACAGAAAGAATTCGACACAGCATTTTTGGAATTACAAGCTTCACTTACTAAAGATGGATATTTTATTTATAAATATAAAAGCAAAAGTGTTCAAGTATGTCAGCAAATTGGGGAATTGTGGGATGTCACCAAACTGGCTGTTAAAGAACTTTAGTGTTTAAGTATGTAATATTGGCTAAGCGAAGAGTTTCCCTACATATTTTCTTTGGAAAGATTAAAAAACTCTCTTCTAGACCATTCTTTTTTCCAAAAACTTTGATAGGGTATGTCTTTGATAGGGCATGATAGGGTATATGGGGTCTTTTTTTAAATATACATTCACACATTTTTCACATTAGATTTAGTCAGAAAATGTGTTTATCAGTGTTTATTCATACATATTTCCACACAAAAAGCGTTATTTTTTTTTGAATGGAATTTGTTTTACATTGTAGGCCTATAATTCTTAGGCATAACTAATAATATTGGACATAGTTCAGTGAAATTTAATAAAAAAAAAACTTTAAATAAAAAAACAAATAGCGAAACATGTATTTTATATATATTTTAAAGATCTCTTTGTATTGGACTCAATACAGCTATTTTGTATTGAGTCCAATACAAAATTATTTGAATTTCACGCCCCTCCTCCCGCCCGCACCAGCATCACCGGGAAACCCTGGAGAACTTCTCTCCATTCGGCGGCTGAACACTGAACAAAGAAGACGTGTCCGGAGGAGCTGTGGGACCAGCAGGACAAGGTAAGTGGGTTTTTCAGTAGTATTTTGATGTCATACAATGTTGTATGACAAACAGATTGCACTGTAACGGTATTTACTACCATTTGCTCTTTTGAATTTGGCACCAGAGTTAAGCCAGCGTGTAGCCGCCATAACTCCGGGGTACCCCAGCCAGCTGTTGCGGCCAGCGTATTTCCGCGGCAGCCTAATGACATTGTCATCAGGGGACGTAAACCGCTGGATGCAGCTGCCGGATCGGGTGCTTTTCTGCACCTGACTGGAGTATAAGCCGAGGGTGACTTTTTCAGCACATTTTGGGTGCTGAAAAAGTAAGCTTATACTTGGGTATATACAGTAATTATTTTTGCACCTAGAATGCCATAATGCTTTTTAGGTTTTATTGAATCTTCTTTAAACATTATTTAAATATTCAAAGAATATAACTTTGAATCTTCCTGTTATGTCTACTGCTAGTCCTAAAGTTAGCACCTGAGTGAACCACAGACACATTGGTTCCCCACAAATGGTATTGAGAGTTAACAGATTAGCAGTTAATATGCAGGAAATTACATATGGAGATCTTGCATAAAGCTTATAAACAGTAAGCAATCTGAAGTTTTTAATTACATTTTCAGGCAATTCAGAATGTTTTGCAGTGCTCATTTTCAGCAAGATGCTGTTAAACCAATGTAGCATAACTGACATGCTTCATTGAAGCTTCTGAATAATACATGTTTTAAAAGATAGATTATTCTTCAGCATACACATGCTTGTCTAATGAGTTATTTGGTAGATATAGTCTGGTTAGGCATTTTAAATTAAACTGTGTTGCGCCTGGCTGAACAATGACGTCGAAAAAAGCAAGAATGAAGACAGCTTTCTGTAAACCTGTGCCAGCTTGAGCAAGTTCTATACCATAATAGTACTAGAATATACTATAATTTTTACTCCTACTTTTTCTATATTTCCCTGATTTATTCCACTATCTATCCAAGATACCATGCAAATACTGACTTGTAAAAGTCAGTGCTTGCATAGGGTTTTATACACACATTCCACTAGACCATGCATGGGATTTAGGTACCTAACTGGAGGGTTATTGTTAATATTAATAATAAACGGGATTAATAAAGCGCCAACATATTATGCAGCGCTGTACAATAAATAGGGTAAACTAGGCACCTTACAGTGGGTGCTATATAGTGTAACACACTTGCTAGTCTTTACAGAATAAAGGTTCATTTTAAGTCTATTTTTTAAAACATTTCCGAACAACTCATCTGTAAAATATACATTAGGGGTATTTTTGTAAGTAATGTATTTAAGCAGCTTTTTTGTACAAGCAAACATAAAACTTCATGTGGCCTGTATTGGCCAACTGGATTACATGGTGTATGGTTATTCTTGTATGTAATACGTTAAAATGTTTCTGATTTAAAAAAAATAAAAATAAAAAAAGAATAGTTACTCTAGTCTGCTAAAAATCGCCAGTTGACAGCTGCAATCTATGTAAGAAGTTTCAATATGGTATTTTTGTAGTTTGCTTTGGTTATCAACTGCAGTCTCTCTAAAAAGGGTAATATTGATTTTTGTACTTTTATTACCATTAGCTGCCATCTGTGTGTATTCTTGTCTAAATCCATTGTGTAAACAATAGTAACATCTGTCCTTCTACAAGTGTTTGCCAAGTTGTATGGACAACATACCTTCTCCCTGTTGCTGTGGGCGGTTAGAGACCTTTGAGCTGCACCACGCAAAGCAGTTCTATAATTGTAGAAGTTGCTGGAAGGATCCATTTGATGCTGGAACAGAATTATATGATTATATTTTTTAGACAAAACATGACATTACATATTATATAAAACAGAATTATAATGCACAAAAGCCATGCTGATGGCAGACTTATGGTGTCCCATTTAAAAAAATAAAAATACTTGTGGCCCTTTATTTATACAACTTACTAGATATAAACCTAAACTAAAACCTCAATGGCAGGCCATCAAACTCAAGAAAATATACATGATGCTTCTAATTGGTGTTACTTTAAACCTACAGCAGTATAATGACAACTAATCATTCCCATTCTTGTGATTTTCCCATCCCCCAGCTTTAGTTCTTGCAGTCTTCAGAATTTAATTTTTATATCAAGAAGGTAAAAACTCTCCAACTGGGATCAATCTTTTTTAAATGAAAATGTTAATTTCCTTTGTAATAAATTACATTTCATATCATAGCAGCCTCACATACCTCAAGAATATCAAACTTCGCAGTCTTGACTTTTGCCCAAGTTTTCTTTAGCCGAGACACAGGGCTCATGTTCATGCCAGCTGCAGAACATAAAATACAGTGTAAATAAGTTTCAAAGCATGATTTCCCCAAGCTTGTATTATTAAAAAAAAGGAATTCACATGAACTAAAATATTTAAAAGATTTATATTAGTGCGGCAAGTATATTTCTTTAGGTCACATTCTTAGCAGTAAAGTCCCAAAAGTAAACTGTTACAGAAATTTACATTTAGCAAGGAGTTTTATATATATATATATATATATATATATATAGTCACACAACACACAAATACTTTATGGGATGTAGTAGTCCTGATACTTGGGAAGTCGACAAATAGATAATTCCCATAGCTAATATCCACTTAAATGTGCAACAGGTGGCACAGGCAATCCCTCCAGCATGGGTCAATAAATCTTTTTAAATTGACTTGGACATGTAAAGCTAAATTAAACCTAAAAAACATACGCAGACAGCTAAATGAATGATGAAATACATATAATAGACCAGTTTTACCTCCTTTAGGATTTGTATTTCTGTCCATCAAGTTCTGATTTTTTTACCAGGTACAGACATAAAAATGATCTATTGGATGTGGCATTGGCTTTACTATTGTCTATTGGTGAAGTTTTAACCTTTTAGTAGCTTCCACATGGCATGACATTTATTCATACAATCATTGTGTTATCTAGTGTTTGGGAGTTCATGATTAGTTAAATCAATAAGTTAACAGTTAACAGTTAGAGGAAGTAGTTTTTTTTATATTGCAATTCCCTTATTGCCCAACTGATAAGCACAGATAAGAGTTTAGATATCTAAGGGAACTTTTTCTTCTCAATATAAATTATATACATACATACACTCACACATTTATCAATATTCAAATTTATTATTAACTTAACTTACAAATAATCGCCATCAGAGAGTTGAAATTTCCAATGTTGAAACATTCCCGAGCAACGTCAATAAAAAACTCAATTATCCGGGCTCTGTGTTTCTTCTTAACAGGCTGTGGGTTAAGAGCAATAAAAATACCTTAACAGAGAGCCTAAAGTCTAACAAATAAATGACTGCTATTGTCTTCATTTCTTACCATGCAGATTTCAGTCGCAACAAGGTAGCTTAGCCGATTAAACCACTCTACATAGGCTTCCAAATTACGAGTCCTTTTACGATCACTGTAACAGCTCTGTTGTGGAAAAGGTTTCATAATAAAATGATTGATATATATTTAGATAAATGTAAAAAATCATAACATTTAAAGTTGAGCACTAAGTTTGAAAACCAGGGTCAGACGGGGTAGTTTACAATTTTGGAAATGGGCAAGGCAACTAATCTATCCTTATTTTACCTTTACATTACATAATACCTGCAGAGCATTTAAAGTATTTTCAATTCTATTGGTAGATCTATACGTTTGTTAATCATATTTGTGTTACAGCTAATAATGAGCCTTGTTTCTTTGTTTGAGGTGTAATTATATATCTACATGGGCACAGCCTTATTTTTGTCACTGCATTTGCCAGCTTCTGCTTTGAAGTGCTACACAATAATTGTGCTTTTTTGCTACTTTTTACATTGGAGTCTATGAGTTGGCTGACTCACTGAGAACAATACATTCCCTGTGTGGCTGATGTTTAACATGTCTACATTAAATATAATAACACAAATAGGGAGAAGCAATCCAAAAATTGGAAAAGCTATGTCAGATATGTGATCAGTAAAAATATACACTTTCCCTTTCAAACAACTAACAATATGTTTTCTATTAGCGGTAAGAAAATAGGAAGTGGTATACAGCAACACCTAATAAAATTATACTATGTGTACAAAATAGATTTTTACTTTCATAGCTTTATCAGAAAATGTCATTATGTATCTCGTAATAGGATAGTATGAATTCTTTAGGCCACAGGGCATAAATGTACTAAGTAACATTCTGTTATCCTATTCTAGCGCAATCTATCTGTGACAATGAGAGTATAAACCTAAAATTAGAAACCCCCCCAAGCACTTTACCTCATTGTTGTCTAATGGATCCTTCTGCACAAAAGCTTGTACAAACTCTTCTGGTCCAATGTAACTTAGCCTCTCCTGTAATGCAAGTTGTAAATGCATGAGTACATTCACCATACATCAATTTAGCTTTAATGCTTTAAAAAGCTTTTTTTTCCTCCTGTTGCTTACCAGCTCTATATGAGTTAGCTGCTGAGCTAAAGTATAGGGGTCACTACAGATGCTGATGATATCCCTCTGTATTGACTGTGGCTTGCTCTTTAGGATGGCCATACGATCAGCAGACTGGGCATTGATTTTGGCAATAAGTTCCTCATACTGGCTTAAAGCAGCTAATTTCCGGATAAGATTTTGTATAATTTGCTGGACAGTTTTTCTGTACATCTGAAAAATTAGTAATGTTTTAGAATTCAAATAAATCAAACATGTATCATCAGAAAAAAATCTTTAACAAAGATGAGAAAAAGGTCCTCCAGTTTCAGGAAAATCATACTCATTGGAACAATAAACTTAGACTATAGTAGGAACATTAGACTAGGACTACAATAAGAACATTGGGCAAAGCTTATTAATTTTCAGACTGTATAATAACTCCTTGAAAAGTAAAAAGAAAAAAAAAACTGTTGTAGTAAACGTATCACTTTTCCATCCAACATTCAGAGTTAACTTACACTAAACAGTCTAACAGCCGATGCCAATATGAATCACGCTAAAGGTATTTTGTTGTATTCCCAGCAATGTCTGCCCACATCTAGAAACTTCTGTTCTTTCAACCTTATGCAAGTCTTGCTACTTAGCTGCTGTCCTGCTTTTTTGTGCCGACACAATTAATAGACCCTTGACAATGAGCCGTTCCTAGTAGTGGAATTTGCCAGCACAAACACTCTTAATACTGTTTGATCCCACACTGGCCTGTACAGGGCTATGATCACAGGGTCAGTTCTGTCCTCAAATGTCCAATAAACAAAGGCTGTTTTGATAAGCTATTCCTTGTACATAACATAACCGCTCACACATTTTTTAAAGAATTACATGAAAGAATACTCTTGATAGTTCTTCTAGTTAACTATTAAAAGAATGCACTGAGCTGAGATAGCATTGTACGCCGACTTTGGTGCTAGGTGATCCCTGCTGAGTATTTGTGGGGTAATGTAGCACTTGATTAGTAATCTTTCTGTATTTTACTTTGTTTATTGAGGAGCACAGTATGTTACCGTTAAATTCCCTGCACCGCTGAACCTTATATCAAATGACATCAGGGACATCTATTTGTAGCAGACAGAATTCAAAGTGTCGCTATTCATACAAATGCTAATACTGAGGTCTTGTGTTGGGAATAGCTGTGAATAACTATCAGTGGACCATCTAGTAGGCTCAGAGACTACACAGTGCTCTTCACGTTATTTAAAAGAAAAAATGCTGAATGTTTTTTTCTGCTTACAAACTTTATCGTATCGTAACAAAATTCTAATCGTATGGTTTTGACCTTAAATCTATTTTTGTGATCTCATAATGGGCTCAGTTGGTTATATTGGCCACACACGCTGCACGTTAAGTAAACACTGCATCTACTAATTGTGTATACTGTGATAAGACTACCAATGTAAGTCAATGGCTTGAAAGGCATACATGTGCAGATTTTAACTATAACCAAAATTTTTTATGACTGGTTAGGTAATATTGGTTATGGTAAAGTGGAATGAAGTCACCTGAAACCTCCCCAACAGATCCATCAATTGGAACAATACCGTGACACAGGTTTAACTGCTATACAAAAAAGCCTAGAGTTAATAGGCTACTACTATAAAAGTTACCCCAGCCTGGAAATAGCACGGTATCAGTAGTGCTCTGCAATCTGCATGTACTTTGTAAGCTTTATTGTGACATTAAGTCAATTGTTTTCCATCTTTTTTCAAAGAATTGGCTAGAATATTATTTGGCATCCACCCAAACTGTCTTAAGCATGCAAAGCTGTTGCATATGCATATCAGAAACCTCATTGAGGCAGACAATAATAAATTGTTCCCTATAAAGCACATCAATATAAAAAAAATAATATTCACTATATAGATTTGTTTGAAAAAAAAATATCAGAAACTAACTTCTATCAGTTAGGTTATGACAAATGACCAGGTCAATGTTTATTTTATAGAAGGTCACAAGATGAACCCATCTGAACTGCTAATAGCCATGGAAAAAGTGCAGTCATTCTTGTGATTTTCCAAAAACAAAAAAGGTCTTCTAGAGTAGTATAATGAAAATAAAATAGGGAAATATTACGTGTATATCAGACAAGGAGCTTGTGTGAGCAATCATTGTCATGTGAGGAATCAGTACACTATGATAGACATAAGGTTAGGAAGGTTTCTGTGAACTCAATGTAGTCATCTCTTGTGCACCATGTAATATTTATTGCATTCAAATCTGTGCTGCGACATGTAGTAGCTTTAAAAGGCATTGTTCAAGACAAAAAAACAGACCTTGCCAAGCTATTCTCATTTGTCTAACAGGATATTAGTGTCCAGTCTTCTGAGCTGCACACAGCTAGTATAAGGAAAATACACGTGTATCCACTACTTTTAGTAAAATACTGGTGTGTAGCTGCAAAGAACTAATGGTAATGGGAATCTGTCACTTTTGATCACATTAGGCACTTACAGAGTACATAGTACACTGTGTAATTGGGCAGAGACACTTACATTTAGTTAGTTTGGAAAATGCTCTGCTTAAATTTAAATATGAAGTCTAAGCCAATGAGCTGGACCAAATGCTCCATAAAGCTCAAGCTACAGAAGAGTTGTCATATGCATGAAAGTAGACATGTTTTTCTGTAAACGACCTCAGTATAAATAGCTGCATAGAAAGAAAAAAGGGAAAAGCACTTTACCTCATCTCCATGAGTGATGCGATGAGCTGTGTCCTTTAGATTTCTCATCATTCTCTCATCTCTAAAATCATAAGGAAAGGTCTCGGTCCATTCTGTTAGCAACTGAAGGATTTTAGGTGCAATTTTTCTGATGTGGCTCTGTGGAAGAACAATTGAAGACTACCTTCAGGAAACTAAAAAAAACCTAATAAAACGACTCATCTAAATGATTACTCTTTCTCATTGAGTTCCAAATGGATTGCAACAAAAGGAAAAACAGGTATGAAAAGAGAGAGGCAAGACATGCAAACAATTCAGTGTTAGATAACCTTAGATTGTTTATAAGAATGAGATGTCAATTCACAAATGAAAATCTAAAATTCATGTATATGCAAGCAAAGAAATACAGATCATTTGTTTCCTATGATTACTCTCCATCATATCAATATGAGTTAACCAGGAGAGTTGTTTAAACCAAGCTAAATAAACCAGTGGGGACAATCAGCTCATGTCCCTGTGTGCTTTTAATCACTTCCACCATCTGATTAAGAAGAGGAGGTTTCAGCAGAAACTATACAGCCTTGTCTCCCAAATCAGTAGAATAAACTGCAGAGAATCAGCTGGAATGTAAGATATAAACTACAACAGGGTACTGTTTAACCTTCATGAGACTGAGGGGTAACATACCTTATCAGTGCCTTGCTCATTTAGTCTCTGCTGTTCAATACAAACTTGACAGACTTTAGCCATTAACTCAAATGGATGCATGAAGAGTCGAGAGCTGAGAAGAAAAGTAAAGATGTATGTTCTCTGCAGAGAAAAAGAAAAAGTGAAAAAAGTTGTTATATATTTTGTACTGCAAGAGAACACAATGGTCATAGGCAATCTGAATCATAAAAAGGTTATACTACAGGGCAGTGTGTCAAAATGTAGTAAGATGTAAGTGAATATATAAAATCAGCTATATCAACCAAGCTAAATTACATAACCTGTTACATACATTTGCAGGATGAAGACAACTTAATGGTAAGGAGCCTGGGCTTTTATTCTAAAGTATCAGAGTGCATATTACACACTTTTCACTTTGATACATTGAGCTATTCAAGTCAGTATCAGAGTCATTCTTGTAAGTAAGCAAAAATAAGAATGCCGAAATCCCCCCACCCTCCCTTATCAGTGTGAACAAAGTTTTAATTATACAGCCATATGCCGACAGATTTAGCTACATAATTAATAAATTTGTCCATACATATGTTCTAAGATTAGAACTGTAATGTTGTAATTGATGTAGCAGTAATCATTTAGCTTTCATTTACAGTATATCAGCAGTGCCAAGTATATCATTAGCAGTACCTACTAATATGTAAAATGCAACACTAATACACATTTCATTCTTTGCTCAACCTTTACAAAATATGTAGGTAAAAGGGTTAAACAAAATGTATGTATTGTAATACTCATTTTGTTAAAAAAAATAATGTTTAAAAAAATCCATTAACATATCTTCTGGCCATTGCAGAAATGTTGACCACATTGCCATTTATCGTCTGTCACCCATACAGTTTGATATTTTTTTTCTCCCACGCTGTTTATATATTACACAATTAGGTGACCAGCTTTCTGTAATCTTTCCATTAAGCAGAGCTTGCAAAGCTAAAGCCCCCTTTCTTGGCATTTGTTATCTATTTGCCAGCCTGACTTTAGTGTAACATAGATAAGCTATCTTCTTGCTTCCTGTACTGAAAAAGCTTCCTATTCAAGCAGTACACTGTGTAAAAGTGCAAAACCGACAACAGATTTATTTTTGGTTCCCTTCAACTTACATCCGGATAGTAATCAACACTGGGCACCAAGTGTTGGATGAGTGCTTCGAGAGAGCCAGATAGCAAGTTGTTATCTTGGAAATACAGGTCGGCAGTGCTCTCCTCTTTGGAATGATACACGTTACGGTTATAAGTACTGCTGTCAAACATGGCTACCAAGGAAGGGGTTTGTGGCATTCTCTCCTGTAAAAAAAAAAAAAAAAAAACATATGCGATTACAATCACAATATATTATTACTCAATAAAGGTTCTAAGAAAATATTTGAACTGTATATAAACAACCTTGACAAACTCTAGAAGTATTTATGCAGCATTGTATTATTAGATAATTCCAAGCAAACATACTGATCAAAAAAGCTCAAATTCTCAAGTCGTATTAGAGCTTGAGATTGGTTTTCCAGATGTTAATGGATGCTTAACAAGTCAACAGATCCTCTTTCGGTATCAGTAGGAGTAAATTGTTAAATCTGATCCACTAGATTTACTACAATTGAGAACTTGCCATGATCATGTCTTGCCATTGATCATGATCATGGAACTTGCCATTATACATGTTTATGTATAAATGATAAGACTGTCACAAATATTTCTTTTGATTCTTCTCCAGAACATGACATCATTACAACTCCAGCACATTTATAAAACCAAAAAAGGCATCAACCTCCCACCTGATTTTATGAAGTTGGTTTTTAAAAGAAGCTAATTTTGGATTGTGAACAATACCAACAGAATGTGCAGACATCTGATCTCAAGAACAAGGAGTGAAGTGACAGCCTGCAGTTAAGTGCCTTCCTCCCATCTGCACAGGCTATTTCTCAACAAAGAATGTCTCAGAGAGCACTGGTGGAAAGACACTATTAAGTTATTAGCCAGATTCTTTGGAACAAAACGCACCACTCACACATATAGCTCATACTGCCCATTGAAACAAAAGAAGCATTCAATCAACTGAAGAATGAAATAGTTCAGCAAGTAAACAATGACAAAGATCTGAAGTCCAAAACACATACAGATATTAGTTGCCAAGGCCCTAACCTCTGCTAATAATTTTTTTCTTCTGCACAATAGAATATTTGCATTAAAATAGGAGGATTCATAGTCATATAAAGACAACAGGACCATGCTTTGTAAATTTGTTCAGCTGTGGATTGGGGGGGCTGCAAAAGAAAAAAAAAAAAACAGGGATATTTCAATAGTACACATGGCACAGCTTAGCCGAGCAGACATGTACCATGATATAACGGGTCCAACTGTTCCTTTTCGGCTGGACACAAAGGTTCACAGCCAGCTACATAACTGGAAAAATAAGAATTGGGACATTCTTTACTGGATTAGAAAACCAGTGGAATGGGAGCAATTAAATCTTTGTCTGCCTTTTAATCAGATTGGACGAATTGCTTTAAAAAGTATTTTATTTAAAATAAAATATTTGTTTTTGTATTAAAGGTACATTTCTGAAGATGCCAAGAAAGACTTGCTACCGCAACTATTCTGCATAATTGTTTACCAAGATGTTAGAATATCAAACACGGAGTACATGATTTGCTATTTAGCCATGTACAGCTATCAAATGTATATCCTTTGAAACAATCTTTCATGATCATTTTCAGTGACAGTGGAACAAAAAATGCTTTGAGAAAAAAAATGCATAGAATTTGCTTAACAATAGTCAGATCATTCTCAAAATGAATAGCATATAACACTAATACCTAAAAATATGTAATTAGGTGACTATAGGGATAAAAAACTTTTCTTAAGTGAAGTTAAAATCTTTAGTGGCAAATAAAATAGCTGCGTATGAAAGCCTGTCCTGACTATAGAAAAGGTCAGTTCTCTTAAATGACTGCAAGCCTTAGGGCATACTACACTTGCGTGACTATATGAATATCACAGCCTAGGCTATGTCACTTAGTATTACGTGTCTTATGCACAGGCATCAAGGTTCAGGATAAAACTGTCATGTCTTCTTAAAACACTTTCAAAGAAGAGCAGTAAATGGCAAACTAACCATATCAGGTGTTTTAGGTTATATATATCTAAAACATTGAACCCTCCACATTCTTTTCTGTGTGCTGTTGGTGACAATATTTGCATTGAGCCTATGTAACATGAAGCTAAAGAGCTTAGTAGTTAATAATAGGATTAGAAGCCCCTTATTGGCACTCAGCTGATACAATAGTAAAAAAAAAACAGATATATAAATATAGAATCTGCCCTACATTGTGTTTTAGGTAGCTGTTAGATGGATTACTTGAGTAAAGCCAATCTTGAAACCAAAAGTTGGACACTGCAACTTTGACATCCTTGAAAACCATTTAGTCAGAGTTCTTGAAAAATCGTCTTGTTGTTCAAGGAACCTACAAGTTAAATATTATATTTCTTAGACATGCTTAGTTAAGAAACAAAATATAGAGACCAAATGGGCACTTTGTATTTCTCGTAAATGTTTATATATAATCCGGCATGAGCAGATGTAGTCATTATAGAACCAAATGTGCCATCTAAAATCTAAATGCATATTCTGTTATTTTCCTTTAAAATCAAATAGATTTTTTTGGGTAGACATATTTCAGCAATGTGTTGTGGCTCTCCAAACCCAGTTTAGCTCTATTCTTTGCTGTCTCAATACAGCTAAATAAAAGCCAGGCTATTTCAGTCTTTTTGCTGGAATCTAGTAATGTAAGTAAATCCCCCAGTTGTTCTGAGGACCTATTGTAATGCCGATAGGAGGCAAACATCAATTACACGGGGCGAGACCATGGACATGATAAAAGTTAGTGGGTGATCTTTAAATAGGCTTGCAGTGTTTCTCTTTAAAATATTTCTGGGTTTCAAACACTGTGCCATCTTGTACAAAATAAGACAGCATGCAATACGAGTCCTTTTAAAAGAAGATAGAGGTTTTGTGATTGTATGTTTGGGAACAATTCAAGTCAATAAATATCTCTCACTCCTAAAGCTACGTACACACGTTCAATGGTTCTCACCCGATAATTGGCTCAGGGCCGATATGGGACGAGAATCTGGCGTGTGTACAGCGCCCAACGTCCGAATGACCGTCCTTGCGGATCCACGAACGATGAACGATCGTAATAGAAGTGAAGGGGGAGAGCACGCAGCGGGATGCCACTTCATCATTCTCCCCCTCCGCTCTTTTTAGAGCAGAATGGTGCTGTATGAAAAAATGGAAAGGATTGTGAAAGATCATTTCCAACGACTATAATTGCACCTGTGTATGCAGCTTTAAACATAGCAGTTTCTACTACAAAAGCTTTGCCATTTGGTTTGCAGAATGACAATCATGTGAATGCCTAAGGTTGGCCTAAGTTTACTATTAACCAACAAACCTAAATTACTGCCAAATACACTATCAAATCATTAACTATAACATTATGAGAAATGGTGAGGATACTAATAAGATACAATTATCCAGTGGGATCATCTACTCAAAGATTTTTTAACTCTATTTTACTCCTGAAACACAATTTGCAATACAAGGTCAATAACTGTTTAATACAAATCTCTATATCTCAAGTAAATAATATGTTCCCTTGATAAAATGCAAAGATAAAACTACAAATAATAAAAAACATGTATTAGTATTACGAATTAGGCAACCCTGGTTATCAAGAACTAACTTCCTTCTCATTGTGAAATATGCAAATACTATACTAAGGTGTGACTAGCTATGAACACCTTATGACAAATACAGTGGAAATGGTACAAATAGTTCTTGCTTTCTTCTGATCTTTACAAAAGGAAGGAAGCCTTTCATGTAGGACTGTAAAAGATGGAGTAATAAACTTTACATTACCATTGCCTGGAGAAGCAAATACACATGAACATGGAGCACTCTGCACAGCTTCGATCATGTTAAGGTTTGATGTTATAAAAGGTTCCCACACCAGGTAATGAAAAGTTCCCATATACAAGGTTTTCTGGGAATTTGTTTGCAAACAACTGACTTGTGAAAAGAGTACAAGGAACTTGTTTTTCCACTTGGTATCTGTCAGTGACCATAGATAATAGCATAAACTATATCCAAGCCCAAAAATGTAATATAAAGTTCACAAAAAATTATAGGTTAGAAAAGATAAGTGCATTACTTTTTCTCTTGCACACAAAAAAATGTTAACTCTCATAATATAAAATGTGCATGAAAAAAGAATTGTGGATGAACTCTACCATTTCACAATAAGTGTTTAATCTCTATTGCAAAAAAGTCTAGAGTCATAGGTGAGCACACCTGCACAAACACTTACAAAACAATAGCACAATCATTCGTCACTCATGCAGGTACACACATGAATGGACCTTTAAAGCCACCCACAACTAACGAACAGTGTGTACTAAGAAATATTTCCTTTTCTGCTGAGGTAAGCAGTTTGTATACCTTCATCGACAAAATTCTGTCTAGACAGGAGGAAAATCATTGTGGCAGCATTCAAAAACCATTTTCATTTGTCAACTAGACCCAGGCTGACAGGATAGAGCAATGGGACTTGGGTGTCAAAGCAATATCAGAAAACATAATTTGACAAAAGGCAATGAAACAGAAAATGCCTTTAACAGGGAGGGAGCCTTGTTAATGTATTTAGAGTAGTGAAATAGAACAGAGAATCGCTAATTGGGATCACAATGTGAGGTTAATGATATGGAAATTGGGCAACACATACACCAGGCACCAAAAATAAAATATATATATATCATTTTTTCATTATATATATATATATATATATATATATATATATATACACATACACACATACACGATAGGTATGATCTTCTAGATTGTTGCCACCTAAATATGAAATGCCCATGCAACATCCCCATTCATATTCTCCAATTAAAATCAATAAACCAAGAAATGTTGACAATAGCTTGAAGTGTGAATAATTTGAAACAGGTCTGAAGGGAACTGAAAAATGCATCGGTATGGTGTCTTGAACCAAGGTCGAGGACCACTGACCTAAACATATGTTCCACAAACCAGTCCCCGGAGTGCCCACCAGGTCATGTTGTCACAATTTTCCTAAGATGTAACAATTGAAGTAATAACAGTACATTGCACTGATTAAAAGAAACATATACCGGTACTTAAAAAAATGGAGCATCCTATTTTTCACGTTTTCTTTAAAATTTCTGTTGTGTAGCTTTAATACAGATCTGGAATCCAGGAACAAATATACAGATGGCAGATTTTAATTCAATTTTGTGTTTTAATTTACAGCCTGGTTTTGGGTTATTAGCTTAGCCTGATGACAGAAACAGCCAGGCTATTTGTATTGATAGACGGCAGCCAGCAATGGAAGCCTTCATATTTTACTCAATATAGGTTTTTCTGGAGAAGGAGGGAGACAAATAAGATGTTTTGGGGGTACCTAAGGACAGGGCAAACTGATTTAGAACTGAATAACCCACAACGTGAGGTCTCTGCAACCCAGTTGTAGTTATATCATCTGTTGTAAGTAAATGTTCTAAATATATCTAAAGCCATTCTTTGCATTTGGGTAAAGTAGAGGAGTGTAAAAATCACTCCCCTAATCTACTCATTTTTTTGCCATTGGGAGATTTCCTTTTACTTCCCCATCTTGTAGACAGTACAAGAAATGAGAGGATGTGTTCCCAAATTCGTTATTATTCGTTAAATGAGGCCACCACTTACATTTAGCAGCCAATCAGGAGGTGAACAGAGCACACCAGAGGAGCACATTGGAAATAAATAATGATGAGCAGGGTTAAATCAGCTAATACTCAACTTTCATGCATACAAGTAGAACACCCAAGTAAAAGTTTTAAAGAATTACCAGCTAATGTGTTTACTGGTCCTTAGATAAATATTATTCTGAGGATCTTCATTGTTATTTCATTACAACAGCACCAGTGTGACTGATGACAGTTACTGGAACACCTTATTAGTTTGTCACCAAACAGTGACACCTGGTAAAATAGCATGTGAACACTTGTGGTATTTTGCAAACAAATGTGGCAATGCCTGTTAGAAAAAGGGAGGATCTTTAAATAGCTGCAAAAAGCAGACATATCAGAATGTTACAGTCCTTTGTAAGGCTGGGAAGGGATCTTTTTATTTGTCTGACACTTGTACAATATGTACGTCATCAGAGGAAAAGAAAAAAGAAAACTGGTTCTCTAACGTCAAACCTGACAATGATAATTTGGCTGAAAGCCTTGTCCATCCCAAGAATTTCAGTATGCTTTAAAAATGATAATTATCTTTTATTATCACTTGCTATAAATAAATGGTATTTGACATGGCATTATATATATATATATATATATATATATATATATATATATATACATATACATATACACACACACACACACAGAACATATAAAGATATACCCAAAGAATATTGGCCATGTAGCCAAACTGCATGTAGCAGTCTCAGGTTTGTTAACTCTTGTTAGTGCAAAGCATCAATATTGGTGCTAGAGAGCAGCTTGGAGAACAAGGAGAGCCCTCACCATAGCTTGGGGAGCAAGGAGACCCCTCACCATTGATTGGGGAGCAAGGAGACCCCTCACCATTGATTGGGGAGCAAGGAGACCCCTCGCCATTGATTGGAGAGCAAGGAGACCCCTCATCATATGCTATTTTTCATATCATGGACTATACACACACACGGACTGTGCGTGTATTGGAGGAGGGCAGTTGCTCTTTACCTCCTCTAACACAGACTTTCTTTATTAATTAGGGACATGCTGGCAGATGGGTCATAAAACATTGAAGTGCCTGCTCTGCACTAGAGAAGTGATTGTCAGCTGTTGCCAGAATAGCTGAACAGATTCTGATCATATGCGCTACCAGAGCACAGCAAGGGGCTGCCACGGCCCAAAATACAAGCATCTGCTGGGGGCGGCACTTCAAAACTACCCTTGGATGTATTTCCCCACTTCTAATAAATGCATGGCTTTCTTCTGCCACTTATATTTTGTAGGCAAGCAAAGAATTAATTATTTACACTGAACATCGCATTTTTCTTTTCCATTTACTGAAGACGTACATTTGCTGTGATGTATTTAAAGGAGATGCGTGACTGTTTGATTAAGCTTTATGTTTTGGAGCACCACACATAAAAGAGAGAAAAAAAAATGCAACCCTCAATACATAAAAGTTGCATTGATGTTACTAATTCATATAGACACAAGATAATGAATTGCTGAAATTCTAAAGCCTTGAAGTATTCATGGGATCTCAATAGTATGGCCCTCAGGTTAGCTGCTTTTATGCCTAAGGTCTCCTTTGGTACCCTTTGGTAGGCTGATTTGGGATTCTGAAGTTTATTTTGTCCAGCATCAACTTTATTTAAGTAAAATTGGTGGATGATGGTTAATAACAAGCTAACATGTTTCAGGGACAAATAAGTTCTCTCTTCTTTAGGGCTTTGAAAAATAAGTTTGCCATTATGAAGTTGTTAGACATCATTAAAACTACATACTACTGATACCAAGGCATTGTTCAAACCAGATTTTTTTTTTTTAACTGGGTAAGAAAAAATTATAGGCGGATGGCAGCCCCTGTAATGTGAACCAACTCTTTGGCACTACCCAAAAACAGCCGGGTGATTACTGAAAAGTGCTGGGTGGTGCGCCCAACTAAATGGGGCTGGAGAGAACACTGCAAGGGTTTCAAGGCAAACCAATGAAGTAAGGATCTTCATTCTACTTCTAAAAATGCAAGTCAACTGGCTCTCATGCCAACCCTCTTACTTTAATATCTTAGTCTATTACCAGGAATATGCCAATCAAAGGTTTTGACTTTTCTCATGTGCATTTATATATATTCCTTGTCACTGGCTCAAACTATTGAGGATCAGTATGACTATCAAAGGACATAACTTTATGGGATCAGATGACAATATTAAGCTCAAGATAACCATCAATTTTTTCGAGTAACAGCAATAGAAGCTTACAGTACACTATATAAGGAAAGCATATGAAACATTCATGGACCATGTGAAAACATCACTTGCTTCATCCACTCCTAACCCCTTTGAAACTTGTAGGATGCACAATATTAAAGGATTTAGTCTTGATTAGGTTTGCATTGGATTGGTTTCACGTCTCATGACGCATCCAAGAATAGCCACTACTGCAACATCACGGTTTATCCCTTACTGAATTATTCCTTCGCTGCAAAAACGTGAGCCACAGTCACACCAGGCTTCTCCAGAGAAGCAATATGAGGGCATCATGATAAAATATTTAAGCAATATATGGTTTTAACATCCATAAGAAGATGATCTTGATTTGTATTCTAAAATGTCTATCAATCTAAATGACAATTAAATAAGTAGATATAAAATAGAAAAGAGTTTAATTTCATGCTTTGCATAAGATGTGAGGCTTATTAATATAACCCAATACGTTATAAGTGACCATTAGGCAACATATGCCATAAGCTGAAACTAATTCAATAGTACAAAAAGCAAGCAAGTAACCTATAGAAACCTTTGATTAATACTGTGACTTCAGTAAACTAAAACATGATTGGACAATTTTTTTCTGCTTAATTATATAGACCAGGGTGTTGTAACTATCCTAATATCCAGTTGTGTAGTTATTTTAATGACAGATATGAATTCATCATAAAGCATGTTGTAACTGAGTCATGGGACATTGTTTGCTCCCAAAGAGTAACAACATTCCTAAAATATATCACAGTCACAACAATGTTTGCTTATATATAAAAAGTATGACCTCACTACTCACAAGTATTTTTTTTTTTACATGAAGTACGCATACATAAATAATACAATAAATATGTGTAATACAAGCTAGATACTCTTACTTATCAACACACAAAAGAAATCATACCATAGTTAGTTAATCTGAGTTATAGGTTACACTGAAATAAAAAGCAAACAGTTCAGTAGTAGTTGTAACGATTCAGCCACTAGGTGGCACTATTCAATGGAATACCAGGGGGCCTTTTCTGACACTCCAATTTCAATTTATTTTTATACAGTTTATAAGAATAAAAGCAATCTAATAAAAGCAATCTAATAAAATGTTCATATTACCAGAAACTGGGAAGTGTTTACATAATAAATACTGTAGGCATGCTTATGCAACAGAACGTTGCTGGGCAAGAACATGAATATTATTTAGCCCAGCAACCTATTTGTACTAGTGATAAAAATTGTGCAATGAGCCCACTACATTGATAGGATGGCATTATAAATGTACATTGTTCTGCAGAACTCTCTCGAGTGCTATGATAATAATTACTTGGACGTATAGTGTTCTCTATTTTATTTTTATATGCAATGAACATTAAAAAGATACCATAAGACCTTATTACACATTTTCAAGAGATCACGAAGATTAATTCTTTCTAATAATCACACTTAGGACTAATCCGATGTCATCCTGAGGGTCTTCAGCCAATCATTTAAACTGGAAGAAATGTCCATCTGCCCTGGAAATGGAATGCAGAATATACATGCATTTACAAAGACCATTCTAAGGTTACTTCAAAAAGGCCTGACCCCCGTCAATCACTCACTAGACAGAAGTCATTCTTTAACAGAGGTTGTCTCTTTATAGTTCACTAGCGATAGAAATATGCCAGTCCATGTACCAGTTACCTAAAGGAAATAAATAGGTAGACTGCCATTACTGATCTCAAGCCTCTGAAAATGCTAACTGCTCGGCAGACATACCAATCAATTGGCATTACTGCACCAAAAGTCTCAACACATGTGAAAATCTGGATTTCATTGGGATACTTTGCTCTGATTTCAATATCTGCACGAATGATCGGATATATTCATTAGATAATAATAAATCTAACGGCTAATAACCTAGTATTTTTAGAATTAGGAGGCCCCTTCTACAAAACTAAATGATGTTAGGACTGGCAATTTTTCTAGAGTAGACTAAACAGTTTAAAGGTGGCAGAACCTATTCATGTTTTCCCAGATAATTTTCAGCTTTCACACAGGGTACAGCTTTCTATAGATTCAATCCATTGCATACCACAGAGCTCCCTATGCAAACTATATTATGATCACAATATAAGAAAATGAATGGATAACCTGCACCCTAGAAAACTCTTGCAAACACTCCAGATTTTCAATAATCCAAATAAATGTGCTCAGTCACCAACATATTTATCAGATCATCTGAAAAATTCTCATCATGTTAGCTGAAAAATCACCATTAAATAAGCCTTATATTCTATTTGACCATGTAAATATTCAATGCCAAACCTTTGATGTGGCCTAGAAACCATTTTTATTGCTGGGAATGCATGACCCAATAAACTTATAAATTTAATTTATAACAAGGCAGTTTACATTTTAATCCATGTTCTATATTCTAGCATTTACTATTATCCAAATAAATCTAAACATTTTCGAACTATTTCAATTTTGTTAACAGACACTTAGGGAGCCAGCAGATGAAACCAGAAGAGCGCACGTATTGAGAATTCCAGTGGTCACCCAGTCCCCAGTGACCATGGCCGAGTTCTCATCACTATGACGCGGATACATTGTCTAAATATAGAAGAGAACAAATAAATTCCAGTGCTGACATTGTCCTACTAGCAGAGACTTTAGGCTACTCAGACAGCATTCCACAGCCTACAGCACATGGAGTACAATCTGATCTAGATAAACACTCCATTCCCACATCAAGTCACCATGGCCAATAATAGCTGGAACATAGCAGGCTGATTATTTTCCTAGGCACATTGAGTCACTACAGGAGACATCATACAACATTCCCATTACAGCTGATGTAACTGCAATGATTACAAACAAGACTATGTCAAATCTATTTTTATAGTGTGCCTTTATCAGCCAAATGTCAGATCAACTCAGGACTAATTACAGATCAAGGCATATCAGAATGTAACCTGTCTACATATCATCTGACATATTATCACATGTCATTTGTGTTTATAAACAGAATAAGTAAAAAAAACAATATTTTTATTTTTGTAATAAACAATGAACACCAGGCTAGCCCTGCTGTAATAATCACACACCATGCATAGCACCAGTCCTATAGGCACAATGATACAACCATGGATTACCTGAAAATTCAGCCTGATGATCAATCCCTGAAGATGTGTTGTATGTATTCCCTCCAATCTTATAAACCAGTATGTCCGATCTGAACAAACATCCGATAATCTTCCAGCTAAGAGGAGTATATTTAGAGTCAGGAAGTCCCAGGGAAAGCTTGGAAACTCTAGCAGTGCTGTGCTTTAAATCCGATCATTATCCCCTATGTAAACTCACTGCAGGACACCTAGACTATGGCAGCACGATGACCACACTGAGATCTGGCATTGCCTCCTATGCTGCTCTGTTTTCATGTGCACTTGTTTCTTAGTTTCAAATTGCATTCAAAGTTCACTCCTCCCGTGTCTCCTCCCATATATTCCTTCCATGTAGAGCAGATTCCCTCTTCCCTCCTACTCTCCTTCTCCTCCCATGTAGATCAGATCCCCTCCTCCTCTCCTTACACACTTCTATGTACATCACATTTCTTCTCTTATTTCCTATACACATATATTCTGTATAGATCAGAT
>NC_092860.1:77227055-77319613 GCF_032062135.1 Pyxicephalus adspersus
ATGTACATCACATTTCTTCTCCTATTTCCTATACACATATATTCTGTATAGATCAGATCCCCTCCTCCTCTCCATACACACTTCTATGTACATCACATTTCTTCTCCTATTTCCTATACACATATATTCTGTATAGATCAGATCCCCTCCTCTCCATACACACTTCCATGTTCTCCATACACACTTCTATGTACATCACATTTCTTCTCTTATTTCTTATACACATGTCTTCTGTATAGATCAGATTCCTTCCTATTCTCCATACACATTTCTATGTACATCACATTTCATCTTTCCTATTTCCTATACACATCTTCTGTATAGATCAGATTCCCTCCTCCTCTCCACACCTCTCTAACACACTCTATGTACAAGGGGGTGCTGAGAAGTTCCTGGCTTTGCCCAGAAAGAAGAGAGCCAGAGTTATGAAATAACACATTTATTCAACATATGCCCCCCTGAGACTGATGCACTTGGTACAGCATGGTTGCAGCTTTTCAAAAAAAAGTCCTTTGGTTGGGCTGCAAACCAGGTCTCAGCAGCATTGTTGACATCAAAAATGTCCTCAAAACACTGTCCTTCAGGTGTTTCTTCAAATAATAGTCACAGACAATAAGGGGACAGGTTGGGGGGGGGGGGGGGGAGGTGGACCAATTGGAAACCCAAGGTGTTCAATTTGGCAACCACAAGGTTGGACATGTGCTCAGGTGCATTGTCCTGCAAAAAACGGTTCCCTTTGGTCAACTTTCCACTGTGTTTTGTCTAAATTGCTTCCTTCAGCTGGTCCAGGAGGTTAACATAATACCGTCTGGTGATACTAGAGCCTGAGGTAGATAGTCCACCAACAGAATGCCGTCTTTGTCCCAGAAAATGGATGCCATGACTTTTTTGGCCAATTTCTGGGTTGCAACTTCTTCGGTTGCGGGGACCCGCTGTGGCGTCATTCCTTTGACTGTTCTTTGGTTTCAGGATCATAGATGTACTTCACATTTCTTCTCTTCTATTCTATTTCCTATACACATGTCTTCTGTATAGACCAGATTCCTTCCTCCTCTCCAAACACACTTCTTTTATGTACATCACATTCCTTCTCTTATTTCCTAAACACGTCTTCTGTGAATATCAGATTTCCTTTCTTCCCTTCCTATCCTACATGGTTTATCTATGTAGACCACATTGCCCCCTCATCCCCACTCCTCTCCCTCTACACTTTTATGTAGACTAGATTTCCTCTCTAATTTCCTTCTCACCCAACACACTTTTATGTAGATTATATTTCCTCTCTAATTTCCTTCTCTACCCCTCTTCCTTATACACATTTCTTTCATGTTTACCAGATAACCTCTCCTCACTCCTATTCTTCTTCTCTCCCCAACATACCTCTATGAAGACCAGATTCCCTCTTCTACTCTACTCTCCCCACATACTTCTATGAAGACCAGAATATTATTATTATTATTATTATTATTAATAATAATAAACAGGATTCATATAGCGCCAACATATTATGCAGTGCTGTACTTTAAATAGGAGTTACAAATGACAGACACAGGCAGACACCTCTGACACTGACAGAGGAGAAGGAGAAGACCCTTACAATCTTACTTACAATCTTCTTCTGTTCCATATTACTCTCCTTCTATCCCTTCACACTTCTATTACTTCATAAAATCCCTACTCTTATCACTCCCCTAACTCACCTCTTCTCTATAAGCTGCGTACACACGGCAAATTTTTCTCGCCCGATAATCGGTATTGGCCAATTATCGGGCGAAAATCTGCCGTGTGTACAGTCGGTCGTCGTCCATCGTCCGACGACCGTCCTGGCGGATCCATGGACGATGGACGACGACCGATCCTAATGAAAGGGAAGGGGAGAGCGCGCAGCAGGGTGCCGCTCCGTCGCTCTCCCCCTCCCCTCTCCATAGAGCATGAACGGTGCTGTATGTACAGCATCGTTCATGCACCGTGCAGTCTTTTCTCGTTGGAAAGGATCGTGAAAGATCCTTTCCAACGAGAAAAATTGCAAGTGTGTACGCAGCTATAGACATGAATTCCTCTCTGCTTTCCTTCTCTCCTACCGTAATACACTTCTATTATGTAGGCCAGGCACTCTTCTCTGCTTTCCCTTTCTCAAAATAAACATCTTGTGTTTTGTAGATTGGATACCCTCTCTGCTTTTCTTCTACCTCTTCTATGTAGACCCGACTACTCCTCTAACCTTCTAGTCAATTTCTTTTATGAAGACCAGATTCCCTCTCTTCTCTTCCACTCTCTTTTTCTACCTATGTAGACCAGATTCCCTCCTTTTCTCACCGCATGCTTATTTTATGTAGTGCAGATTCCCTCTGTTCCTTCTTACTCTCCTTCTCCTCCCATTTCATTTTGTTCTATTCACCCTCCTGCATTCCTCCTACCCTACACACAAATCCTTAGACCCCTTCTGTATCCTCAGCCTTCCCATAGTGAATCATTGAGCTCCAGAATTTAGTCAGTCGCAGACAGCTGCAGGACAAAGCTGCGTCCTCCCCCCACCAATTGTAGCCTCAGGGCCACTGGGGAGACTGGCAAATATATCAAGATGGGGATGGTGAAATAGGGACAGCACAGAAAGAGAGGTCAAGGAGGAATGGGATCCTAACTCAAATTGCCAGCTCAGGGAATTTAATTAATTACTTTTAAATTCCAGGCACAAGCATGCCAATTGAGCTTCTAAATAGAGAAGGCTAACACATTCCTCAGCATTGGTGAAATTAGCTATTAGAGAGATGTCACTGGGGAGCTTTTCACACCATATTAATATTTTAGAGAAAAGATCTAGTTTCATGAAAGTTTCAGCAAAAATATTTTTGCTCATCACTAGTTTCTACTGCTTTACAATTATACTTTATATGTACATATATACATATATGTGTAAGCTTGGTTGCTATCACAGTTCTCAAAATGTGTGCAAAGTGAAAGATGTATTGTAATTAAAGAAACAGTAGCAAATAACATTGAAAAATTTAGATTTTTTTTATTCTCAAATGAGCATATTATTTTATAAGTAAAAAAAAACAGGAACGGTGTACATGAATAAAGGTGTGTCTATAAACTCATCAAAACTTCATAAATGGGCAATGGCTAACTTATTCTATTTTCCCAAGTTAAACAAAGGCTAGACAATAGGTTAATGAAAAACTAAAAAAGCAATCTAGATGACAGAAACTACATATATTTGTATATATGGAAGCTATGGCTACACTTTTTCCATTCTGGCATGGATACTAATAGCATGCCATGTACCTATGAATGAATAAGACGGGCGGAGGGTAGAACCACCTACAAAAAGACAGTTTACCCTATAATTACCAATGTCCACTCACTTGGTATGATCCAGTAGGCCCCCTACTATGAACCAAATTACCTCTCCTCTTCTTTCTTCTCTATCCCCCTTTTTATATTGTGTTTCAAAAACTCTTTTTTGTACAGACATCACTATTGTTCCTATTTTAATCCCCTTACAGACACTGCCTAAGATGATCCTTTGTGATTGTGAAAAAAATTACATGAAAATCTAGCATGAAAACAGTTGTCCCCAGTGTTCTTTAGTGATCTACAATGCGGGATCACTAACATTAGGTAATGACTGTTATTGTAGTCTACTGGGGAGGAAGCTCCCCGGATAAGGGTACTGCAATGTCCAAATTTCCCAGGATGGAAGTGCATTCCATTTACTTGCCTTCCTCTAGTGTGACAGGCCAGTGTTGTTGTTTGGTGACAGGCCCACTACTGTTATATGAGTGCAGGGAGACATTTCTCATCACCTTCAAACAGGTTGAATGGAGCAATAGGGAAGCCTAGTAAAAGTGGGCGTACTGCGGAACACAGCAAGTAAATGTGTTACTTTGACCTCCATCCTGTACATACAGTAATTGCTTGGAAGTACTTGTTCCATATGTTGGAGTGCACCTTTCTGGTATGTCAATGCCAATGAATGTCCATTAACTTTCAGATATGCTAAGTTTGTCACATATTTGTGTGATAGATGGCAGTAGATTGGGGGTTACTGCTCTATTTGGTTACTGTGTTAGTTTATAATTAAAGTCGCATACACACGTCCAATAATAGTCGATGGAAAGAATCTTTCATGATCCTTTCCAACGACTAGCACTGCGCGATGCATGAACGAGTGCTCTACATACAGTACTGTTCTGATCTATTGAGAAGGGAGGGGGAGAGCGACGGAGCAGCACCCTGCTGCACGCCCTCCCCCTTCCTTTGCATTAGTATCGTTAGTCGTCCGTGGATCCCCCAGGATGGACGTTCGGACGATGGATGACTGGCGCTGTACACACTCCAGATTCGGCTCACGGCTGATATCGGGCGAGAACCGTTGGACATGTGTACGTAGCTTAAGAGTCTTTGACTGCATGTCCTGTACAGACACACCTAGTGATAGGTATATAGATACATTTTACAATGTAAATTGATATCTTATGGTTGTACAATAGTTTATGCAAATAATATACATGATTGGACATTCTATTACCTATCAAAAATGTACATTTCTTCTAAGACCAAACAAAAAAAATAAACTTAAGAAATAAGTAAACGTGATTTCACATAAGCTGAAAATATTGGTTTTAGCCAATGAAACACTTCTTAAAACCTTTGTTCAACAAATTAATTGTTCCCTGTGGGACAACTGAAGACAAGCATTGTGGCCAAAACAAATGTTTCCAACTGGAAACAGACAAAAGTTTTATCTTCCAGTGCCCCAGGCCAGGATTTCTACCTAGCACTGTTTGGTTTGCCCTCCAGCTCAGGCTTTGCATATGTCAATTCCCAGATGTGTATTAAAGCTTTGATTTAAATGAAGCATCTCAGAAAGACCCCAGGATCCCAAATCTAAGCTTACTATGTAGTCTATTTCTTAGGTACATCATACTCTGCTCCTGAAGTCTTTATACCTTTTTGACCTGTTCAAAGCAAACTTCTCACAGGAGTTCAATAATGATTATTTCATTCAGAGGTTTAGAAAAGGTTTAGAAAAGCATTCAGTGCCCTAGACTAGGTTCAGGCCTGCTTGGGATCAAGAAATTCCATGTGACTCCTGGTCACTTGCACCAGCGTTGGTTAATAAAAAAAAACAGCATTTGCAGATTTGGCAGCTGAACGCATTGAGTAGTACTGTACTGCTCAATACTGCCACTATTAATTCTCTATGGAGCTTCTGAGGGTGAAAGCTCTTTTTAGGTAGCGGTTCACTGGCATGAAGAAGTGGTAACTGCACTGCAACCTCATTACTGGTTTGAACATAGCCTGTTTGCTTTGTTCACACTGCCTGTAATTTTAGAAGCTGAGGAAAGGGCTCGGGGGATACTTTTAGTGCACAGCCAGGCAAACTCAACCCCAGATTGCCAGTATGATTTTGTCCTTTTTCAACATAAAGGGATTTTATACCTTGGCATTTGCTTAGCTGCTCATAAGTTAAAAAAAGGCAATCAATAATGCCAATGTAAACAGGCCTATGGGAGATATACAATACTGTATGACTTTCCTGTGGTCTGTGGCCCTGATAGTCTTAGCAATTCCTGTCCTGCCAGGCAGTGATAGGAAAGCTTTCAAGTTGGCACACCAAGCCCAGGAACATGTATGCATGTTATGAGCCCAGACATTGTTCCTTCTGAGTTAGTGATCCTGAGAAAGATTGGAAGCTATTATATCAGCATATATTACAAGATGAGCAATGGAGGACCATGGACCATAGACATATGTAAGCAGTCACATATTTTAGAACTTGGCAGAAAAATTATATGGTTTCATATGAATATATAAATGTTTGCCTACAGTTTTGCAGTACAAGCAAACATTTATATAGAGAGCTGTAGTCTTGAAGTACCATGGAGAACCATGCTGCGGACAAGCAAGTTTTGTAACCGTCCAGTACCAAGTTATTCCTGGTCTGCAGAAAAAAAGGAACATAGCAGAAATAGGAAGTGGTCTCTCTATGTACACATACATCTTCCTAAAACTGTGCATATGAAACAAATAATGCTTAGCAGCTCACATGATTTCCTTTTAGAAATACACAATATTAATACAAATTTTCAAGTCAACGGGTCTTGTGTGGGCATATTTCTATGGTGGTGTTGCCTGAAATTGTTAATTCTTCTTCATGCCAGTAATCATAATCCTTTTTGGAAAGTCAGGTTTTATTTGTAGAACACTGAATAATGAAAGTGAATTCTGCAAAACTGGTTTGCATCATTGGTGACTCATAGACACATATAAATCTCAGCATAATAATAATAGAAAAAAACTCTTCTATTGCGTATGCTTTTTTCTATATAGAATTTAGAGCTAACACTTTTTGTGCCAGTGGGGGAGCATGGCCAAGCCCGACAGCCACCAATGTGGCCAACTGACTTTTTCTTCTCTCTCCTGTGCCATGCTAGATGAGTGGTTGCAGGGAGCTGAGAAGCAGGTTTACCCCCAAAAGGGTCCATACAATGAGGTCATAAAAGATAGTTGCCTGGAGGTAAAGTTGATCTTTTGGTTGCAGAAGTTTTAGGCACATATCACAAAAGTTGTGCCAAAATGATCTGATTATCTGAGCTGTATATTCATTGTGGGTCAGGGTTTCAGAAAGTTTTAAAGGCAGAAGATAAGAACACCAACCAAGCAAACAGGATTATAAAACCAGCTCAGAAATGGCAGTTTACATAATCTCTAAATTAAAGGTTTACTTTAAAGACACCACTGACCCCAGGTTGACATTTTAAATAACCAATATTTTTTTAAGGTTGGTATTGCTATCAGACAGTAATTTTAATATGCTTTTAGAACTTCATCCTACCATCAGGTGTACAGGAAATGGTGGTCAGGTACACTGCAACATTCAAACCTCATTGGAACAAATGTAGCAGTATTATTACCAGTGTACTAAAATCACTATATGGACAATAGTTGTTTAATGACTTTTCTGTCAGACTGAAACCAATACCTTTAAAAAAGACTTTTACCTCCACTTAACAACTATCTGGAACATTTGGCAAACAGGATAATATTGAATATATGATGTAACTGAATAATAAAAAGGTATATTAGTTATTTGAGGAATTCATCAGGTAGACTTGAAGTTTTGCCAAACTATTAGGCTGTAACAACATCCTCTTTCAAATTCCTCTCTAACTAACCTATAACCTTACCCTGGCAGAGGTCAACATAGTATCACTAAGCAAATATGGATAAGGTTGTGGCATTCCAGAGGGACTGTTTGTCAAACACCTTAAACTGGCTGCTATCAGACAGTATTTTTGCAAGACTTGCATTCATTGAATTATAAATATTATCTCACTATTCATTTACAGATGTTCCTTCTGCATCATTTTGTTAAACTACATACACACGTGCAATAATTTCTTTCACAATTCTTTCCAACGACTAAGGACTGCACAATGCATGAACATTGTTCATATGATGGACGACGGGCCCTGTACACACGCCAGATTCTCTTCTGATATCGGCCAAGCCGATTATCGGATGAGAACCATTGGAATTAGTCTGTCATTTGCAATCCCTATTTAATGTACAGCGCTGCGTAATATGTTGGCGCTATATAAATCCTGTTTAATAATAATAATAATAATATTCAAAAAATGTAATATATTAAAGCGGAAATACATTTTGTTTGGCTTTTGGAGAACTTATACATAATAATAATTTTTATAGTCACATACCTACAAAGAAGTACCTAGTATTAATGTACTATATGGATCAAATATTCATTCCGCAAAAAGTAACCTTATGAAAAATGCACCACAAATAACCAGGTTTGGAACTGCAATGCTATCTGCCGCAGCAAAATCAGAGCAGAAAGGACCTTGATTTAGGCCACAGCAGAATGCTGATGGGTCTGAAATATCCCTTATTAACCTCTAACTAGTGGGGTTAATAGTCAGAAAGGGTTATGTGGTAAGAACTCCCATCCCCATGCCATTATTGGAAGTCATTTGCTTCTGTACTAGGTGCTAATATAATAAGATTTAGGGTAGTGATGCCATTACACACTGTATGCCCTGTTTGAAAAGGAAGGGGGGAGGATTATTTTTCTTGAACGTGAGCTGATAAGTGGTGGAACACTTTATTAGTTTATTTGTTAGAGTGTTGAAAGGGTGGAATGTTTTAGACATGTTAAAAAAATAGGATTTAATAAAAGCATATGTGGGAGAGCAGTATCAAACTTTTCACACTTGGGCTAAGCATGTTGAAAATCTGATCTTACTCCCCAAAATGTCTTGGGGAATGTCTTTTTCCTGACCTGGTGAATGCTGAATTGTATATTTTTGTGGCCCCATTGCTATTTTAATAGCTAACTAAATACAAACAATCTTCATATTTGGATGAAAGAATCACAAAGTAAATGGCATATATCACATATACTAAACTTAAAGCGTACCTAATCTCAACATTTTTACTTTACATAGAAGGGTAAACAACCCTTCTATATACAGTAAAATGATGTTTTTTTTTTTATTTCGGTGCAAAAAAAAAGGGTGCAGCACTACCCCTTTAAGTTTTTATCGCTGCGGAGCCTCCTGGGATACCTACATTATACATCCCGGGAGGTTCCAGCTGCTCCTTCTGCGCATGCCCCCATGCTTTTTGCCTTCAAGGGGAAAGAGATGCCGATCTAACGCATGCAGAGTGAGATTGGTTCTTTTTTTTTTCCCCTTCACAGCGGCTATGTCATTCGATCTCACACCTGCACAGTGCAAGACTGGGTGATGGAGCAAGAAGACCGGAAGAGAAGGTAGAAGATGGAGGCACCCGGCACAGGGAATGAAGAGGATGAAGAGGAATCCCTAGACCAGTGTTTTTCAACCTTTTGTGAGCCACGGCACTTTTTTTACATTGAAAAAATCCTACGGTATACCATAAACCAAAAATGTTATAAAATGACACTCTGTAGCTTAATACAGTATATATAATGACAATATAGTTTCTAAATGTATTTATACTTACTCAGTGCAGATTATTCACTTTAAATATGAAAAACAAATGAACATGTGCAAACAAAAGTTTTATGTGTTATTAGCCCAATCACTCCACTAGCTGTGCATACGTGTAACACAGGGATTTAAAAGAAACAAACCTGGAGACTCCCACATTTAATTCAACAAAATGACACCTGCCACATCCTGAAATTACATGCAGTATATATATATAACATAGGTTAACATAGACCCCTATTTAATGTACAGTGCTGTGTAATATGTTGGCGCTATATAAATCCTGTTTATTAATAATAATAATAATAATAATAATAATAATAACCGTTAAGTAACTTTACGAATTTCCATGAATAAATTCTGTACAAGCTAAATATGCAGCAACAATATTAGGTTTCAAAAAACAGCTCTACATTTTATCATCAAAAAGTATTACTTCAGCTGTAGAAAGTATCTTTGCCTAGGCTAGAATGATGTCATCTGTCAGGATGAAGCATTTACACAAAAGTGAAGTCTCTAAGATTTACATAATTATATAATTTACGAAACAGCATCTCAGTCCAGAGAGAAGATATACAACATGAATGATGAACAAAGATGGTGACCTTCTTCTGCAGAGAAAATCATATACTGTAAAGCATTGTCCAGGGAGGTACTTGGATCTGTGTGAATGATAACAACTATACATTTGCTAGATCCAAAATCAAACCCCAAATGATTTTTATCATTTTAAAACCCTCTTACTCACAGAAAAATCCTAAAATATAAAATAGCCTTTAATTGAAATGCAAAAAAAATAAAATACCTTTGTAAACCATTTTATTTACCGATTTATATAGCGCCAACATATTACGCAGCGCTGTACAATAAATAGGGATTGCAAATGACAGACTAATACAGACAGTGATACAGGAGGAAAGGACCCTGCCCCTAAGAGCTTACAATCTAGTAGGTTTGGGATGGGAGATATGTAGTGGTGGGAAGTAGTGAGGGTTTACCAGACAGAAGAAGATGGGTAGGCAAGTTTGAAAAAATGGGTTTTGAGCGCTCTTTTAAATCAACAGAAAGTAGGAGCAAGCCGAATAGGACGAGGAAGACCATTCCAGAGAGTGGGGGCAGCTCTAGAGAAGTCTTGTAACCGTGCGTGTGATGAGGTTATGAGTGAGGAAGTCATTAGTAGGTCATTGGAGGAGCGGAGAGAGCGGCAAGGGGAGTATTTTTTAACCATGTCAGAAATGTAAGTGGGACAATAACTGTGTAGGGATTTGAAGGCAAAGCACAGGAGCTTAAATTTGATGGATGGAGAGAACTACAAAGAGATGCAGCAGAAGAGGAGCGGTGGGAAGGATGGATGAGTCTGGCTGCAGCATTCATGATAGATTGTAGAGGAGAGAGTCGGGTTAGTGGAATACCAGAGAGGAGGAGGTTACAGTAGTCCAGACGAGAGATGATAAGAGCATGTACAAGGAGTTTGGTGGTCTCAGGGGACAGGTAGGGGCGGATTTTGGAGATGTTGCGTAGGTGAAAGTGACAGGACCTGGAAATGTTCTGAATATGGGGGGTGAATGAGAGGGCCGAGTCAAAGGTGACACCCAGACAACGTGCCTGAGGGGAGGGCCGAATAACAGTGTTGTTAACAGTTTGATATATGTCAGGGGGAGATTTGGAATTTGAGGGATTTATGTGCTCTTTTAATAGAAATACAATTTTCCTTTACAAGAAAACCTAAAATAATTTTGATAAGAAAATTATTAGGATGATGACCTTTCAATGAGTCCAAAAATCCTTTTAAATAATTAGTGAGACTTGTGAAAGTGTTTAAATGTTTTAATCTGCAAAAAGCTATACCTTGATATACATTTCAATCTTCTAAATTACTTGAAGCACAGTAAAATCTTCTTGAAACACATGGCATTTACCCTCATTTCATTACAGACCCTAAACTAAAAAGACTGATCATTTTTGTGTAATGGTGCAGATAATTTGTTTTATTAATTTCCAAATCACAGTAAATGTAATTTAATGAGGATTACAGTTATTAGGTACCTTGATAAATCTTGTATCAGCCAATTTGAAAGATTAGAAATGTATAGTTTTGTAAATTCATGTGGACAAGTCATGTTATACAAGGTAAAGATACATATAAGGAACACTAATATGATGAAAGTAATGGATTCAAAGGCTCACAAGTAAGATTTTATTTAAAAATTTAATAATAGGCTTGCTTCCCAGAGCAAAGTTGTGGCACACTCCACACAACACAATAATACCAATGGAGAAAGATAAAGAGAGAGACTACATATAGGGTCCACAAGTGAATACAGAACAGTGAACAATAATTCATAAAAACTCTTTATATTTCAAATTTTAACATAAAGAGACACCTCCATGAAACAGAAATAACCAAGAACAATGTTTTTAAGATGCAAAGAAGAAATATAAAAACATAAGGAGAAGTTTAACAGTCATTACAAACTAGATTCAATGTAACATTCAAATATCATCTGTAGGAAAGAAAAAACAGACCGAAGGAATGGGAAACCTCAAGTACAGGGCTAAATATAATTAAACTACATATTGTATGCACTGATATGTGTTAATGAAAAGCGGTTAGATCATTCTTCGAGATGCTAGGAAAGTTTGTTATTGGTTATGATTCAGTTTATTTTGGCCCTAACATCATACAGTTAACATGGGTTTCTTCCAATGTTTGGCTGCTAAGAATACATATTTAAAATGGAAGTAAACCGAACCAAAAAAAAAAAAACTCACTCAACTTGAGCTTTGCGGATTAATCAATCCATCCGGAGATTTCCTGGATAGGGTCCCGCGTCATTCTGGCATACCCCTTTGTCCTGGCGCAGAGAAAGCCCCGGGCACCACCATCTTTTTTGGCTTTCTTCGTATGTCACCTGATCTCACACTGTGCAGGCGCGGAATTGAGTGACAAAGATGGGAAAAATAGAGTGGAGATCTCACTGTGCATGCTTCAGATCGGCCTTTTTTTCCCCATTGAAGAAAAGGCTCTTTCTGCACTTGCCTGACATTAGGCATGTGCAGAGGAAGCAGACAGGAGCCTCCAAGGATGCGGGAGGCTCTGCGCTCCCATTCAGTCTTGATCGCCACGGCCTAGAGAGAGACTTGAAAACTGGCAAGTCAATTCTACCGAACAACATACATCAGGTGTATTTGGTGTGTAAATTAAGGAAACAGAGTATATAAAATTGAAGAGCAGGATACAACTCCTTGCACCTTAGGCAAGTCCACCAAAAGTGTACCATTATTCCTTCCTGGCTACAACTTCAAAAGCAGAAGTGGCAACCAAGCACACAATAATTTTATGGTTTAATTCCACCATAGATATGATAATGAAAACCTTGGATAGAACACTGGCCACCGTTTGTCAGTCCTCCAACATCTTTGTCAAAGCTTTTGTAAGCAGCTTTAAAGTGCTCCAATGCATTTTATTATTAATATTAAACAGTATTTTGTAGCACCAAGATATTACGCAGTGCTGTACATTAAATAGGGTTTGCAAATGACAGACAGATACATACAGTGATACAGGAGGCGGACAGGACCCTGCCCCGTAGAGCTTACAATCTAAGAGGTGGGGGAAGTATCACATACTGTAAAAGGAGGGGAGATATGGAATGGTGGGTGAGTAGTGAGGGTTTTAAGAGACAGAAGAAAACGGGTAGACAAGTTTAAAAAGATGGGGTTGAAATGTGCCCTTTTAAAGGAGCAGAAAGTGGAAGCAAACTGATGGAAGCAAATATGATGTGGAGGACCATTACAGAGAGTTGGGGCAGCTCTAGAAAAGTCTTGAAGCCGTGTGTGTGATGAGGTGTTGAGTGAGGAAGTTCATTGGAGGAGCAAAGAGAGCGTTAGGGGTAAAGGCTTTTTTAGACAGTTTTCAAGCTTTTATTAAGCATTTGGGAGGACACATTTCCACTTCTTATTTCAGTGTAAGATAAACACAAACTCATGAAATGTTCCTGTATTGCTTTTCAAGCATTTGATGAAACCCAGAAAACTGAACCATTAAAAACTAGAACTGCTCCTGAGCCCTTAGAGGTTAAATTTAGGCATCCAATTGTGGTAATTGCATGAAAAAGCGGGATTGACTGGGTGAACATAGCCTTAATGGACATTTGTGGTTACCTGTTTTTAAACAAGTAATGTAAACCAAAACCAATTAGAACAGAGAGAAGTGAACTTGTGCTCCCATTTTGTAGCCACCTCAACAGATTTTTTCTTAAGTGTGATTTCTTAACAACTGATAAATCACAGGCACTGGACATGCAACAAATCTTGGGAATAACTGACTGATGCTTTCCAAGCCAATCATTTAACATTCATTTACAGCTCTCATTTCCTCTTCCCTTTCAAGCTTTCACTGATATATGGCCTCCCTTCTCTGGTTACTCTGCCATATATCAAAGCAGAGCCTTGTAAGTATACTGACCTCTTAAAGACAAGGTCCCAGCCCTGCCACTTTTACTCCAGAAAGAATTCTTTTCTAATTATTATATCCAAGTAACTCTGTGGGCGAGGGCACCTTTCAGGACAGACTGCCTAGCACATATCTAAAAGGAAGTCTGAGGTTGGGAGAAAAATCAGAGGTTAACATAGAGCGTTTGCACTTTATATGCTTTATAATTCATAAGTTGTCCTTAAGAAAATGAACCAAAACTATATCATATTGCTAGGTCAGTTCTGTCCTGACACTGACACCATATAAGACATAGTATACTGCCAAGTAGGCAAATACAAAGAAAAGTTAATTTATGCTTTAAATATATGAATTGAAGATTATTAATAATATTATTATTATTATTAATAATAATAATAATATTAATCTTTTAATAATAATAATATTAATAATCTTTTTTTTTTGCTAACATATTATGCATCGCAGTACAATAAATAGAGGTTGCAAATGACAGACAGATACAAACAATGACACAGAAAGAGGAGAGATGACCTTGTCCAAAAGATATATCATCAAATATGTCAAATGTTTATCAAATGTCATATATATGAAATGTATTCTGCAATTGTGTATTTTTTAATACATCCCTCAATGCTTTGTGGAATCGTACACATAGGAGATTGAATTATGTCTTGGTAAAGGAGTTGTTGATATTTGGAGATTAGAGATATTATAGCATATTATTCCTTGATAGAAATCAGAGAAATCAGTCTAAGGAAAGATGATGGCTGCCTACTGGAAAGTGCATCACTGCAGGTTCCTCACTCTATCCTTTTGTCAGTTGGCTACCATAACATCTATGGTATTTCATAGAACATTTGGAAAGGGGAAAGCAACAAAAACTGTTAATATGGACATTAAGTACAATTGATGTTTGAATTTTTTATAAATATAATTGAACAATCATTAAATGTAACATATGGGTTCTCTAGATCTCCTGAAAAAGTGGACTGAAGTTCCGCGAAACATGTCGACATTATTACATCATGTAGAGTCCCCTGTTTATCTTGAATTACACACCATAATGATGGAAATGTTTTTATGATGGTTTTAAAATGTTCAGAAAATAAATAATACTGTTTTAATTTGATGTTATAATAAAATTGGTAAAAATTAGTTTATAATTGATGTGATTGATTACTTCCTTAAAAATCCCACACATGCTCTCTGCTTTCTATGTATTGTAACATCCCTAAATGCATTATTTAAATACAAGCAGGGTATTGTCATCTTCAAATATATTGTTCAGTTCAGACTGGGAAAGGGAAGGTTAGTGTTACAAGCCCAGCAGTTGTGATGTTAAAAAAAAAAATGCTGACATAGAATATGCTGATAGGAGAATAAAGTAGAATGGAAGAAAAATGAACCCATTGTTCTTCTGGTTCTCTTTTGATAGTCCAGTCACTAAGGACATATATAAATGATATACCCCCCCCCCCCCCATTAAAAAAAATGATAAAACCAGCAAGTGCTTTTTCCAAACTACTTTTACAATATTATTACATTTCAAAATGGTAAAAGCAATATTTTAGAGGCTGGATAAAAGATCTTGCGCAAAAATTACACAATACAGGTAAAACAGTGGGACTTAGTTCTGATATAAAGGATGGACCTCCTAGGTACAGTTGGGAAGTATGAAATGGCCATTGATTCAGCTCACAATCCTATGCAGTAAATACTTCCTGTGTTCCCCGTTATCATTACTACCCAGTTCTCTTCTGTTGAACTTCAGAACACCTACTATATGTTCTAAAGATAAATAGAAAAGGAGGTATTATGTAGACCCAACACAGTTTTTGACTTAGAGTGACAATTATGGTCTTGCATAGATATGGCTCAGTATATGAACATTGTCATCCTAGGACAGGAATAGTGTTACTTGCAGGATCACAAGGTAAAACTAAAAAATAAAACTAATGCAGTGACCACATTTAAGGACTTCTATATATAGGAGTCATGTTCTTGTGTTTGGATGCACTTTAAGATAACAGCACCACAAATGCCTAACTCTTTATACCTAAAGAATAATCTGTTGCTTTATTTCATATTATAGTTGAAGCTGAGCCAGTACATGGATGGGGTCTTGCAAGACTGTGGTACCAAGCTCAGGTTTTACAGGGATCACTGTATGCATTAAACTTTAATGTTCTCCCTCTGTTTGTATGGCTTTCTTCACACAATCCAAAAACATGCTGGTATGTTAATTGACTTTCACACATAACTGCCTTTAAAAGTGTCTGGCAGTGTTACTATGGACTATGGACATTAAAATATATGTTTCCCTAGGAGGGGATACTGATGTGACTGTCTCAATGTGTTCAAAACATTTCAGAACCCAGTTCTGTATCAGTTATTTAAATAACTTAACTGTAACTTGATGTCTTCATAACTATTTTATTTTGTTTAGAACTTTGTATCCATGTTAGTTTGAAGTTATTTCTTTATATAATGCATAATGCATTTATAGACCACATAGAAACATTTGGAAGAGGTGATTGCACAATTGAAGGTAATTGCTACCATGCTGGGAGAAGTAGTCAAAATCACTACAGGGATGCTGGTAATATGAAACTCTACAACAGAGGACATATATCATATATTAAGGAAAACAAAGTGTAGAAAATGATCCTTAAAGCTTATAGCTCTATAACCTCTGTTCCCAGGTTAACTGTCCCAGGAGAATAAAACAAAACATTTCCAGTGGTATTCATTATGATGCTTAGTACAATATGTTTAGAATGAGTCTATATGTTTATTTTTAAACAACAAGACTGTAAACCGGTGTTGCTTGACCTTTTTAACACGAGAGAACCTTCAAATAACTTTCATCTCTTTAGGGAATACTTACTATTATTCTTATATTCACAGCTCACCGCACATTAGTATGGTGGTCAGTGGGAAGAATGTCACCCTTACGGATAAGCCAAAAAAATCATTGGTGCCAGTTAAACTGACCTGAGACGCACAAATTGTTCAAGCAAAGAGGGCAACTTTCTCTTTCCCTTTGAAAAATCAGAAGCAACAGAGGTCACTTTTGTCATGTTTTGCACATTTTTTTTCAACTTTTCACTAGTACCATGTCCGAGGTAAACCCTTAGGCTATGTTCTGACCAATGACCATTAGGTTGCAGTTCAGTTACCAATGACCCATTAACTCTATGTAGCCCCATAGAGAATAAATAGGGGTGGTACAAGTGGTACCCATTCATGGTTGTTTAAATCAGCAAAAGAAAAGCTGCTACAAGCCAAAGTGTAGTGATAAATTTTCTTTTACATTTTAAAATGGCATTTAGCAAGTTGTATCACGACTATGTGATTAGAATGATGCTATTTTAATAAACTACAATAGCTCTGGTTTAAGTTTGCTATCAGTGTTACTAAATTTATTTTCAATTAAACTCCTCTACCTAACAGCATTGCAAACTTAAACAGGGAACTGGAATGAAACAATTGGAATAATTGATCTACAACTGTTCTGTGCAATAGGAGAGCCTAATGAACCGAATCATTGTTTATTTGCTGATAAGAACTGTGGTGGTCCTACTGCTCCAGCAAGTATTTTCTCTAGGGTAGTTGATGAAAAAACAATATTGTGCTAATGTAGGTATTTTACCTACATTTTAGAACATCTCATTATTAAACGAGGAATATTTATGTTTATTACTACTCCTAAATTGTCCTTTTTATGCTTGCATGTATATTATTTACCTGAATTAGGAAAACTGTACATGAATAGAGAAAATAGACTATCATAGGAGAATCCAGCAAATCAGTAATTAATCAGGTCCAGGACTGAAAATATTTGCCAACTAATAGCAAATCATTTTTAGGAAATCTATTGCAGGTTTGTTAGATCAGCCAGGTTCTCCCATGATAGTCTTGCAGAGATTTACTAAATCAGACCTAAGGTAACCCAAATCTAAAATGTATACCCTGGTAATCCTAGTTATATCTTAGAACCAGGAACAAATTGGTGGCCTTTCTGCTTGCACAAAACTGCAAGCACACAATGGCAGCATAAATCAAAAAAGTCTTAAGCTTCCAAGATTTACTTGGTGATTTTACGTTTATCTCCTATCTGTCAGTATTTAATTTTCAATTCTCTTTGTAAAGTTCAACTGGAGTGTAACTAATATCTGAATCTCAATGATTACATTTATGACTTCTGATTTCATTGTTGTACCTCCTAGGCTATTACACAGTAAAGTTCGCCAAGAACATAGTAATGGAATTAAGAGAGAAGAATAGACCATCTGCTATAGGGGTAAATATTTAAAATACTCTTTTACTGTTCACTGCATTTTGGGATCCAAGGAACAAGGTCACGTTAACTACAAAAGAAATCAAAATACATGAACAAAAATCATTCTAAATCATAGTACTCCTCTAAGTAGAGGGGATGACTTTCATGCACATCTTTGATTTTTTTTTTATATTTTGGTCAGGCATCAAGGAGGAGAAGTCTGAAGTATTTAATTTTCTCTCAAGTTTACCTTTTATTGTTTATTGTCTGTGGAGCAACTACTCTATGTTATTTCTTGACTGGTTCTTTTACCTGCTTCTTTTCATTATCTATTCTCTTTAAATTTCTGTCTATCAGATGTATATACAATGAATTGACTGTTAAGCAAGTGTTGCTGGAACTTGAATACCATCACAAAATAAACTCACATTTAATACACAAGCTGCTGCTAAGTCTTAGTACCTAAATTAAATATTGTTTTTTAAACATTTTTTCCTCGTTATGTTGGACACAGTTGTGACATAGAGACCTACAGGAAGAACTACCAGTGTGTTGCGAAAACCCCAGAGTTCAGTATAAAGGTTTTCATTCAAAAGTTTTTTATCAATTTGTTTTTTAATTTCTAAAAACAAACATTTTTGCCTACAAAATAGTAATAGCAACAACAAATAGTCAAATATTCCCAAATTGCATATTGCTGCATGGACTTAATAGTTTTTATAAAACATAATTATAAACATGAATGATTTTTAACGTGAAGATGCTTTGGGTTGTTTTCCTCTGCAAATTTGAAAAGATTTTTTAACCATCACTAAGACAGGTTTGCAAGCCTAACTAATAGGAATATCTTCTTGGCCCAAAATCTTTTTTTTGTCTTATGGTTATTAGAGCTGTCTCATTTGCTTTAAGACTCAGCAGTAATGTTTTAGCTTTTATCATTTAGAAAAAGAACATTTTTTGACAGAGCAGAAAATAGCTTTGCAGCTACAAACGTAATAATAGAAGAGAAATGAACTCCCCTGTCATTGCTCATAGATACATTTCCTCCCTTGTCCCAGGACTTTCTGCAGAAATGGGAGTAATACATTCTTATTAGGTATTGTTATTAGGTAATACATTCTTAGATATACATTTGGGGAATCCCGTTAAAATAAATGGCACAATGCCACCATAATTCCCCACATATTTATCAGACATGTTGCCATTATGTGCAGTGGCCTGCATTTCATCACCCTTTGCAACCTCTGCCTAAATTATTTGTCCCCAATTATATTATAAAATATATTGTGATACATATTCCAATGAGAAACTAAATATCACCTATGAATTTTATTTCAAATGGACCCAAACCCTAAAGTTAAAAAATTGTGATCAATTTTTTTATGGTATTCTCCTATCCCTATTAAATTGCAGGGCAAAGCCATTTTCCTCCTTCTTTTATTCATTTTTTAATCTTGGGCTATCTTGATTGGCTGGGTCTGGATGATGTAACATCCACAAATGCATGAAAGTTCATTCAGTTCCGGCAACCACAGGGTTATCTGAGATGCTAACCATATCTCCACCAAAATGTATTATTATTATTTTTATTATTATTATTAATATTATTATTAATAATACTAGACATCTTGAAAAAGGAAATTATTTCCAATACCTGGTTCAGACAATGTTCTACTTCAGAGGACTTTGGAAGATAGATTCATGCACATGTCATTTTAGCCATAGACAGCCCCTTCCGCCAGCTTTATAGGACGGTTGCACATCAGCTTTGAGCTAATTTGTAATCGGCACAGCACAAGAGATATAACCAAATGTTACATGCAATTATTAATACACAGTAATTACCACAAATCCTAATTTTAGTTCCCCTTAAAATAAACTTGTCAGAGTATAAAGCGGACAAAAAAGAAGGAATAAAGAAGAAAAAGGATTGCTGAATGTGACGTTAGCATGCCTAAATTGTGTTTAAGGTAAAATTTCAGAAAAAATTTAACATAAAGGGTAAATTAAAAAATCTTGTGAACAGGGTGCAGTTATTGTTGAAAAGGAAAAAAAAGCAAATATTCAATAACAGTGATTTACAGAAAATGCAGTAAATATCAATTTAGGTATTTAATATGATCCAGAGGCTTAGTAAATATATTGTTTTAATAAAAAAATCAATAGAACCTTAAAGTATATGCTACAGTAGAGATTTCTATTTATTGTGGTAGAAGCAGTTTTGTCAGCTCTGAAATTCTTTTAGGTGACATATAGATCATGTATTTTTTGCTGATTCATCTGTCCATCCATTTTAATAAACATTGTCTTACTAGCTTTTGTCAGTGTACTGTATTATAATGAAATACAATGAACAAAAGTTTGGGGGTTCTAGTTGCTCTTTTTAAGGAATAGCAGAAAAAATAGTAAGAGCCATTTTTGACTAGTGGTTGAAGCATTGTACTGTAGACTCAATGATCCTCCCAATGTGAATGCGATGGGGTTTACTGTTTCTGGGTGCGTAGATGCAGTTTGCTATGAACCTGTGAACAGCTAACCATGCCATTTTCCACAACATATGTAAGAGACCTAAATTGTTTTTCCCCTTCTCTATGGATCACAAAAATTGCTGGCATGGAAAGGCTTTCAGAGATAATTTCTTCCTTTAAACAATGATATCATGGGAAGCTGTCCAACCTCTAATTATATTTACTGGCCCTATGTTGGCCCATCTCCAAGTTTACCATCTATATCCCCGAGTAGAATGCTTTATTGCATGCAGCATGTGGATCTCGCCACTAGGAACGTCCCTCTGGCACCATAAACTGCATTGAGGATAGAAGGGAAGGGATATGCTCCCCCATACTCATAAGAACTGCACAGTTTTAGGGTTGGAGAACATGGGAATATAATAGCACACTACAAGTGTAACCTGTTATTTTGTGTTGAATATGTACAGGAGTATGAATATAACAGAATGTGTATAAGTGACAGGTTAACTTTAAATATGGGCCAAAAGGGGGTAGCCTGTGTGTTCTCAGTATTTCTTATTTGGAAACATCAATAGAATTTAAACCTAGCTAGCACTAGTTAGTGCTAGCTGCACTCATCTGCTCCCAGTATTCCCTGACACCTGATAAATCTATGGTTTTACTACCTAAAGCAGGAAATTTAATTTGATCCCTGTGTGCCAGGGATACACAATGTAATTTTCTTAATGAAAGAGGCATTAAAAATTGGAAGTTGCCTGGCCTCATAAGGTTTATGCCCCACGTATAGTCTCAGACTACTAATTCCTGTCAAACACCCCACCAGGAATGTTGTCACATCTGTGAAATAGCTGCCAGCACATTTGTGTTACCTTCCCGGTGCTAGAGCATTTTATTGCAAAATGCAAGCCAAGCAGAAATAAAACCATGTGACACCAGGAAGCATTCCCTTCTAAACTCATTATTCCTCAGGAGGAGGTCACATTTACATAGATGAGTGTGTACTGCTGAGACAATTTTATTTTACATATATACTTGCAAATGTTAGTCTGTTGTTTAGATTTATAATAGAATTAGGACTGGAAAAAATTTATAATTTCTGCATCGCATTAACCAGTTCAGCCCTAACACTATACTGTATAACAGAGCAATTTTTATATTATTACTATGGGTCTGTTTATTCAGTCATATGTTTGGTATTGTAAGTAAGAAGATAACAAAGTGATGCAGAATATAAAAAAAGAAGATAGATAAATTTATTTTCTATGCAATCTATATATAAAAATCCTTAAAACAATGAAAGAACATGCTTTTTCTACTGTAATCAGCATAAGTATAAAAAAAAAATTAAGAGTTGTTACTATAGATATAAATAAAATTTATTCAATATTTTGCCTCGGATATATTCAGACTTCAGTTGTGATCCAGGTACCTTGTAGAGTTGCCTACATTTAAATAACTTTTTTTTTTGTACATTTGTAAAATGCGATCCAAAATAAAATGCCTACAAATAATAATGTTTAAATGAACATGGTTTAAACAGCAGCAAAAAATCAGGGTTAGGAGGGGAAGGAGTTAAATAGGGGTGATAAGGGTTAGATAAATGTAACATTTATGTTTGCATAGCATTGGGACAGCTAAAATATAACTGTATAAGGAGTAAGCTGTGGAGGAAAGGGACATTTTAGGCAGTGGCAGTCGGGTAGCATGCATGGTGGTGGAGGAAAGGGACATGGCATAGTCCATACATCCTGTGTATTTCTTTAAAGTATTTTAGGGGTATACATACATATTCCTAAAGTCCTCAACCAGTTAATTTGAGCCTAAAGCTACGTACACACGTCAGATTTTTATCGCCCGATAATCGGCATCGGCCAATTATCGGGCGAAAATCTGCCGTGTGTACAGTCGGTGTCGTCCATCGTCCGGACGACTGACCTGCCGGATCCACGGACGATGGACGACAGCCGATCGTAATGAAAGTGAAGGGGAGAGCGCGCAGCAGGGTGCCGCTCCGTCGCTCTCCCCCTCCCCTCTCCATAGAGCATGAACGGTGCTGTATGTACAGCACCGTTCATGCATCGTGCACTCCCTTGTCGTTGGAAAGGATTGTGAAAGATCCTTTCCAATGACAAAAATTGGCAGTGTGTACGCAGCTTAACTCATTTCCATCCAGCAACTTACCTCCCCCAGTCCTTTTACTCAATTGATTTCAGTTATTTAAAGTAAAGAAGTTTAAAAAAACTGTCATGTATCCAGTGTTTTCAGGAATGTACGGCTCTTTCTATCATTCATGATATGCCTGCCATGCATTAGGAAGTAAACAGAAATAATTAAAAACTGATATCAGTATGTAACTAGCAAGCGGTTGACAAAATATAAATAGATTAAGCTTTAATTATATATCATCTCTATTAGGGATCACTGGAAGCTGAGAGTCTGCTAAGGATTCACAATGACTTAGTTTAATGACAACAAGGCTCATAATGCTAATTTTTATATGTATTCAGGGCTCTACATTACTTGAGCCATATGTTAGTACTTCCTCCCATCATAAGTCTGTGAACAAGCATAACTATTTATATTAATTTGCATAATTAATTATTTAAACATTTACTTTTAAAGCCCTGCACTCTTTCTCAAACTCTCCTAGAAACTTTAATTAGTATATACAGTAGCTGCCAGCAGAATTCTTCATTCCAAACAATATCTCCTCAGCCAGATGTTCAAATGGTGTAAGTAAAATCATATAGCATGATATAACTTTAATAAAATGCCAGATAAAAAGAAACTCATAAAGTTTGTGCACTCAGAACCAATGCTGTATAAAATGCTTCCCACTCACTCGCAAACTCACTTAATAAAGAATTCTCTCCAAGTCTCAGCAAACTTTGCTTGTGGCATGCACATGCACATTACATATCCAAATTCCTACATGTTACTTAAAATACAATTAGTATAACTGCAAAGGTATACTTTTTACTCTAATCCTATACAAACTCAGAGTGCTCACCTAATACCCACCCCACACATTACATTATTAAGACTTCATTGGATGCAGCGAGTATCAAAACCTGGGGACATAGGCCAAGTCCTTAGTATGCAATATTGTGTAATAAGTGCTTTTTCTCCATTCAGGTTTGGTTTATAGAATACTTTTTATTCATATAACGGTAGATATGATAATGTTCACAAATGTTTTGCCATATAGTGTGTATACGGTAATGAATACATTAAAAAAATGTATGTGTACCTGTGAGTAAGCTTTAACTGTTGCCTTTAATTTTAAAGATGCAAAATAAACCAACCTTTATTACATAATTGAGTGTTTGACTAGGTACAAGTATACACATAAAGCAGTTCTTCTGGTCAGGACCGGGATAACCCTATAATAATAAATATAAAAAATCCTTATAAATCCCCTAAAAGTGGTGCCATTGTACAAAAAATAGTGTGGGTAGAATACAATATGTAAATGAACATTATCAATTCACACTTCACAGTTGCGGTTGCACACAGTTTGCTTGTTTTCATGGTCGTTTCAGCAAAAAATGATAGCTGTAGATAATTTTTTTGTAATGGTAAAAAGAAAAATGATTATCATGTATACTTTGTAAATGCTATAAAACAACAAACTAACCACATCAGACAGAACAGTGATCAGTACATGCATTAGATATGCAGAGCAGAGAGGCGTCATTCTTCAAACAGATGTCCCTAGAATGTGTGGAATCCATACAGAGCCAGTACCTAGAATGAATCCTATATCAGCAGAATGTTATCATTCCAAGCACAGTCTCACACTATCATGTCATTTTTAACTTTGATGTATGTGATGTAGTACAATGAGTCAGTCATTATTGTACGCCTAAGTATAGACAGAAAGGATTAAACTTATTTTTTTCAGTCTATCACCTGTTTTAGTGGCCCTTTGATTGCACACGGCCCGTCTCATATTCAGCATGAGCAACCAGATGGTTCTTTACTACGCAGAGGCAGCTGCGGCTCTTTTGTTTCTATCTCCACAGAACCCAAATTATACTGGAATTCAAGGCGTGTTAGTATGGCTTTGTGTAAAGCACACTTCTTGCATTTCACATCCAGCATGAAACAAAAATAAACTACTGGAATATGAAACGTCATAATACTGCAAAATGCCAAATACTTTTGTCTTACAGAATCCTGGAGAAAAAATGGTGTTAGACTACAAAAAAAAATGTAAAGTGTGTTTAAATGTAAAATCAAAGACAATATATCACAACTTAAAAGTCCATAATGTCTTCTTAGAGCAGGTCATTCGCTAGTTGATTTGTGCACAACCAGGTGAATAATCTGTATTCCCTTGATATTGATCAGGGTGACCTTGGTTGCCAACATGCACTACTTAATATCTGAATATTAGGTATGAATATAAGATTAAATATCAATATGGATTTAGTGTTACAATATTTTGGTTGTGCATTACACTATTGTTTTTAATTCAGTAGGGAGTGCTTCCTGACAACAATCACCCAATGGCAGCACTCCCTGGTGTTAACTAAAACAACGCTTTTGTCAGAATGTTATGAAAAATAGCAGGAAACTTTTATTAAGCACCAGTCATTAGAAGGGCTCCCTGTTGCATTTCTTAACATAAGTCAATGTCTACATGCCATCTTTGTTAGGTATCCAATAGGGATTGCTGTTATTAGCTGCTAATCCTCAGAGAGAGATTACTGCTGTATTAGTTGTAGAACTTCTAGTTTACTATTCCTGCAGTACAGTGCAATGTACAAAGCAGCACGCACCTATTCGGCGGTGGATTACCTGCTGCACTCCTTCACACCGCTCGCACTTCTGTATGCTCAATCAACAAAAGGATAGGCATACCCAGACAATGTTATAATTTCTTGGTAAGGATTATTAAAAATAGTAAAAAGCATATTGTGTTCAATAGTATAGAATAATGTACACTCAGCACTGGCTAATATTGGATTTAAAAAAGTCAAGTAGTTAATTGATACACAGATAAAAAAGAATAAAAATAACTCTTAGTTGCTATAAACAGTCACCAAAATATAAAAAAATTAAAACATTCTTAGAATTGTATGTCAAACTTTAAACTTTCCCCCAGTTGGAATTTTAAACTTGAATATGTTTTGTGAAAGTGGAGACGAAGCAGTTCTCAATAATGACACAGTGTCCCAAGCAGTCCCATAATAAACCCAGAAGCCATGTAAAGCAGTTTGTGATTTTCAAGGTGTTTTTCAGCAGATTTTGTGTGACTATTTGTATGGCAAAACTATTAGAGACACCTTCTGTGTACAATACACCTTCTGTATACTCTAATATAATAAAAAGTCTTGTTTGTTTTTTTAAGTTATACCCAAATATAGTGTAAGCTTCCACCTCCTGCATTCTCCCTTATACTCGAATTGATTGTAAACTCTTCTACCTTCTGTATCTTTCTGCTTACTTATATAATCAATATTGCATGCTATTCCAAATTTCCATTTTTAGTTTAAAAAACTTTTAAATTGGCTACAGTGGAGCACAATGTTAAATGAAGAATTCCAGGTAACCTGGTTTTTCTATCATCTACACCACTAAACAGTAGCTCTTATGAATAAAGAAACTGAAGGGAATATATATAAAGCAGTAAATAAGCACTGCCCGTGTACTGCCTATGTCAATATTCCTGTGAATTTGCTTTAATATACAGTGATTGTCACTTTCACTGCTTTATAATTAAGTCCTGACTATCTTGTTCTTTCTTTCATGCTTATATGCTTCCATCTAAATACAAGTCCAGTTACAAGTTTTGTCTTCCAAAGGTTTTATACTTGCATTGGCAAAGGGAAAATGTTATATTCTATTAGTGTATAATGGATTGATACAGAAAGAGGAAGAGCCAAAACCTATTAAGATATAAAGAAGAATACAGGAGATGGAAAAGCTTACAAACTATTAGGATAAAAGAGAAGGATACAGAAGGTATAAGAATGATATATAAGATAAATGTGTAAAATGATAATGCAAGAATATCAAAGAAAATCTATACATTTATGTGTTTTTACTTTATAATGATCAGAACAGATGATCAGGTTTTATGTAGGGAAGCCGGTTTAGATTATTAGTTGGCTTAAAGCTGTTAGCCTTCCTAGGGCATTGTTATTGCTTAATCCATCTCTGGATGGGTGAAAGTGACCTCAACCACCAAACAAAATGAATTACGAAATGCTGTCAATTTTGAGAAAAATGGTTTGACTATTAAAAGACCTAGCTATCAGAATTAAAATGCAGTTTTCCTAACAAACCCTAATCTTTCTTTCAGGTTGTAAGCTTTCTCTGTGTGTTCCCTATAGCAGCGTCCAGCACAGTTACATTATGGCTGCTGTGTGCCCTGTGGGAGAGCTGACTTATTCAAAAGTCCACTTATTGTACCTTCTGAGCCTGCTGATTTTTGTTTAAAGTCCATGCTGCTCTTTATCTTTTAAAGAAAAAATTTATGTGGTGAAACTGCAAATAAATTCATCAGAACCACAAATCTCAAACCCATAGAATTCACCTTAAACCAATGTGCACCATTCTATTGTAATTGTTTTACAGAAGTACTTTCTAATCATTCCTAATGCACCAAGGTACGTGTAACCACATTAAAGGGAACACTTACCAAGGACCAGGAAATGTACATACAGTACATATGCAGCTAAATAGAAACTACAGTCCTTATTACAGGGTAAGCCATAATATTTATACAGAAGTAACACATACTGAGATACATTGAGACACATTAAGATACTCTTTTACCTCTCATAGAATCTGTTCGGCAGCAGGATTTCATAGAATTCAGTATCATTTGTGGCCAAACTGTGGGTTTGGAATTTGTCTGAATTGTCTGGATCAGGTGAGGAATGCAACTTGCCTTCTCTGATGTACCTGTCTATATGCCCTAAAATGTGTCACTCATATTTGGAAGTCCACAACTGTTACCAAGTATGAAGGCAATCCTTTTGAAAGTTTTCATGTGCTGTGGATAACATGGGAGAAAAGCTTATTTCTGAATTGCTTCTTATTTGATTGTACAGGTATAGGCTGGGGGCCAGTCCATGATGACCTGGGCTAAAAGAAATTGGGATAATGATAGACACCTAATGGATGAAAAGCACTGCACGGGAAGGTATGGATTAAAGTGCCAATATTGCAGTAAAAGTTCTTTTTATGGCTGCTGCAAACCACAGCTCATTAATATTTTGTAACAATTATGGGTGGTTGTTTCAGATCCCATGGGTTCTGAGACTTCTGAGACCACTACTCCTCAATAGAAATTACAGTCACTTGTGATCATTAACAGCAATTGCATGGAAATAACTTGAGCACAAGGGCTCTCAATTTAAGAGGACAATGAAGGGAAGTGGAAATAGTTTAATCACACTTCTATTTCTTATTCATAAAATAATATGTGCTCCACAATGGCCTTATATGTAAATGATAAAAACTAGAAGGAAGTCTCTTTATTGCCAACAATATTGAGCTACATGATCCCTTATGTGCTCTGAAATATGAGGTTGCATTCTAAATGGAGCACTTCTGTTTTCTTGTTTTTACAGGATAACATTCAATATATCTTTGTAGAATTGCACAGAGTTTATTGGTTAATAAAACATGGGACACCAGTTGGTGGAAGTTAATATGAAGCTCATTTTTTATATTGCTAATAGCCTTCATGTGTCTACACTTCAGGACCAGTTGACTACATCATTATTTTGATGTGTTATATACAGCACCCACATATGAGTCATGAGGTCTGCTTATAAAAAAAACTCATAATTTACAGAGGGAATTGCTTTCTGGTGCAATTTACTAATGGACTCCCGGCCATTTTTCACAAATAACTGTACCGATCACAGAAACAACTAGGAAGCTTTTCAAACATATGTAAATAGTTCACTTGCAATATTAATGTAGATGTGTGTATATTTTTCTATAGGTAATAATGTTTAATAAATCAAAGATAACTGGAGACCAGCCTCCAGCTAGCATTTATTTGAAGTTTTTTTTTTCAGGGGCGCAAAGCTAAGGAAATAACAATATGAAGATTTATGCAGTGTCATGAATTCATAAATATGTAAAACTGAAGCTCTTGTTATTGAAAGTTAGGCTTTTGTCTATTGGTATACACTTACCTTGTACAACAAACAAATGTTTTGAATCTGACATCCTAAATAGGTGATAGGATGCTTATTTTAAAATCGCAATGGCACATATGTACAGTGCATCACCTCTCCTGACCCTATTTTACCTCCTTTTATTCAGAGGGGAAATCTTCTCTGTCTACATTTTCTCACTTTCTTCATATTTTAGTTTTATTCTATACTTTTACCTCTACTTTTATTGAAACAATAGTGCCTTGTTCACAGAGCTAAGTAGCTCAAGTAAAATCAACACAAACTAGCAAAAATGTCTAAGGTTATAAATAAATAAGTTAAAATTGATTTTAAACTATTATTGTTTTCCTTTTAAAAAGCAAATCAACCATATAATCAAGCCTCGGAGGACATCAGCATGTATCGGCTGGTTTGTCATTAGGTTGTCAAACAACTATAGGCATCTGTGATGTCTAGAAATGTAGATTCGAGAAAATAAATTAGGTCATACAAACACTATGGATGACAAGTTCTAAAAGCAATTCACTGTTCAAACCAACAGTTTGCAAGCCACATGATTCAGAGCAGTTCACAATTTGTGAACCCTAACAATAAATCCTATTTCTTTTGGTCTGGTAAATATGCAATAAAAGCTTTTTGGTATATCTGTTTGATAAGCGCAAAATATACAATTTAACACTTTCTCCGTACATTTCCAGTGCTATCTCCTCTAGTCCTTTAAGTTTTATCTTGGCCTATAGAATAATCAGTGAGAGTGGTTGGTTTAGTAAAAAAGAACCTGGGGAGCTCCCATACAAATACCAAGGTCTCTATTTATAAAGCAGGGAATCTGACATTCCTTCACACATTCCCTGGTGGGAATCAATTACTGCCATTGAAACCCATGAACCTGGAAGATTCTCACGAGAGCATGTTTAAGGGAATGTCTGATTCCCTGTTTTATAGATAGATCCCTATGTGTTGTCAAGCCACAACAACAAGCATTTTTGTGTATTAGAAGTCTATAAAGGGATAAAATATGTGCTTATTTGTATGTACAGCAATGATGCACTGATATGTTTTTTCCTTCCCATACACTTTAAAGTGAATCAGGCATGAGAATATAATTAATATTATCCAGTATTTATATAGTGCTGACATATTACACAGCGCTTTACAAAGTCCATAGTCATATCACCAACTTTCTCTCAGAGGGGCTCACAATCTAATGTCCCTACCATAGACATATGTCTTTAATACATTCCAAAGTCTATTTATGAGTAAGCCAAATAACCTAACTGCATGTTTTTGGAATATGCTAGCATTGTACATAGTAAACATGTATGTGTTATATTAGACACCTGTAAATGCCTGTATAAATTCAGAAGTATATTGAAATAATGCTTTCTATATTTTCAGCTGCATATCCTATCAATTGGAAAGGCATCAGCTGAGAAAGAAGCTTCATGTTCACTGTACCCCAGGTAACAAGTCAACTTATTCACAAATATACCCTTCTGTTTGGCCAAACTACAGACAGTCATGTTTGCATAACAGGTTGTCTGTCCTTGCTTGTTTATTACAGATTACTGATGAAACTAATAAACAGAACAGGAGAGACTAAGTAATGCTTCTCTATTTTCTGTGCTCCTGTGTAGTACAAAAGTACCAATTGAAGAAACTAGTCATGTTACTTAAACCATGCACCTAGCAGAAAATTGGTAAAAAAAAATCCTCGGCTTTGGGTTCCGGGTGCACTGGCTATCTGGGGATAAGTAGAAGAGTGCTTTCTGCTGCTTGTAATTATCTTTAGTTACCTGTAATTACCTTGTTTTTTTCTTAGATGTTTCCTAGATATGTACAGGTACCTATAGATGGCTAGTATTATCTAATTGAAGGCATGTACAAGTACATGCTTTTTGTTTACATCTGAAGATGTATACAGGTATCTATAGATGCTTTCTGTTTAATTTAAAAAAAATGTGCTAGTACCTGTAGATGCTTTCGGTTGCTTCTCGAAAAGTATATACAATTACCTGCAAATACTTTAGATGTTCTCTGTTTATACCTGAAAGTTTACATGGAAATCTGTTATTGTTTGCACCTTTGCGTGCATTTTTTTAACCCATTAAGCTCTGCCTTAACAAAGAGCCCCCTTTTGGCACAAAACTCTTACCCTCTCTACATCCAAACCCATTCCGACCCTCTTGGACCCTTTTCCATCACTACGATTAATTCTCTCTTGCTTTCAAGAGTATATTCGTCAATCAAATCATCCAACACAACACAACATACTTTGCATATCCCTGAGGAAGCTGAATAGCGAAATGCGTCAGGTATGAGTCGTTAACTATTATTTTCATGTTAGGATTTATCATGTATTAGTTGAGAAACCATTTTTTCACACTGACTGTATAGCAAAGTGAGCTAAGCATTGTATGTTCATGCTTTAATATGCATTGTAACCTTATTCAGCTATAATAATAAGTTTACACATTATAGGTTCTTTTTAAACCCTAGCTGTTCTACCTAATTGTAATCTATCATTTAGGGGAGCAGCTTTTTATACATTTTATGGGTGAATATTGATTAGCAAAACCCTTTGAATAGTATCCTAAGGTATGTATAAGTACCTATAAATGTCTTATGTTGCCTATATGGATTTGGATCTGGTATCTGGTGGATCTGGTATTTACAGGGACCCATATATGCTTTCTGATGCCTATCTAAATGTATGTACATGTACCTAAAAATGCTTTCTCTTGCTTATCTGAAGGTATGTACGCAGGCACATGTAGATGTTTTATGTTGCCTATCTGAAGTTATGTGTAGGTAAAAATCTGGAAATCTTCTATTGCCTAAGTAAATATGTACAGGTACCTGTGGATACTTTATATTGCCTATCTGAAGACATGTGCAGGTACTTTACATGCTTTTTGTTTGCTAACTAAAGGTACATGTACATGCTTTTTGTTGCCTGTTTGAAGGTATGTGCATGTAGATGCTTTTTGTTGCCTATCTAAAGGGATGTACAAGTACCTATAAATAATTCCTGTGTATTGTACTACTAAAATGATTTGATCAAGAACAATAGGAATTTGAAACATTTCTAAAACTGATCTGACATTTTTTTTGTCCAGCACTAAGTCATAAGATCTTTCACATTGTACACACAGCACCAGGAAGGCCCTGTAAAGCCCCAGGTTATTCAACCTACAAATAATCCAGATTGTTTAGTAATCCTTCTTGGATGAGTACAGCAACAAAGGTAACACAAAAAATCTCAGTCATTATTGAAATGCAGATGCTGGTCCGCTCATGATCTGAGGACTTACAGTGGTACCGTTAGTTTAATTCATCTAGAAAATAGAACAGAGAATGAGCAAAACAGCCAGAAATAAGCAGGTCAGCTCTTACCAAAAATGAAAAATAAACATATAAATGAATAAAAACAGCAAGAATCTATTAGGAAGTGACCTTTCAATGTAACTGAAAGGATTAGAAACTCACTGCACTTATGGCATATTTAAATGAAATAGTAGAGGGGATGAGAACAATTCTTCAAAGGAATCCCCATTCATCACACTGGCTTTAGAAGGATTAAATGTAATGAGTTTCTAATCTGTTCATTACATGTAGACTGCTGAACTTGTACCTCTACAACCCATCCTGTTGCTAGCAAACATCACCTGAGTAAAATTGGATCCATAATAAGCTGTTTATTATATAAAATCATAAAACGAAAATATCTCTGTATTTACATTTACATTGATTTTTCAGATGTGGTTTAAAGCATTTTGTTGTATTCCAGACAGATAAAAAATAAAATCACAAATTTCAGCAGGTATGTGTTCTTCAAAATATATAAGATATGTAAAGTTATATGTGTATATTTTCAAATTTGACTTGACATCAGCCTTTTGTAATTCCCAGTAAAGTTGTCATTAGGGACAGAGAGCCAAAAGGTAGCGTTAGAATGTGCTTGGAAGGAACATTGTGACAGAAGAAGGCAAAGTGGCAGAGAGATTAACTCATCAGTCTTCTCTATTACTGTGTATTCACAAACTAGGGGCATAGATAACATTGTTTTTAATACTTTAATACTAATACTAAAACAACTTTTTTCTGTAATATTTATTTTCAATGCACAGATTTCCCCTACAGTACGAAATATCCTCAGTGAGATGGCCAGCATAATTTATTTGGACATGTCATCCTGAACCCCCCCAACCACCCAATTGCATCAGAAATGAGTTATTCTACAAGTCACTCAGGTAATTTAGGGGTATAGGGGCACCTTACCATCTTCCATAAAAAGTAGTTAGAATATATATGAGCCGCTTCTCTATGTGTGCATATGAAATAAAGGTTAAAAAGAGGAAAGAGAGGGGCTTCAGGCTTTTGTTATGTATTATTATTATTATTATTATTATTAATAATAATAAAAAGGCATAATTACAGTTCTGTGTCACAACAATACAATAGGTTATTACATCACAGAGCCATTCCCTATTGTATGGTCATGGGGTGGCAGTTAGCTAGACTGAACAGTTGTGCTCTAGACTAGAGAAAAAAATATGCATAGAGAACATCTTGTTACCGACGCGTCTGGCCACGAGGGCTTCCTCAGGGGTATGCAGCAAGCGTAAAAATTTTCTTAGCGAAGTTGAGTTGATGTCACGGATAGGTATGACACAGATGATAAAAATAGGTCATGTTGTTGGTGTGCATCTTATTGTAATTGAATGCCTTAGGTTTTGATGTGCTATAGAGAGCGGATATTTCTGAATATTTGATACATATGGTACCCAGTTTTAGGTTGAAAAGGGTGACAGGGTCTAGGAAGAAGTGTCTTGTTAGGACTAGCTGTCAAAGACTTTGATAGCAGACAAAGACTAATACATAACTTTAAACAAGAGCCTAAAGCCCTTTTAACCTCTTTTTAACCTTTATTTCATATACATGTCACTCTGCTTTAATTTCCTATCAGCACATAAATTAATTGGCCCTGATTTACTAAAGCTCTCCAAGGCTGGAAAAGATACACATTCATCAGTTAAGCTGGGTGATCCAGCAAACCTAGAATGGATCTGGTCCAGGATTGAAAAAAATTGCTAACAAATAGCAAATTACTTTTAAGAAATCCAGTTCAGGTTTGCTGGGTCACCCAGCATCACTGATGAACGTGTATCCTCTCCAACCTAGGAGAGCTTTAATAAATCAGGCCCATTGGCTTTTCTTCTGTTTCTTTCTTTTATACCACAGCCCTGCTGTACAAGGATTGTAAGAGGATGATACCAGGTCAAATTTAGGTACAGCTAACTTACAATATTTCCATTCAAAATGCATTCTGTGAAAATCTGAAAAAAGTAATGAACAGAAATATACTTTTGTCATGTATAACATTTATCATACATGTATGTCATATGGATATTCAGTTACTGGCCTTCATATGTCTTATGCAAAGTTATAGGATATTCATGGATACTTTTGTTACTTGTGTGTAACAGTACTATTAATATAAAGTAAACAGAAAGGGAAACCCAGAGTAAAAAGTTTCCTTGCATGAATCAATAACAATATTTTAATGATGGAGGAGTATTTAACTCCCCTTCAGTAAATGGTGCTGTGCTATATGATTTGCAAAGTGTTCATTGTCACACAGGGACAGATGTCCTACTGTAATTAAAAATGGGGCTTATAGTAAGTGAAGACCCCTTTCTGTCACTTCACCAACATGTCCCCAAGGGAACAGAAAATTGCAGATTTAAAAAAAAAAAAAAACTATTCTGAAAGTAAAATGTAGGCTGCCACTTTCCTTCTCAAACTGCTGCTTGTCTATCTGTTGGGCTAATCCAATGGCTTTAATATTTTTGCTCTTACTGATATAAAAAAAGAATTAAAAATGTTATCATTTCAATGGAATAACAGAGGCCTGGCAATATTTCTGTTAAGGTTCCCCTTAATCCAGGTCATTGTATATCTGGTAAAAGTTATTCCCATTCAACTGGACTTCTTAAAGATACTTCACAGCCTATCCATGCTGCTTCTTCAGATGATATAAAAAATGTCAATTAAAGTAACAACTTGGATTGGCTTAGAAATGTCTTCAAAGCTACAAAATATAGTCCAATTGAATGGGATTAACTACTAGTAAATAGCCGAGCAACAGGAATTATCAGGAGGTTAGGAATGACAACATATTTTTTCAGTGCATGGACATGGACATGACGTAACAATTTCACATAATTTGGTAGAACAATAGAAAAAAAGAATTTGATCATTGTATTGTGAATCATAGTTATTAATCATATCAGTAGTAAAAATAAAAAATGTGACATGTAAAAAAACAATGTACCATCATAATCTCATGTGACAGAGCAGTGGGAGCAGTGAATTCCCACAAATCATTCATTTTCCACACTGCTGTGACTGACAGATCTTTGGGGTTTTCAGCGCTGAGTTTTTTTACATTTAAAATTCAAAAGATATCAGCGGAAATTGTGTAATAAAGTGACATATTCATTCAAGACAGCTTTACTCCTTTTCTGTTTGACATGTCGAGCCTATTATTCAGATGATATGAAGAATGTCTTACGAAAATGACAACTGTTCTATTTCATCAAAAGAACTCTGTAATCATTAAAGAAATTTCTTGTTTGAGTTGTAAAGAATAAGTCTAGTGTGAAGTACTGAATGCCATGCAGCTATATTTCAAAACTGTAAGTGTTTTGAAGAAAGAAATCTTTAGCACCAGAAAAGAAATTGGGTTCGTGTAGGAATGTTCCTATGAGAAGACAGGGTTTTAGAGAAGCTTGTTAAAAATGATCCAAAGTAAGAACTGCTCATATTGTACTTATGCCCTCCTGTAGACTGGGTCCCACTTTGGTATCTTCCTTCTGACTTGTGTTCATTGTCTTTAGACACCCATCTGCTTCATGTGCTATTTTTATATATCACCAGGCTAAAAGACTGCTAGGTAAACCGAAACGCCTAACCAAAATGTCCATATTATTTTTTTTGAATCATCTACGACTTGTTCTCCTTTTGCTCTTTTGCTACTTTGGAAATCATTCCAGCTCATGATATCTATTCATCTTTGGTGTTCTTCCTTAGTCACCTGTGTTACAGCTCTGCTCAAATGCTGCCAGCCAAGATATTTGCCCATTTACAAACTACACTCTTGTCCGATAACTCTGTTTTTTAGTTGATTGCCTCTAAATTATTCGATGCTACCAGTGGAGCCACAGCCAAAGAGTGCACTACAGCATCAGGGCAAACCCCATTAAAGGAATCACTTCTGAAGCTTGGGCATTCCTCTACATCCATTCCATAATGTAGCTCAAACCTTCCACTGCTGATGGGGATATAGAGTATCTGTTCATGGCAACATTGATTCTGAATTTCTCAATATTATGCTGTAAAAAAATGATGAATTTAATTGACATATTGCTGTCAGTAACAAAAATGCTTAGTGCAATCACCTTTTTTGAAAACAACCTCTGTGGACTGCCTGACCCAAAGTACTCTGAGCAGGTCATGCCTTACACAAACTCCATAGATGTGAGATTATCATCTGGTTCAGCTGAATGTGAATCAAAAAATGTTTTGGGTTCATTTCAATCAAGAAGCACATTTTTTTGTAATCAGACATTGCACCATCACATTATATTATAGTAACTCAGAAGGGTTATCTGCCTTAACTTTCTAAGGAAGAAGAGGAAGCATGTCTCGTTTGACACCTTTCCTCCACAGCTGCTCTAGTCATGAAACACATATGTATTTCTGTGCCCATTAAATATTTCCTGTTTCCTCTCTCATGGCCGCTTTACATATCTGCATTGCAGCACCCATGATTCTTATGTAAAAGGATGGGCGCTTCCTCCTTGAACTATGGAAAAATCTGATCCAACAGCTGCAATAATAAAAATGAGATTATACAGAGAAGCAAAGATTGTATATATAAAACAGAAGACTCTGGTGTCCAAAGCATAAAAGTGTATATATGACAGTTCGATAAGCACTCTTGTAAAGCTGAGCTTGCTCTTTTTACTATATATGCTAATATAAGAATAATAGGATATTAAATAATAAAGTTAAAATGACCATTCACAAAGGTTTAAAGCCATTCATTTGGAAAGATCTTTTTTAATTACATGCACATTTATGGTGTGAATGTATCAATGGATAAGTGGTAAATGAAACTTGTACTGAGGCAATATACTGTAAATGCTACCATTGGTGATTGCCTTCTACAAATGCTAATTACGTGGCTGTCATTCCTATCCAATAACAATCATATATTGACTTGCTACAATCCTGTCACAGATCAGTGACTCAGATATCATATAAGCCTAGGTCAGAGTTCTTTAAAGGTGGTCAGCAATGGCATACCATTTTTTCTTCATAACAGTTGTCCTAGAGTAAGACCCAGTTCCCAGACCATGTATATTTCAACATTAATCTTACCTGAAAATTATAGTGCATTTAAGGGTATGTGATTTATCTGTAAAAGCCTCCCTGGGTATGGCCACCATCAACACAATGACAGCATCCCCAAAAGACTCAGAGTTGTCAATCAAGTGACACTCTATAATGATCCCCTTTTGTGTGTTTTCTTCCAGCTACATAAAAATTATGTTTTGCCAGTTCACACACATAGATAATCAATTGTAACAGATACAGATGGCTTGTACATGACAGTGAAGAAGCAGACGTGATAGATTTAGAAGATTAAATGCCTATATAGTCATCAGATTCCCATGCAATAAATGTAGCAGCCATTAGTTACTTGTACTCTGGCTCGAAGTCTGCCCACATGAGTCACAGTTTGTTTGTATCACAGAAGGCTTCAAGCAGTCACGCAACTGTGTTTCATTTTCTTATATTTTTGTTTTGTGGAAGCATTAAGTGATTAATCATCCTGTGCCATGTCAGTTAACAAGAGCTTGTCTGTGTGTATGTGAGCAAGGCAAATGTAAGATAACACAAGCCATACTAAAGTTTTATTATATTCAGTGTATACTATTTATAACATATTAAAAATATAACAATAATATATTATAAATTAATCATAATTATTTATAATATCTCGTACATGCCCATAGACAATATTACCTTGTCTGTACCTACATAGTACATGAGTTAATGCCAGGAGCTCTTGAAAGGAACACAGAATATGGTGATCTTTCTTGGCACACTATATAGATAGATTTTTTTTAAGAATAAATAAAATGGTAGAAGTCAGATCATATAACTAGCAGTATTTAAAATACTAAGATAGTGTTCTGAACACATAATCTTCCTTTGTTTTTACAAAAAATCAAGGACTGGAAATCATGCCAATAATTTAGCTCAACACTGTCAATGAAAAAAATATGCTTATCAAGAATCCTGTTTTTTGGGGGGGGTTCAGCATTTTCAGGAAAGAAAAGCAATTGGCAACACCCATGGTTTCTCAACAAAGATTACACTTATTTACTTCAACCAAAATATGTAACAAAATACATGGGACAACCAATTATGGATACAGAACAGATCTGTGAATGATTTGAAGAAACATGTCAATGCATTTCAAGCATTGTGATCACACAAAAAGGCCGCATACACACTTATGCGGTAAATGCAGTGAATGTGGTACCATGATGTGCATTAGCACACAGGTATATATATTTATTTAGGTGTGCTGCCATGCATTTCAAATAGCACCCAAATTCTCATATATAGTCAATTAAAGGACCTGTGCAATAGTACACCACAATGCACATATGATATTGTTCTATGTGGTCAATGGCATGTTAAATAATATCGCAGGTGCAATGGCAGCCTTTTACAAAATTAATTTATTTCTTAACACAACGCTCCTCAAAACAGCAAGCATGAACATTTTATTTAAGAATATAATAATTGCAAAATTCCATCATGTCTGGTCATCTGCCTATACGTAGGACCTGATTTATTAAAGCTCTCCAAGGCTAGGGAAGATACACTCTCATTGGTGAAGCAGGGGTATTTAGATAACCTGGAATGGGTTTCCTAAAATGCATTTGCTATTTTGTAACAAATATTTTGAATCCTGGACCAGATCCATTCCAGGTTTGCTGAATCACCCAGATTCACATAAATCAGGACCATTGTCTCATTGTCACACATATCTGTGAAACAAGCTATTAACATTATTATTGTTATTATTATTACTATTATTATTATTATTACTAACCTCCTGAGCGTTACACTGAGGTCTAGATTTCTGTACCAAAAGTGATCCATCGTTTTTCATGAAATTTTTTTTTTAAATTGTAGACCTGTAACTTACAGAAATATGTCCGAACAGGGGTTCTAGTAGATATTATGAATATGACGCTGGATGAGCACAGGGGGACCAGGTAAGTAAGGATGGGAAAAATCTCGGGGTTAACCATCCTTGCAATTTTTTTGTGCCCGAACGAAGGTCGAGCTTAACGGCAAGGTGGTTAAACAGGATTTATATATCACCAACATATTATGCAACGCTGTACATTAAATAGGGTTTGCAAATGACAGACGGATACAGACAGTGACACAGGAATAGGAGAGGACCCTGCCCTGAGGAGCTTGCAATCTAGAAACTATAATAGATAAAGATTGCCAATGTCTATTCAACAAGGGTTATTAACTCAAAGCTGTCAAAGACACAAAATGTTACCAAAGTAAGCCATACTACAAAGGCCAGGACCACATAGAGCATATCAAGTAACAGGGGGCTAAAGGTCCAGTTGAGGCTGGATCTCGGGATTCTTTATGCAAACAGTAAGTATACAGCAAAACCGGGATGTAGACACCTAAGGAATGTCAGGAATATGTACATTAGGTCATTCACACACTGAACAGGGCAGGTCTATAGGTATATTAGAAACAGCCACTGAGTTGCCGGCAGTCACTGTTGTTATTTCCTATGGAAGAGGATGCAGCACCGTGCCACCTGCTTGCCCCCCATTCCCAACTCTATAAAACTTAACAGCGTTGTGTGTACACTGTTCATTCATTGTACTATAACTGGAAACAATCACAAAAGTGGATAATTTTATTTAGTCAGCCAGTTCATATACTTTTATGAATTTAAAAGATTAAAAACGTTAACATAAAGATAAGGTTAATTGTTAATTGTATCAAGTAAAGCAAATTTTACCTGGTAACTAAATACATTTAAAATAACTATATATCCCTCTAATACGTTCATATACAGAGAAAGACTTAATGTCTGTCAACAAGCTGTTAATACATGAAAAATTGTTTACGCAGTGTGCGTTTATTTTCCTGCTTTGATCACAGTCCTTGAAGCAGGTGGAATGAACTACAGACATACAACTGTGAAATGTGTGGATCAAAGCTCTTGTAATTACTCCAAAGGTGCTCTTTTTTATGGATTTCACTGACTGTCTGGTATTAGTCTGATCAGGAGTAAAATAATAAACTTACTGCCAGTACAAACAATGCAGTATGTGAATGGCACGTGAGAAACATTATACTCTTACAACTATATATAAGTTTTTTTTATTAATATTAATATTATTATTAATATTATTATTAATAATAATAATAATAATATTAATAATAAAAATATTACACAGTATTCATATAGCGCCATCATATCGATTTTTTTCAATACAGTTAGACAGTTTATTAATAATAATATTATTAATATAATATTATTATTAATAAATTGATATTTAGTTGTATCAGTATACAACCAAACATTTATTATGAATTGAATGTCGTTGAGACCTAACACCCAATTTAGAGTAAGTAAATAAGTTAGCATGTATGTCTCCTTCAGACAATATTGCTTAACCTGCAGTTCAGCTTTTTTCATATGAAAAATTGCCAATGATAAAGAATGAAAAATAAGTAGATGAAGTGGTGATTCTGCATTATGTTTTGCTGTTTGGGAAAAGGGGATTTCCTTGTCATATATGACTTGGAGAAGTGTTTCCATTACTGATCCAAAGTTTCACAAAATAAACTTTTGATGAGCAATGCATTTCCTGCTAAGAGCCAAGAAATACAGTAAAGTCTAGAGTGACAAAATGATAGTACTGCTAGGGAGATGGTTCCCAGCTGGCCACTTGGCATCCCTTTCTGCTACAGTAGCTTTACCTGACTGTGTATAAAGCAACCAATTTTACTGTCTTTACCTGATCTAAGCATTTTATTTACTTGTTTCTGTTTATTTTAGTAGATAGCCTTTAGAATACTTTTTTTTACAAACTTTTATAAAATACTGCTTGATGGAAATAAATACTAAAATGTGTAAAATTAAAACTTGCCATGGAGAATTTTCTCATTACATACCCAGGCTCTGTTTTCTGCTCCTCTGAAAAATGCCAATCTACGAGCATACGAGTTATTGAAATCCATGCACTCCCTGTGTGGTTGATATCTGATTAACAGCTGATAAATTGGGTCTTGCATACAAAAAGCAAGATCCTGCTATTTCCAATTCCCAATTCAAAGTTACCTTATACTAGGGGTTCAGCTCCCCCTTAGTGGTGGTTTTTGTTCCTTACCACATGATCCTGAGAAGGATAAGGATCCAAAATGTATTTATTTTCCTGGAAAACAAATTTTTTTCCAGGATTTCATTGTAAGAATGAGTGGTTGGACAAAGGAAAGAAAGCCATAGCCATAGTCTAAGGTAAGTATTCTTTCCCTTTATTTCTATTTTTTTAGGTTAAAGTGGACATATTATCAAATTATAAGCATTATGTAAAAGGGTCACTTTCCCTTTTACATGCTTAAAACATTTTTCCCTTGGTACGCCTGACAGACTGGTTTCATAGTCGAGAGATGAAAGACTGGGTGATGCTGGAAGAACTTATGTCCCCAGTGAGTCTCCGGTCCCTGCCGTGGGTGGACCGGTCATTATTACGATTGACTTCCCCCATACCTTCACTTTCTATGGACTTATTACGTTTATGGGATATTCTCCTTAGATCCGGCAAATTGTCTACGAGACCAGGGCCCATGACACCATTGTTTGATAACCCGGCATTCCCACCGGCATTGGGGGTACCAAATTTTTATCCTGGTCCGCCCCCGAACATCGCCACCTAAAGGATATAGTTTGTAATGGGCGGGTTCCCACTTTATCCTCCCTGGACCTTCCACATAGAAGTAAGCTACTATCCTGGCTTTCATACAAGCAATTAAAATCTTTTGTGGCTTCCTTTACTGACCCATCCTTACTACACAGAAATCTTACGGAATTTGAGCAATTAGTTAGCTCACCTGGTCGTCCTCCCCACGTTGTCTCTAGGCTATATGAGCTACTCACACAAAATCCTGAGGCTATAGGCCCTACATACACCAGCTACTGGGAGAGGGATTTGACCGGCTCCATAACTGGAGAGGACTGGGAAACTTCATTTACCCTCACACACAAGATGGCACTGACTTGTAAGGCCCAGGAAGTTAACTATAAAATTTTGTCTAGGTGGTATTGTTGTCCAGTGGATCTGCATAGAATTTCTCCCACAAACTCGGACCGCTGTTGGCGATGTTTGTTGCATAGGGGGACAATGCTTCATATCTGGTGGGAATGCTCAAAGATATATCGTTTCTGGGATCTGATTATTCAGATATTTAATGACTGCTATGGTTCTACAGTACCCAATTCCCCCAAGGTGGCTCTTTTATCCATGATTCCAGGTTCGCTTAAAGGTATTAAAAGAGGTGCCCTACGGCATTTTCTTACCGCAGCTAGGGTCCTTATTCCGAGATTATGGAGGCAGCCTGTTGCTCCTTCTATAGCTGACTTGGTATCCGAATTAGAAAAAATGCATCATATGGAAATGCTAGTGGCAGAGGATGATGATAGGTCGGAACAATTTAAAATAGTTTGGTCTGCGTGGGATTGGTTTAAGGAACCTTCTCGATTCCAATTGTACTTATATTAATAATTTTGTATATTTGTTCGAGCGCCTTTTCCGTAAATTTTGTATTAAGGGTTTTTTTTTTATATTTTTTACAACCTTGGGTGGTGTACATTTTCTTTTCCCTCCCCTTCCCAACCCCCCTTCTCGGGCTGTAATGTTCCCCCCCCCCCTTTTTTTCTTTTTTTTTTTTCTTATAGTTTGTTTTTATTTTTCTTTGTTAAAAGACGTTTGCACGAATATATAGTGATGTTATGCGGTTAGGGTTGCCATGTATTGTATTACTTATGTTATATCTCTTTATGAGTGTTTTTATTAATTTCTGTAAAATTGTATTGTTTTGTTTTACTCTGGTTCATGCAGGTTTTGACAGATTATTGCTATATATCAGTGTATATGCTATTTTAAGAAGTTTATTTTATGGTCATGTGAAACTAATGCCGCTATGTGTTAATAAGATTTGATGTCTTACGCTTTAATGTTTTTATGTATGTTTGTTTATTTTTCTTTGAAAACCTAATAAAACTGATTGACACAAAACATTTTTCCCTGTTTTTTTTCTTTTTTTTTTAATTACTTTTTTACATTATTTTTATTAGTCTTAAAAGTTTGTGGTTAATTTGGATTTTAGTTCACATTCAGATGATTTTATAATTAATTTATTCAACATAGTAACAGAAAGTCAAGTGATAGCGTCATTCATGGTGTCACCAAGTGACCTTGTAAGGTGGGTTTTTCTTCACATAAGCACAGTTTGTTCAAAAAACTTGTCAAACTTTTGATAGAGATACTGAAACATTAGGGATGGGAGTTGTGAATTGCCCCTTGCTCAGCAAATCTAACAAAGCAATCCTTGGGAAGTCAGGAAACTGAGGAAATGAGTTGATGGTTCCCTCCCAGTCTGTAGCCACATCATTTGATTATATTCCTGTCCTGCCCTCGGTGGTAGGAAGTCTTACTGTCTTTTAGTACTGCCAGTACTTGACAGTAAAATGTCACAAAGTGTCATCATATCTGAAATTTTTTTTTAAACATGCACTAGGACAGATTGTTTAGAATCCAATTTTTCTCTACTCATTTAAAAGGAAAAAAATATGAATTTGCTGTATACTGTAAAACTGTAGTCATGTCTTCATGTGCAGCCAGAAGTCATCAAATTCTGATTGAATTTACATTTTCTACATTTTCTATTTAAACCTCAATTTCTCAATGGCCCGCTGGAGTCATTTCTACTACATACATTTTTTGGATGAATTTAGCCAATTGCTAAAGTTTAGGTATATTACTAGCTTCAACCAAACTATTTCCCCAAGTACAGTGAGATACAAAGGTACCTTTAAACAAGATAAAAAATAATACTTTGTGTGCAGATGTGGAAAGTCTGTTATGATACCCCAACATGTGTAGGATGGTGGTTTAGTTTTTTTTAAGCTAAGGATAACCAGAACAAATAGAATATGATTTTCTACCAAAAAGTGGATTTAAAAGTCAAAAGTGAACTACTTCTATTTAGCCAGTCTTGTGATTTGTACAATATTATCACATTAATAGGGAATCAAATTTTCTATGTATAACCAAACAGTGCAGCTTCATCACTTCTCATCTTCCCGTCTACTAATTGGACATCACCATTCTGATAAAATAGCCCGATTGATCCCAGGCCTCAAAACGTACAATACTGTACAATACAACAGTACTGGGTAACATCTTTAGCCCTCTCAATCAGTCTGAATTCTGATATGCAGGAGATTATAGAAAGCATATATAAAACAGATTTCAGACACTTTTACATAGAGAAATTTTATCATTCTTAATGAATAGATAATAGGATTGAAATAAGTTTTAAATATTTGCCTGGATTTCAGATGTATAACTCTATTCTTTAATGTACAGTAATGCAGTAGCAAAGTTGTTTATTAGCACAAGTTCTTACTTTCCAATTAGCATTCAGACAAGTAACCAAATCTGGCATTTTAATCAGATATTTGTTTTACTGTCTTGGTTTTCTCTACTGCACCTGCTCAAGTCATAAACTTTGAATTAGCTTCACTCATCTCAAATACTAAGTGCCCAAGACATCTAAGAACTCCTGTGCCTTTCATCTTGTCTGCCGCCAAGCTCCGCTGCTTCCATTGCCTAAACTAACACAGAAATAGTAATCCCCTTGACTTCTGCAAGGCTGTTTTTTTCCTTTCTACATTTTGTTATGTACAGCAGACAGTGTTATTATAGGGTATTGGCAATTCTCCAGGCTGACATATTTTTATGTTTTATCATTTTTTTCTATTGATCTAGATTATGATTTGTTTTCTATTTTATTTTGAGATCTTGGTAAGAAAATAATCTTTATTTGCTAGTGATGGGAAGTTGTTTGAATTCCCTCAGTAAAACAAATTACAGTGTATATATGAAAAAAAAAAGTTAACATTTCCAGCGCAAGTCAACAAGGCAAAAAACAGGAAATATTTATTTACTGTATACCATATATGCTATATCTTGGTACATACATGAGGGTGCAGGCCCACAGTCACCATCAGAATAAGGTGGAGTGGTTCTAACAACCCCACTGACACATTTATGTGTTACAGGTATGTGAAAAAGTGATTAGGCCAGTCTATGATCCCATTTGTTCAGAGCCATTCCTAAATTTGTTAGTGTGCTTTGGATCATTATTGTGTTGAAAGACCCATTTCTGTGTCAACGTACCTTTAGAACCCATAGCTTCATATCAAATACACATATGATGAAGAATTCATCATATTGTGATCAATACATGCCAGCTGCCCATGTATAAAGCAACAAATCAACCCCAAAACTAAATTTCTACCACAATGTTGTCCTATGTTGTACCCAACATGTCTACTGTAATTATGGCCAAACTCCTCTATTTTTGTTTCTTCAGTCTACAGTAAGCCTGGTCTTATATGTTCGATGGCAAAATAAAGTCTTGGCCTAATGTTCTTTGTACATATCTCACATGTAGGGTTATATTCTTGCAATCTCTTTCTCATTGACACCATCTGTTAAAAGAGTTACCTGCACACCTTGCAATACAATTTTGGGGTTCTTGAAAACTTATTTTAGCATTCATCAACCTATGGGCTCAAGATGGTCAGTCCTGGTAAACTTAGAAGTGGTTTGAATTCTATGCCACTTATGCTATGAATGTTTTTCCTTATAGTGGCATTTTTGTACATCACAATACATCATGTTGTGGTATTCCCAGGTAAAGTTGCAATGTGGGACCCTCATACTGCAAAGAAGGGGTCAGCCTTTAAATCTTTATCCAAAGATGCTTTTATCCAGTCCATTTGAAATACATGTTGTAATTTCTCTAGGAAAAAACTTGGGGTGGGAGAGTCCTGACTTATCAACTTGTGCAATATTGACTTCTTGGCCGCCAGTGATATAATTGACAAAAGTTTCCCACATCCTTTGGCAATATGTATACCCTGTAAAGATAGAGTTCCAAAGATTGCCTAAGCGTTGGATGCTACCAGCCTCCATAAATATTTGATCTTAGGGCAAGTTCAATAACATGTGAAATAGATCAGCTTCTGGTGCTCCACATTTCAAGCCCTGGGGGAAGATACAAGTCTTCATCCGGTAGGAGTGGAAGGAAGGGATATTTGTGCCATGGAAAAGGTTCAATGTCATTTCTCTGTACATTGAGAAGGGGGCCACTCTCCATGCTCTACTAAAGTCTACCAAAGTGTCATCAGGAGATCTATTCGGGAAATGTTTAGCCCATCTACTCATGCCTGATCTCCTTGATTCGTAATCTAAGGACAGTCTGTACCTTTCATACGTATCTGCTATTGCCCACCTTTCTGGTTTGGTGCAGACAGAGGTTTCAAAACAGAGTCTACCAACATACCACCTTAAGAGGTTCATAATATTAGCACCTAATTCTAATCTATTGGTTTTTAAGAGGGGATAAATGGAATGGTAAATGTAGCACTTTAATATAGCATATAATATGACTTTTTCCACATGGCCAAATTGCAATTTTTTTAATGAGGATATAAATTTAGTAAAAAAAAAAAAAATACTGCATATCGATTTTATGTGTCATTTGATCGAGTAGGCATTGTTTAAATAAAGATGTAATGTCTTCCTGTTCACTTATGTTGAACAGGTCTTACTTTTTTACAACTGTATATAAACTTTCTCTTTGTCTCAGCCTGTTAACCAGTTTTAGAATCCTTTCAACTGCAGACTTCCGACCAATGACCCAATTTGAAAGTATCCACCAGACACAGGAGAAACAATAGCAACTATGCTATTGCAGGAACTAATATTTTTTTTATAAGAGCTGCTGGCATTTAAAACACAATAAATGAACATCTTAGGGTATATCTACAACGTGTTTTTCATTTGGTATGGTTGGTATATGTGTTAGCTGTATTCTTCACACACACTTTACATGTGTTAGATTATTCCCTATGGAAGATGATATTTGCTGGAAATCACAACAAGCAGACTTTTTAATGCATCGCACTAAACACTTATACACGTGAATGTCAGCTGAAGCCAGTGTACAATGTAGCACATTACTTTAAAGTTGATATTCCCCAGACAGTCTTCCTCAGAAAAAGGTGTCATAACATCCAACACTTCTCCAGATGCTATATCCTATTCCTGTATCACTTTCACTGGAAGTTTCAAACGTCAAAACAGTCTGCAGTCATTATGTATATATATAGTATAAGTGTAAATTATTACCTTGCTCAAATGAATGTTCTTAGACCATGCCATGTGCATTAATGTATATCTTTATTTGGATTCAGAGACCTGCATTCAAATCTTTCTTATGTACTATATATGGTGCAGGTCAGATGTAGACATTTTCTTCTAGAGCCAAATGAATGCTAAACATCTGGCATATAAAAACATTAATAAAGTGCACACTAAAACAATATTGTTACAGTATAACCTATACCTATCCATGTGTACCCTACATATGTGTATTAGCTGTTAACTATATTTCAAAAGGTTTGTTGTCACTGATAATGGCTTACAGTGTGCTGCTGCTGCTTGTTGATTTTCAACCCAAATGTTAGATTAGTGACCAAACATTTTTTTTCCTATTAGAACCTGTGACAGAGTGTAACTAAGAATGTCAGGAAAGTGTTATAAAGGCTCCAGGGAAAGAGTATGTCAACATGTTAGATAGGTCTGTGTAAGTTTCTAAGAAGAAACCAGGGGCTTTAGGGTCCTGGAGCCGGCCAAGGGAGTGAAAGGGTGGGTTCCTTGGCCCAACCCAAATCAGAGTTTGGGTTATATGCACCTGCACTCAGGTGCAAGGTGAGGAGGAAGTAATGAGCCAGAGAGGGTCCCCGGCTGAGAGAGAGCCAGAGTGGGTTCCAGGCTGACAGAGTGATCAGGAGGATGAGGGAAGAGGATCAGCACTTTGTTGCAAGCTGGAGGGTGCTTAGGAGGCAGCTCAGTTAATTCCCAGAGCTGTGGGAGGAACAGAGCTGGGCCTTGCACCAGCAACGATTACATGTGAGTGGAACATGCTTGTTTTGTGATCTAAAGACTGCCTTGTATGGGTTTTGCTTTAAACTTCTTTACTGTTTGTCCGAGAGGGACTATCTCAGTAATGGTATGTAGTTGCTCAGCCGAGCCATTTCTTTTTGTTTGTTAAAGTGCTAATTAATAGACAGGCATGAGCCTGTTTTCAACTGTAACTTTGAAGTCTGCTGTCTGATTCACGACTGTCTTCTGACCCCGTTGCTACGGGCGATCTCACATATGGAGGAGAATGTGGGCAGATAAGCAGTGAAGCTGGCAGAACGTTCGTTGGTGGCACATCTGGCGGAAGTCTCGTGGGCTGTAGCAGAGGAGTGAGGTTGGGCAGTAGCTGGCAGCACAGAATTTGGAGGGACACTCTGGATCTGAGGGTAGCCCTAGTACCATCTGACCCAGCCATTTTTTGGTAAATATTATACCACATGATAAATGTTGAGGCCTACCTCTATTCATTTGAGAGGACTGCGGAGAGAGAGGGCTGGCCCAAAGCCCAGTGGGCGGGTATAGTGACAAAATTTTTGACAGGGGAGTCGCAGAAGGCGTATGTTTACCTGGCACCAGAGAACGCCAAGTGTGATGTGAAGCCTAAAACTGAAATTTTGAGGTATCTGGGCATGACCCCTGCTGTGGGGGCCCAACGAGTGCACAAATGGACTAACCAGACACATGCAGACCTCCAGATAAGGTCGTCACCCAGGGCAACGCAGAAGAATGTTTCTTTGCTGACTGGAGAGCTCAAAAGACTAAAGAAGAACCAAAATGTGGATAAATGTGACCAGTATTTCTTTAATAGAAATGAGCAGAGGAAAGCATTGCGTAAAGAGGAGAGACAGAAATTAAAGGAGGAGACCAATAAGCTTCAGGAAGAGTACAGATATCACATACTGGACTGGCATCAGGAAAAAATCGGAAACTCCAAAATTGAACCACCGGCTCTTTTCTATGGCCGAGGTGACCACCCCAAAATGAGAAAAAAAGAAGATGTCCCTATAAACGGCAGCAAAGACTCAATGATTACGGAGCCCCCTCCTGGTAGAAGGAAGTTTGCTGTGATAACACGGTCACCTGGCTGGCTTCCTGGACAGAAAATATTCGAAGTTCAATCAAGTACATCATGCTGAACCCCAGTTCAAAACTCAATGGGGAAGAGGATTGGCAGAAATACAGGAAAATGGAATCTGATGGGTCTGAAGAAGAAAAAAAAACCTGTTGCCAGAGACAGAAGCTGCAAATGAGGATATGGAAGCTTCTCAGAAGACTGGGGACTCTTCTGAAGCCCAAGCTGAAAAGGTTCCCTCTTCTACAACCCTAGCTGTTTCTGAACCCCCATCACAAGAGTCCAAGGAATCAAAACCTATGTCTGAAAAAACTGAAACTGCAAAACCTTCAACTGAAGAAACTGCTCCTGTACCAACTGAGGTTCAGACTGCAGAAAATATCACTGTGGAAGATGCTCATTTGTTAACTGAGATTGAAGCTAAAGAAAGTGTTCCTGTATTGAATGACAAGGATACTTCTGTGCTGATTGAGATTGAAGCTGATGAAAGTGTTCCTGTATTGGCTGGGGAAAAGTTTGTTTGGAAAAGTCCAAGCTATAGGATGGCATCCTGTTTCAGCTGAGACAAAAGAACAGCCTGAAGGGCAGGAAGAAGAAGCCGAGCCAATGGTTGCTGAAGAAGGAGATGTTGAATCTGAAGATGAAGAGATTGAAGGAACAAAAGAGAAAGAGGAAGAAGTTGGCACTCTTCAACTGGGCCTGGCCTACCAGTACAGTGGCAAGTATGATTGTTCTATTTCTCACTTCACACAGTCTACTAAAGTCAAAGAGAAGAGAGTGGCTCTATTTTCAGAACAGTTGGAAAAAGCTGCAAATGAATCCACTGAGAAAATTCAGAAGGAAATAGATGAATTGAAGGGGCTTCTTCTAGACATCAAGGAGAAGTTGAAGATTCCAAAGAAACCCATGAAAGTATCTCTGTTTCCAAAAAGGTTCAGGAAAAGTTTAGTAAATTAAGTGAAGTGAAGATGAGAAAAAACTGTCCCTGTTTGGACTGATCAACAGGATGCTCAGGGGCGTATTGAGGAAGGTGTTGCTACATCACTGGAAATGAAGGCGGAAAGAGTGGTTGGAAACATGAAGCAATTAAATTAAAAAGGAATTCATAAAGAATAAACTTGCCAATGTGAGCTGTGCAGCTATACCTGTCCCAGACGCTCAAATCGTGATCGTCCCATGCAGAGGCACCTGAGAACTCGGTGTGAAGAAAAGCTATATAAATGCTACGTTTGTCATGTTGGGTTTACACAGGGCGGAACTAATTTAATGCACATACTGCAAAAGCCTATTGAGAATGTAGCCAAAGTTTACTGTCCCTATTGTGATACAGTTATGACAAGAAAAAGTGATCTAGGGGTTCTTTTAAGCAACCAGCGTCCTTCTACCGAACAAGGAAAGAAGTGTCACTCCTGTGATACAGTCTTCGATGACTGTTATGCCTTTATTCAACATCAGAAGTTTCACAAAAATGAAAAGCGATTTATATGTGATTGGGGTGTGGCAGGGAAAAGTGTGAAGACCATTACCATAGTGGCTGTTAATGGTGCCATGTCAATAATACAGAAACCGGAACCTCAGCTTTCTGTAGCAAACAACATTGCTTGCATTGGACTAGATAAGATTGAAGAGGGGCGGCCCATTTCGTATCAGCCAAGTGACACGATTGTAACTAATGCCTCAGAAGCTGTCGTTGGTGCTAAATATGCAGTGATTCAAAGTATAACTGGAGTGGTTGATAAGACCAAAGGAGCAGTGTATGACAGTGTGGAGATAACCAGGTCTGATGTAAATGGAAGCATCAACACTGTGCTTGGGAGCCGTGCGCTGTGCAAAATGAGCAGCGGTGTTGATACTGCGCTTACAAAGTCTAAAACTCTTCTTGAACAATACCTACCACCAACTGATGAGGAACTAGAAAAGAAGGCGGCAAAAACAGAGGGGTTTGAGGTGCCAAATGACAAAGCAAGCTACTATGATCGCTTGGGATCACTCTCTATCAAGGCACGCAAACTTGCCTACCATCAAGCATTGGCAAGATTCAGGGATGCTAAATGCAGAAGTCAGGAGGCCATTGCTCAGTTACAGTCTACAGTTGACCTGATTGAATATGCCAGAAAGTACCTGATGCCAATCAAAAAATACATAATGCACAGGAGGGGCTCTACAACAAAAAGGGAGAAACCTGGATGAAAGCAGAAAGTGCAGTCCTAGCAAGAAGTTTCAATCAAGTAGTAAAGATAAAGCAAGAACTGGGTGAAGAGTTAACAAGGAGAAGAAGAACTGCTGGAGCTGAAGGATGGTGTTTAGGAGTACAGTGTGGATCTGGAAGAAACTGATTTAAAGAAAAGATGCTTTGCTGAAGTCTCTTAAAGAGGGCAGAGACAAATTAGACCAGAGCACAGGGTCTCTAAAAAGAACATTTTTTGTTGTTGTTTATTTGATTGTTGTGTTTTGACCTAGAAAAGGGAAGACACAGGTCTTCAATGGCAGCCTACAGAAATGATTGAGCAAGTAATGCAGAGGAGTGCAGATGCCCTATCCTGGGTTATTAGTATTGAAATAATGTGTCCAACCCCACAGGGACGATCAGGGGGGGGGGGGGATATGTGACAGGGTGTCACTAAGAATGTCAGGAAAGTGTTATAAAGGCTCCAGGGAAAGAATATGTCAATATGTTATAAAGGTCTGTGTAAGTTTCTAGGATGAAATCTGGGGCTTTAGGACCCTGGAGCCAGCCAAGGGAGTGAAAGGGTGGGTTCCTTGGCCCAACCCAAATCAGTGTTTGGGTTATATGCACCTTCACTCAGGAGCAAGGTGAGGAGGAAGTAATGAGCCAGAGTGAATTCCAGGCTGAGAGAGAGCCAGAGTGGGTTCCAGGCTAAGAGTGAGCGAGAGTGGGTTCCAGGCTGAGAGAGAGCCAGAGTTGATGCCAGGCTGAGAAAGAGCCAGAGTGGATGCCAGGCTGAGAGAGAGCCAGAGGGATCCGGACTGAGAAAGTGACCAGCAAGAGGCTGAGGGAAGAGGATCAGCACTTTGTTTCAAGCTGGAGGGTGATTAGGAGGCAGCTCAGTTAGTTCCCAGAGCTGTGGAGGAACAGAGCTGGGCCTTGCATCAGCAACGCTTATATGTGAGTGGAACATGCTTGTTTTATGACTGCCTTGTATAGGTTTTGCTTTAAACTGCTTTACTGTTAGTCAGAGAGGGACTATCTCAGTAATGGTATGTAGTTACTCAGCCGAGCCATTTCTTTTGTTTGTTAAAGTGCTAATAAATAGACAGGCAGAGGCCTGTTTACAACTGCAACTTTGAAGTCTGCTGTCTGATTCACTGCTGTCTTCTGACCTCGTTGCTACGGGCGATCTCACAAACCGAAAATGACTATTGCTATCTGACCACATGCATCCAGTAACACACATTGTTTTAAACAAAGATCATATTTTAATTATGGACATCTCCAGCCAAAACATTTAGCCAAAACATTTTTTTTAAATTTTTGGATAGAATGTCAGAGGATTAGAATCTCTTATTATTATTAATATTATTAGAATTTCTTATTATTTTTCAATGCTTGCTTTTCTATTTTTTTTTCATCATGCTAATAATATTTTTAATAAAACCTATACATCTTTATTACATAACTTATTTAGGATGTCATTATTTTGTTCTGTGCTTCTGTACACATTGCAGGAAGAACATGACTGGTAAAGAAAAGCTGGCAGGTTCTCAAATATCCATATATATTTATCCAAAGATATTGGTCTGGGGGCAAATGGAAAATGGTACCATATGACCTAGAGGACAGTATTTTTGTTGTGGATCAATAAATCAACAAATCAACTTGAAGTTTGTAAACCCCCAAGTTTATTGTAGTCACAAGTCTTAAATAATTTGTGATATATATATATATATATATAGAGAGAGAGAGAGAGAGAGAGAGAGGTATATATATTAGTAAAATTGGTCAGGAGTGGCTGGGAAATTTCTTAAATATCCTGCTCAAGGTGAAGCCAAAGTGTCCCTGGGGTAAGGATCTATACCTATCTGAGATAAAAAAAAAACATGCAGTATGACTGACTTCATTGGGAATCCACATGAGCAGGGTGTGGTGGATATCCAATCCTATGAACCATGTTTTCCCTGAAATAAGCTGGTAAATTAGGTCAGCTGGACCTTTAGCTCTAAAGAGAGAATATGTCATTCTATGTTTAGAGAGGTACTGCTTAAAAAGGCAGATTAAAATTCTCTCAAACCTAGCATTTTACGTTGCTTTACTGGACTGTGCTGACACTGAACCATTGCAAACGATCCCGTGTGTATGTGTATACAGTGGTACCTTGGTATAAGTCCTTAATCTGTTCCAGATCCTTTGATTTATACCAAACAGGACTTATACAAAACAAATTTTTCCCAAAAGAAATAAATAGGGGGAGAAAAATGATTAATCCGTTCCCATGAAAAAAAAATCCTATTGTTATTGGCATATTATTCATTGGTGGGGCTGTAGAAAATAATTTAAACACTGCTTAATATTAAAATACATAAATACAAAAGCAATTAGATGGAATAAATGAACATGTAACCTCCCTTTACCTTGCTGAGAAGAGTGGAGTGCCTACTAGGATGGTGCTGAGAAGGGAGGAGGAGGAGAAGTTATGTAATTCACAGAGAGTTATAGCGCGGGTTGTTCACTGAATGGTAGCAACTGGCGTACTGACCCTTGTGGGCAGTCGTGGCTTTGTCTCGAGAGAGGTAAGTAAGGGTAGCGCATGGTGGTATGACTCATTATGACCCATACAAGATCTAGCACAAAGGTTGTATACCAAGCAAAATGTTTCATGTCCAAACAGTACTTATACCAAGTTGGACTTATTCCAAAGCGGACTTATAGTATAAGTATATACTTATACTTATATAGTTTTATATATATACGGTATATATATATATATATATATATATATATGGGAAAGAAAGACAAGGAGATCTTGCTCTGAGTTTTGTTCCCCTTGACCACATCCACATTCAAATATGTTGTCATATGTTGTCATGCAGTTCTCACATGGTTAGGGAAGCTTTTTTCCAAGGTTTCTATCACATCTCATTTACATTTGTTTTGAAAACGAACGAAAGTGAACTTTGCATCTGTGATAACATTATGCTAATTCAGGCCACCACAACAGCAAGGAAAACAATACTTGTTTACAGTAATTCCAATACCAAGATCCCTACTATGACAGGAAATATTTTTAGAAAGGTTTCAGTGTAATTAGAGCAGCTGATGAGACAAAAGGATATTTGTCTGGAACAGCAGCCAAATAGTACATTTCATGCTACTTCGGGACTTATTTTGCTGTGCAGCTTTCTTCAGAACAATAAACTTTTCCAGGGAAATTGTGAAAACACTGGAAAAGTACAGGAACTCTCCAAGCACTTGTGTCTAAAAACAAACCAGAGGAAGCTACTGGGTTTTATCTGATGTATCACTCAGTGAGAGTGAACTGCTACTGATGATAAATACCAATTTGCTGTGTAGTGTGCTGGCCACGGACGCTAGAGGGAGGCCAGACGTGCAAGTACATTTCAAGCACCATCAGACATCTATTTCTGACAACTTATCTCTAAGCTAGGCCTACAAGGAGAGCCAGTAAATATGCCAGCTGCTTATCATTAATACCCAACATGAACCCTCAGCCTGCAGAGTTCTTAGGTACACAAGGGATAATATACATAAATATATGTATACAGAACTTGGCCAACCAATATGTGCTACAAAAATTAATGACCATGGTATATATTTTCAGCCACCTATATCGCTTTATTCCCTATCAAACAAGTGATGGGGATTTATAGCCATAATGGTTCTTCCTGTACCATTTACAAAAGCTTTGAGTTTTGTGTTAAATAGGCTCCCTGGTAACCCAAGTAACTCAGCTTGTGTCTCCTGGCTCCTATTTGAGAATATGTTTGGTGCCTCCTTTACACAGCAGGCATAAAGACATCAAATATGAGGAAGTGACCTGATGACAATACAAGCTTAACACAGAACAAAGCAAGCTTGTTGCTTATTTGCTGCTATTCCTCATTGTTGCTTATGCATATTTTACCCCCGGTCCTCCAGTGCTTTGTTCCACCACAGAAGGGAAGTGACAAGGAAGTGGTGTTAAGGGGACTGGCTCAGCCAGTATTTAAGGCTATAATAAACATGTTACTCCCTTTCTCCTATCTGACCATGCTGGTGCTTGGCTTGTTATCCACTTATCACATTCATATGGGTTCAATAAGAATTCATAGCCTTATGATTTGACTAAAACAACATGTAAGTACCAGCTGAAAGTGTTTTGTTAATTTACACAGACTTTGCACAGATGCATTTTGAAGCAGACTTATCACCAACATTTGTACTTAATAGTGTAGATAACCCTTTTAAATAAAGTAAAAATGATTTTTATTTCTTTCCTTTGAACACTTAAAAAAAAGGGTGGAAGCCTGCCCCTGCTGTCTTTACTGCCGCAGCTTTTAGGTGTGCAAAAGGGGCTTTTTCCTGTTAGGGGGAAAAATGCTTATCTTACACATGCGCAATGATATCAGCACTCTTTTTTTCCCATTTACAGCAGGCTACATCAATTGATCTCTGGCTTCCACAGTGCAAGATTGGGTGATGTAACCAGAAAAAGATAGATGTACAAAGATGGCGGCACCCAGCACTTCCTCTGTGCCGGGTGCCTGGTAAAACCCAATTAAGGAAAGCTCCTGAGGAATACGGGCTCTGCAGAAGTAAAGATAAGAGTTTTTTTTTTCTTTAAGGATAGTTACGCTTTCAGTTCAAGTCCACCTTTAAACAGTCAAGGGATTGTGTGTGGTTAACAATGTCAGTTTTGAAAAGTACAAAAGTCATCTTCTTTACACTAAAACTTCAGTTTTGAATGGAACTGCTTTACTGTTCAGGAAATAAAGTGGACACATCTGATGTTCTTGTATGGAAAAGCAAATCAAGAATCAAAGTACTTGCCATGCAGCTCAATAATGTCAGCACGATCATACCAGTTTAACAATCAGATTCTTGAATTATCACCTTCACATGCACAATGTTGCACATCAAAATCATTCCCTGAAACTCACCCTGTGCAGGCAAATTTTCTAGCAGGGGCAAGTCTATTTTATTTACTGCCAGGCCCCACTGCCTAAAAGTTTCCAGCAATATAAATGAGACCTATTGATTGTTGATCCACATTACCAAAATAGCTAGTTTCTTCACTCATTTGTGATTATTGCTCATCTGCTTCTCTACTTTCATGACAGTTTTGCTTGTTTCTCCATTTACTGTCTGCTCTCCTGGTATCTCTTTGTGCACAAGTTGCTGACTTGGCCTGTCCCTAACTCCAATTCTACTGCTTATTTGTTAAAACCAGTGCTGATTTTTTTTTGAGGCTTGTTTTGTACAGCCTCCAGTGATCAAATTATTGATCGATTGCTAAAGATTCCTTTTGTTTTCAAAGTTTTAGGACTTCTATCCAAGGCAAGATATATTTATGCACTGGATTCTGCAAGAGAATATGTCACTGGGCCATCATGTTAATCTGAAAAATCCTATGTATAAGCAGCTTACATCTACTAAGATGGATCATCAGCAATCAACTAAAATTAGCAAAGTGGTCAAATATGTTTCACAATAAAAAAAAATGTTCAGTATTTCAAGTTATTGCAACACCATTGAATACTAAGTACATATTGTTAGCATGAGTGTTTTGTTTTTTATACACTGCTTATACAATGCTGGATGAGTGCTGTAAAAAGTGTGTTATTACTAATAGTATTATTATTATTATTAGCATTATTATATTGAACAATCTTGTAAATACTACGGCACTTATACTATTGCTGCTATGGTTTTACACTAAATAAATTCTTACATATTGCAATATATCTAAACTTGGTTGTGTAAATGGATGTTGTGACACAAAGAAAGTAATAAACAGAATTCAAGTATTGGGATTTGTTATAATTACTAAAAGAATTCATGATTTCCATTATGTTGTGCTTCCAAATACAAACTGATGCTTTGATTTTAGACTATACATAACTAAACGATCACTACTTTTTGGAACCAAATGTAGTCTTTTGTTTGACTGAATATTCCTGGTCTCTGACTTCAGTGCATTCAGTGTTAGTCACCAACACAGTAAGTGAAGTAAAAGTTACAAAAAAAGAAAAAGGGATAGTTGTAGGAAAACAAGGTTAGTATTAGGGTTACATGGATGATTATAAGAAGGGTTAGCTTTAAAGAAATGGAGTTGGTTAGAAATAAAGCTACAGGGGGAGGGGGGGTTAGTCTTTGAGATGCAGAGATGGTGAGTTTGAAAGTTGAGTGGTGGATTAAAGGGAGGGTTAGTGTTAGGTATATAGGAATAGTTAGCGCTAATGTTGAATGTAATAATTACAATTAGAAATACAGGGAGGACAATATTAGAGTCATAGAAAAGATTGGTGTTAGGATTTAGAGCAATATTTAGAATTAGATTTTAGGTGTACAGGGTGGATTAGTGTTACAGGGGCAGTTAGTATAAGTGTTACAGGGAGGTTTAGTGTTAAGTCTCCAATACTGATCTTCTAGTTATAAAATCTGAAATTCAGCCTCCTGGCTCTGGATTAAGTGTAGGCAATACTTTATTTTTGAAGAATGAAAATTCCATTGTTTGTACCTTTGTGCTGATACCTCCTGGTTCAGAAAGTTTCATTTTCAGCATAATATAACTCGCTATATGTAATTTAACACATTAAATATTAAAATCATCTTCTATTTCATTCTCTCATATCACCTGGAGATGCTTTCTTCTATTTAAACATGACATTCACAGACTACACTTTTTGGATATATTATATGCAAAAGTAAGAGGTCAGGCTTATTCCCATATGTGTAGGGAAATATGTGGCAGGACATACTGTCAGGAATAATGAGGCACAGTATGAAAGGAATAACACATAAAGGTGTTTTAACTGAATAGCCAAAGGCCCTCTCTGCCCCCATGCTGTGTCAATCTGATATGACAAGACCACATAAGCCTGCTGGACAGTATTAGCTAGACAGATGAAAGGGGCACAGGTGGCAGTGGGTGAAGGGGAGCACCCTGCAGGGAAGTAGACAGGAGGAATCCATGAAGCATGCAGAATAAATCATCTGCATGTGATACAATTTTGTTCTGGCTCTTGATTATTGCAGGAAATAGGGAGGAAAGACTAGTCAGGTTCAGAGTGTTATGAGCTCACTAGTTATGTAAGAAGGCTATATAAATTTACATGTAAAGGAAGCCTAATTGTTGAATACTTTCCTCACAGAACAAAGGAAGTTACTTATTTATAGAATTAGAATGAGACATGGCACAAATAAAAGCGAACTGTTTAGCAATTTTATTGCTAAGTATAAAATTTAAAATCTTAAAGTTTTGAAGCAGAATAACAAAAAATGAGTACTTATTATATAGTCCATCTAATGGCAGCAGTGCCAAAAGAGCACAAGTATTACCATCATAATATACCAGACTTATTTAACTAGGCAGTGCAAGTGTGTAAACAGCTAAATAAACAAGGAGGAAGCTGTTTTACATGCCAAAGCATATGCATTTCTGTACATATGTTTCTGAGATTTCTTTTTCTCACAAAGAAAAGCCTTGTGTGGCAGGTTGTCTGTTTTTCTACTACAGTTAAAGGGGACCTAAACTAAAATTTTTACCGTACATTAAAGGGTAGACAACCCTTTATAAAAGGTAAAAAATGACCTTCTTTTTTGGGGGAAAAGGGTTCAAAATCATTGTTTTTTTATTTAAATGCCCCTCCCTTTTTTTTGATTGCCACGGGGCATACATCCCCGAAGGCTTCTGTGTGCTCAAGGTCAGGCATACGCAGAAGGAGCTTCTTCTTCCATGGGGTAAAAAAAAAATGCAGATCTCATGCATGCACCGTGAGGTCGGTACTCTTTTATTTTTTTTTCATCTATATCATCTGATCTCACACCTACGCAGTGTGAATAGGACGCATTGGGTGACATAGGAAGAAGAAGGAAGATGACCGCGCCCGGCACTTCCTTTGCGCTGGGACGAAGAAGGATATCAGGAGGACGTGGGACCTGATCCAGGAATGTTCCAGAGGGAACGACTGATCTGCAAGGATTAAGGTGAGTTTTTTTTTTTCAGTTTACTTTCGCTTTAAATAATACATCTAGGTATTATTCCTTCCCCTGCCTGTGATTCACCAAAGGCAAGGAAGCACCAGAATATTAGCTCACTCGGTTTATCTGCTCTTTGCTTCTAGCATCATATGATGTGTTAGCACATTAGAACTGCAGCTCAACTGGCTAGCTCCTGTGCTGCTTCTTTTGCTAATCTGAGTTTTGCTGTATATTGGATTGCAAAAGGCTGGTACCTATTACTAAACAGGATTTATATAGTGCCTACATATTACGCAGCGCTGTAAATTAAATAGGGGTTTCAAATGACAGACATATACAGATACTGACAGTGGAGGAGGAGAGGACCCTGCCCCGAAGAGCTTACAATCTAGGAGGTGGGGGAAGTATCACAAAATAGGAGGGTAGGCAGCTCACCAAAACTGTTGCATTAGCAAAATAGTCCAGATGCAAATTCTGGTCTGTTGTGGTATGTTACAGTTCATTCATTCACAATTCACAAATTGGTTGACAGTAGAAATGTCCGATGGATGTCAGATAATTGTCACTGGAAACAATCTTTTGTGATCATTTACAGTGATTGATGAATGAACCAGTGCTGTTCTGTTCACACCACTATTCTTTTCCTTGGAGGAGGGGAGTGGGAAGCAGGAGAAAGCAGCACCCCGCAGTGCTCTACTCCATAGGGGTGCATGCTGGTCATTCTCGATCATTCACTTATTACTTTGCTTTCCTGTGAATGAGGTTTGCCCAAGTAAATGACATTGGCTATTAAAATCAGATGCTTCTTTTATGCTTAATTTATCCCCTAATACAATAATTATTCAAAGGTTTAAGGTTGTGAAAAGCAATCATGAACCAGTATAATGGCAGCAAATCTGCATTCACTGGTTTGCAAAAATCTACACGTTGTCCCGTGTGCTCTGATAATCATATATATTCACAGAAGAATCTGAATTCTGTTTTAAAAATTTGCTTGTTGACTCTACCAACTAGATAATAAACATTTTTTATAGGGTTCTTTGGACTTTTTTTCTTGATTTTCTGTGTACGTATTTCTAGGACACTTTTAAGTCGTTCCATCTTAATAAGTCCTATGGTATGCTATAATTATGCCAAAAATAAAATGGCATAGAGGGCTGAGCCGATGACACACGATTCTGTAATCTGTAATAAGAGCGGATGATCATTTATGATGCCAGCTAACCAATGAGGTCATTTGTTGACCTGAGACCTGTTCATGGAAAATTGTTTCATATCATTATGCCTAAAGGTATGTTATGTATGCTGATATTGTTTAAAAGGATAAAACCATGGACAAATTATTTCATTTTAGGGGTTCAAAAGTCTTGTGTAAAAAGCAGAATACTTTATTTCATATAGTGTGAAATTAGAGGTGAAAGATATAGCTGCCCATATGGCTGGGGTCAATGGTTGTCCTTCTTTGGGATGTATTCACCCAGTATTCAATTCATTCTGCTGAAAAGAGGCCCACTAGAGGAAGCAATGTGAATGTTATTAGCAATGTTTGGAAATCCACACAACAAGAACACATACTTGTAATTTAAGACATTCCATTCAGTTTTCTAATTTGGTCCTTTGTTTAGGAGACACAGGCAAGGGTTACACCCAGCTCTAATGCCTTAGGTATTATTGCATGGAAGCTGGGAGCTGTACTGGGTAATGATGATGGATCACAGGACCAAGTCTGGAATTCTTCATTTGATCACACTGATATTACACTATATTTTATTATTTTTAAATTTGTTTTTGGGTGGCAGGACCTAGGCAGAAATCAGCAATGGTGAAATCTTTGTTAGGTGTGAAGACTACAGCTATGTGTATATTTTAGCATGTTGGTCAGAATGCTTAGGACTGCCCAAGAATTGGCCTGCTATAAATATTTCGAGAAATCATATTCCATTCAAAAAATGCCCTACCTAGTGTTAAAAATCATAATTTATGGGTATAACAAAATGTAAATGATCACAAAGCTTGTTATTGCTAGAAGTATTACAAAACTTTTTATATCCATTTTTACTAAAGTAATTAGGACTTGACTACATTCAGATTGGGGTAGAAGGGCCAGTTGGGCAATTAACTTATTTATTAAGTGTGCTTTTTCAACAAGTGCCCTAATTACTGAAGAGGAAACACTGCTGTTCAGTGACAAGGGAGGGAGTGGGTGTGTTTGTTTTGAATCCATATTGTTTCTGAATATTTGCTTTTGAGAAGACTTGCAGTACCCCTAAGCTCTCAATCATCACAATAAAAAAGCCAAACACTGCACCACCTCCCTGATTTACAGCTGCAGGCTCAAGATCCAGGAAGCACCTTGGGCTATATCACAAGCTTTTCAGAGCATGCAGGAAATTGGAGCCTAATTATTATAAATGTGGAGTCAAGGCCTGGGTAGATCATTGCAGATGGTGGAAGTAAGTAGCTGTGACAGATCGAGACCTCATTACGGGGGAAAGAGAATATATGAATCCAGCTTTAGTTTCATCATAATATACCAATGCAACGCCATCCATCATTTATATTTTAAAATTATTTTAGAACTTTATACACATGGATATAGAGGAGCATGTTAAAAACTACCAAATAAACAAAATAATAAAATATATAACTTGCCAAATTAAAAGCCCTAACATTATTATTCCCAAATATATTTTCTGGATTATTTAAATAAGGACTGACTGCACAGTTTATGGCATCATATTGTTTTATTAAATATTATCCTATTCTAATATTTAAATATATTATAAGTTATAACTTTTATTAAAATACCTGCTCTTTAATTAAAATTGCCAAACATGATTCAGTAAGGAAGGAATTGAATGAATGAAGCATGCAGACAGGTCAAGAATTGGGAATGATGAATGACTAAGTGACTTCAGTCCTGGAATGCATGTTGACTCATTTGGCCTTATTTAATAAAGCTCTCCAACGCTGGAGAAGATACACTTTCATCAGTGAACCTGGGTAATACAGAAGACTAGGAATGGAGCTGGTCTAGGATTGAAAGCATTTGCTAACAAATAGCAAATTACTTGTATCTTGTATCTTCACCACCCTTGGAGAGCTTTAATAAATCAGACCCATTGTAACAGTGGAGTTCGGCAGGACATCTTTGAATATACAACACTTCTAATCTTGAAGAAGGTGCTTTTTCTACACAAGCAGAGGACCATTGCATGTTTCACATCTATAGGCTAAGAAAAATAAAATAAATCTGGAACAGACACAGGATCATCAAAAGTTGAGAACTTAAGTCATAAGCCTTGATATGTTACCAAAAACAGAAATACTCAACCTTCTGTTAGTTCAGATAAAAGCTACAAATAGCAGCAATATTTACACGGCGGCTTGTCATAGTGTCTTAAAGCATTGTTAATCTTTTTTACAGATACAATACATAACACTTTAAACATTACGCATGTCTAAGATGCTCACATTAAGTTCTCTAGCATTATAAATTTTCATTTGTTAATCTGTTAAACTTGTCAGAGTTGAAAAACATTCAAATGTGTGTTCTTTTTCCCCTGTTTTTACCAGCCTGTAAAAGTAATATAATGTAGGACTATGTAGTATTATGGAGATTAAGACACACTTGAGGATCCCAGATGGCACACAGAATGGTGGTCAGACTACTGAACGGATTATTTCAGTAAAAGTTGGCGATACTGACTGTATATTAGAAAAGGATTGAGTTCAGAGTATTAACATTCTTAAATCCCTTAGAGAAATCACTGTTTGCCTGACCCTAAGCGATTCAGACATAACTGACCACACATCATAGCACATAAACCTAACAAAAGTAATCTCCTTTTTTAAGAACTAGTAAACCTAAATACAAATTATTATACATGAAAGAGCCTCTCACATCCTTCACAACCACGGTGAAACTGCCCATGCAAACAACAAAACTGGTATAGAATTTTTTTTTATTGTACATTGTGTTTAAGTGTCAGCTAGTGCACACTGATACAAAGAGATAATAATCCTTGTGCAGTTTTAAGAAGCCTATATACTGGCAGATTAGGCCACATAAAACTTCTGCAGCCCTATGAAATTTATTACGGTATTACAGTAGATGTGGCTATCCACAAGATTGGAGACAGGTAGAAGGAGGTATTTAACATTGGTGCCTAAACCATAAAATTTCATACAGGAATTTACCCCTGTTCACACATATCTTGTCCTGGTTAGTTTGTAAAGAGGATTAAATGGAATAAGCCACCACGTAAGTAGAGGCCCATATACATGCAAGCTGTTCAAAAATAACGTCTATGACAAAAAATATATGTGTACTTGAATGGGTATAGGTTCCTTTACTAATAATTAATAAACATGCTAAGAAATTAAACAGCATCAGTTCAATGTATTTATTTATCAGGGAGAACATGGCTGATCAAGCATACCTGTATTAGATCTGGTTCAGGATTGAAACATTCAACACCTAATAGCAAAATATTTTTAAGAAATCCATTCCAGGTTTGCTGGATCATGCAGGTTACCAATGATAGTCTATCTTCTCTAGTCTTGGAGATTTCTTAGGACTTTAATGAAACTATTGGATTGGCAACCCTTGTCTTGGGAATTGACCAGTTTTCATTATTGGCTAGGCATGAAGTCAGTGAGTTCTTTCGTTTGTGTAGATCAATCTTTAGCAAAAGTAACATCACCTTCCACACCAATAGGTCATCAAGCAAAGCTAATTTAACTTTTGAATTGGAATAATAATCGAAGAAAATAATAAAATAATGCCTCAACTATTTCATTTTTAGGCTGCAGTGCATTTCATTTCCACTTGTGATCAGCTTATATCAGTGCTGGAGCCTCTAGTATGCACTGTGTACTTAATGTAGTTTTGGCAAAGTAGGCTGCACCACTTGCAGATGAATATTCTAATTACCAAAAGTAGGAAAAGTAGTAGGTCTTATTTAAAGTGTACCTAAACTCAGAAATTTCACTTTACATAAAGGAAGGGACAGCCCTTTTATGTAAAGTAAAAATTCTGTTGTTGTTTTTTTTGTTTTTTTTTAAGTGCAACTTTGCACAAAAAAAAACAAAAAAGGTTGCAGCATCGCACCCTAATTCTTGATCACCTAGGGGATCGAGAATGAATGGGAGAGCAAAGCATCCCGAGATACCTACGTCAGGCATCCCAGGAGGCTCTTGGGTGCTCCTTCTGTGCATTCTTTGAGCAGAAGGAGTTTTTCTGCGCAAAGAAAACATTTGCCGATATCACGCATGTGCAGTGAGATCAGCAAGTTTTTTGTTTCATCCTACTTCACCCGGTCTCGGGCCTGGGTCGGGTAACGTAGGATGAAGAACCAGGAAGAAGAGAAGAAGATGGCGGGGCCTGAAGCGCCGGCTCCGAGACGAATGCCGGGACAATAGGGACCCGATGCAGGACACCCCCGGATAGATGGGACTGCCCTGCGGGATTGAAGTGTATTTTTTTATTTTTTGAGATTAGTTCCTCTTTCTTATGTTTAAATTACTACCCCAAACTAAGTATTCCTAAATTACCCAAAGTTAGGGATTGTACACTTTATTATGAACATAGTGACCAGTTTACTACTATAAATAATACACACATTGCTAGACAGTATTTATTTGAAGTGATGAGTGTTCAGTATGTTTAAAGCTTAAGCTATTAGGATATTTTGTATAGGTGGAGGCTAATTTCTATTAATAGGACGTGATTATTAAACTTTAAGAACAGGGTGTGTGCTGAAAAGCTCAAGTCATTAATATTGAGGATGCAAATTTTCATGGGTTGGAATGGAATGTCCAGGCTATGTATCTTGGCACTGAGCTATCTACCAACAAAAACACAAGATTGGGTTTAAGGGTCACCATTAAAATAAAAGGAAAGAAATCTGAACTTCCTCTACATCTTACATTTCCAATTTCCATAAGCCCCCTGTGTGCAATACCCTTCAGTCAAACTGAAACCTCTCTTCCACATGCAAATGTATCTCTCACTTCTAACAAGCCCTACTGGCCAAACTCCTACACACTTACTAAACAGCTTTCTGTCTATATACCTTAGCAAAAAATGGGCAATTATAACATATGCACAATGTTATTACCATATGGTATTTCAATGGAAATCCAAAAATAGAGGATATATTAGAATTGTTAATATTCTTACATTTGGATAGTGAAAGGGGCCAGGCCACAGATACATCCTCTACTGATATTTCTACTAACAGAGTTTCCATCACTGGGCTTACTTGTGTACCAGGACTGATCAAAAAAGCTTTTGCAACACTGGATTTTTAGGCATAGCTGAAGGAGAGTCAGAAAGTTTACCTAGTGTGGGGTCCAGAAATATCTCGATAGTGGCTCTATCTACTGTACCACAATTATTAGGATATATTTTGTTTACTACATACAGAACATAAAGAGCAGAAAATGAAGCTTAAATTAGTCACATTGGCTAAAGCACTCACTTCTTTCTTGTGTTTGGAGTAGGACTCTGGAATGTGAGCTGCATTAGCACTGCAATCTAACAAAACAACACATGTCATTTTCACTTCTCCAGGTATCAGACCCACTTCACACCCTTCAATTTTCACATCTCAAGTGGTGTGCAGCTGTGCCAGCAAAGTTACAAAGTAAAATACTGTACCACAAAGGCTTTACAAATTAAGTAGATGAGTAAAATAAAACAGATGATCTACAATCAACTTAGCTTTGTTTAATTAAAAAGAGGGAAGGAAGATTTTTACAGCTGGGCTACAAAGCTTAAGCCCATTTTGCATACAGTATATGTACACTATTTCATTTTCTAAGTTGGAAATATTGTTTAACTTATTGTTAAGTTAACAATAATAATTTTTGTCTGCAAGAAATTGCAGATTTTTTTTACTTTTAAGTATTTATAATTACTATTTTACATAAAATGGCAATACTATCTCAGAGTAAGTAAAGTTTAGATGTGTGTTTTTTAAGTTTCAGATACAAATATATGTTTTGAACTAATAGATTTAGTCTTGCATCTTGGTGGGAATATTGAGTGGTTTTGTACTGGACAAAACAAAAAGCATGATTGTTTAAAATTAGTTAGGTATCTTCAGATGTCCACAAACATTATTGATTTTTTATTATCAGGTAAATGTATATTACAATTGATAATATAAGGGTTTGCAAGGGGAATTAACAATTATATCTGCAGAACAATGTGAAGAAAGTACCAGTCTTAAACTAGCCATACACAAATGATCCTAAACTTGAACAATTTGTTTTTGATCCACTTGTTTAATGTACATGTCGACTGCAAAAAAATCAATAGATTATAAAACCACACATAGCAGTCAATTCTTCAGTTTCAATTTTTTTTCATTCAATCTCTCTATATTTGAAGATTGTCTTAGCCAGACTACAAAATTTGATCAAACCTATAACAATCAAGAGGTCTAAAAAACATGTATTTGAACAAGCATGTTTCTGATCTGTCTGATCAAGGTTCTTTTTGTTCTGCACTACTGGGTAATTATATTTAATAAAGGAAAGGAACAATTTATGGTCAGTTTGATAAAATGATCAAAACCACTACTTAATCAAAAGGAAACCTTGTCTGCAAATGGCCAGGGTTTGACTCTTCTGGTGTGTTTAATAGCATATCAGCATTGCATATCCTTACTTGTTGTAGGACAATATTCACAGGTGGTGTTAAGGAACCATAATGGTTATCTGGGAGTATATCCTTCTATGCACCTGGAAGTGTGAGGTAGGATTACTGTGAGCAGGTCTAAAACATAAGTCCCAGCAAACTGATGGACATGTAAATATAAAGATGTTTTATACATAGGGTACTGTATCCGTAACTAGGTTCCTTTATGATTAATTCCAATAAATATCTGTATGATCTATCAATAGGTTTTAATTAATGTTTTCCTACGGGTGAAGCCTTTCTTTTCTTGTTCTGGGTAGACTGGGTAAGGGTCTCTGCCAAATTTTTATTATAGTCTGTGCCACCCGTGGAAAAATGTAACCCTTATTTTTCCAGACAACCATTGTCTTTGAATAAAAAAAGTATAGGAAAGTATAAATTAAAAAGTTGTTCTAAAAACAAAGGGAAAATCTTTTATTGGGGAAACCTGTTACGAAGGTAATGACAAAGAGGGGAATCCCTATAATTTTGGGAGATTTCCTGCTGTATTTCTGAATCCCTTCCATACATTTTCCAAAAGTAAAATGAAACGATTTTCCAGCCTGCCTGATATCAAAAGCAAAAAGCACTGATGTGGTGCCACTTCTGACAGGTACATAAGAAAATAATAGGCAACCAGTATGCCACTATATATAATTTTTGTAATGCACCTTGAGTGAGGGTAGAAAACCTACTATTTGTAAATATACCCCATAGGCTTTGCAGCAATTTGTTAACCAAGTGTTTAGATGTCGTTACCCATTGTGCTTTTGTCATATGGAAAAACAATAGAAGAGTGTTGTGCTAGTGAAAAAAGACACACACATTCTTCACACCCAGCCTTCTAGAGTGCTCAATCCCATAAACAAAAGAGAACACAAAGTGTAGTCAGGAACATTTGTGGTATGTATAATAAATTTGACATTTTTATATGCTTTAAGAAAGATAATATTATTATAATTACAGCAAGGTATACAACTGGATAAATTAAATGTAAAAAACTTTACCACCAAGATTTTTTTTCTTTCAAATTATTTTTTAGCAACTTTAAAAAATTTTACCATGACCAACGTTATTAAAACTTGTAATAAAATAAGTTAACAGACAACTGCCTTTTTTTAATTTTAATATTTTATGGGTTTTTTCTGCTTTAGGTATCCTCAGTGGGTATGCATACGTGGAGAACTAATTCAACGTTTCTTTATAGCAAAATGCACTGGAATTTTTGTAAATCTGCAATTTGGCAAAAGAGGTATTTGAGTTTTAATAAACTTTGTTCCTAAATGCAATCTTTAAACCCACTGGTACCTATTCAAAATCAGAAAATCTGACAATCACTGGCATTTAAAACATGTGCACCTAGAAAAATCTTTGCAAAAAGTTACTGATTCACTGCTTTGTATATAGACCCTCCATGGAGCAATATAAGCATATTGCATAATTGAACCTAATTTTCTTAAAAAAAATCTTTAGAAGACATATAGGTTAATGGGTAATGGGCAAGTCAGAAATATTCCTTTTTTAGAGCTAATGGGTGAACTACTTCCAATAAAAGCAAGGAAAAGTTAGCACGGCCATAGAGGACATATACCAACACAATTTAAAAAAATAAAACATTGTATGGTCTCCCTTAAAATTCCAGACTGCTCTGTTAAAAAAAGAGACCCTGCAAATTTTTATTACATGAAACATTTGTGAATTTTCCAATATGTTAACATTCAAAGCATATAAATTAGCCCCCAACCAATGTATACATTTTCCTCTTTCTGTAATTGGCAATATATTCTACAGCTATTTGAGTCCCATCATTTTGGAGCATTTGGCTGCTTTAGTTATTCTCAGCGCCACCAGATTTTTTTTAGCAATCATTTATGATGTTTGGAATTTTCATATCAGTTCTTCCAAATCAGTTCTGGCCCTAGAACAGAGCAGTGACTATATCTAGCAACACTATTTCCAAGTTAAACAAAAAGATACTATTACTTCATTTTGGTTTAGTTTTATATTTTATAAGTATTTTTTTTATCTTTCCATAACACCAGGGTTCTGCTGTGGCCACCAAGAAGGAGCTCGACTGTTCCTTTTGGATTTCTTTATGCAACATCAGGGTGGATGTCTAGGAAAATTGCTAGGCCAATCACATAAATAGGAAATTACAATTCTAGGATCATAATGTACAGAGTACCCTCACTTGCCAACACTACAAGACTTTGTTTTTTAGCCTATTTTAAAAAATCATAACAGCTGCACACTGAAATGAAAAGATAATTTTTAATATCCCTAAATTACAAAATGTCTTGTGTAGCAAAGAGTTTTTTTTTACGTTTAGGAATAAATTGAACATGTAATTAAAAGATATAGAATGTAATTGCATTGGATGTCTGTGAAGACTTAATTTATGATAGCTAACCTGTAATTTGTATGCATAGTTTGTAGCTAAGCATGTCTTTGAAGTATTCTATAACTTTGGTGTCAGGCAAACTAGAGTTCAAGTTGTTTTCTGTTAAGTTTTTATTTAGTTTGTATTTTATTTCATTTTCTTGCTTTTTTTCTTTCCTGTAGTGTTATTAAGTATACAGGTAAAATGTAAAAAGCATTTACAATAATTTGAAAATAAGAAATATAAAGGACTGATTTTTTTTTTAAATAATAATTTAGTAGTTAAGATCTTCTTTTCAAATTAGCCAGTGTAACAATATTATTGTTTCATTGTTCTTTTAACATTTTATATTATTAAAACAATATATATTTGATATTTGTATAAAACATTCACCGGATATTCATATTTACAGACCTAAACCAATTATGTTATAGATCAGTGTTTCTCAACCAGGGGTTTCTTGAACTATGAGCCATTTGTGCCTCTCAGTCAGTTTTACTCACACCGTTGTTTATTTTGGTAGGGTGACATTCTTCCTATTGACCACAAAGCTAATATACTGTGTGCTATGGATATAGTAGTTATAGCAGGGAATCCCTGAAAAATATTTTAAGGATAATCCATGTTGAGAAAGACTGCTGAAAACTTTTTGGCAACAATGCTACAAATACTGAGAAACGAAAGGAAAAATATTGACCTTAGCCTTTGTTTGTTTCAAACTTCCCCTCAGGTTGAAGAGTTGAGGAAAACATCTGCACCTGATTGGCCTAATTGTCAAGACAAGCTGAACAAAGTCAAGGTCACCTTCTGGCACTTTAACTCATGGCTTATAAAAAGTATCAGTGATTAAAGAGATGCAATAATGTTTTTTTTTATATCTGCCTAGTTCTGGTTTAATTGGCCCAAACTGGCCCCAGTGTGGTTGTGATTATGCAAGAATGTGTGGTCTGTCAATGAAATGGCACTGATGTGATGTATACTGTGCCTTGTATTATTGTGGTGTGATAGAAACGTAAGGCATACAATAAATGTGCTGGGCAATCTCTAAATAAAGGGATAAGCATAAAATGTCAAAATGGATTAGGTGCACTGCCAAAGGCTACTGATTTTCCTATTTAATACCAATATTTGTGCAAACATTAGTTAACAGCATGAAAATAAAAACAGTAGTTCAGTAGTAAGTAAGGTTAAATATTAAGAATAAAATATTCTAGTATGTGTGGCTATAATACGAATCCTTTGGAAATTTGTTTGGACAATGCATGTGATTATATGAGGAAAATACTCCATTACCCTGCACATTTTAAACAGCTTCAGCTGACATTTTAGGCGGTATTTGTAGATTTTACGTAACATATGTCTAGATAGTTTGCTTATATGTCACATATGAATCATATACTATTCCCCCAAGTTCTAAATGGCCTTTTAAATGTAATGTGACTCATCTTCATCTTTTAGTGAAAGCAGACACCAGCTGTATTTCTGTTTTCTATGGTGACTCACTGTTTAGCTTCTCTAATATGCATGTCAATTGGAAAGTGCAGTGTGCAGTCTGACAAATGTCTTTGGTCCTTGTAACTAAAAAGTGGGCAGGAGATGGACCTGTTTATAGTGGATATCAAGATGATTAATGTTGGGACAAGATGTAATTGTTGGATTAGAATTGGGTGGTACCCTAATGACTGCATAGAATAATTTACAGTCCATGTTGAAATATATAGTGCTTTTTTCCAGATTTGCTCATTAACAGGCCGGGTGTACCTCTGTAAACATCAACCAGGACTTCAAAATATTAAAATATATAAAAAAGTGTACATGATTATCTCTACTGTTAATATAGTGTTTTGTTGTTAATCTGCTGGGAAGACTAAGGCTAGGTACACACGTGCAATGGTTCTCGTCCGATAATCGGCTCAGGGCTGATGACGAGAATCTTGGGTGTGTACAGCGCTCATGATCCATCTTCTGAATGCCCATCCTGGAGGATGCACGGATGATGATCAGCGAATGATCATGGTGCAAGTAAAGGGGAGAATGAAGAAGCGGCATCTCCATAAAGCGGAACGGTGCTGTATGTACAGAGCTTGTTCATGCATCGTGCAGTCATTTGTCGTTGGAAAGGATCGTGAAAGATCCTTTCCAACGACAAATATTGCATGTGTGTACTTAGCTTAACTAAAGAGTAATGGAAGGGTTTAAAGGGCATCTATATCTGCCCTATACTACCTACTAGAAAACTCAGATAAGCATACATTCTTTCTCACCAGCACAAAAGTAAAGCTGCTTTGAAAATTTGAAAGCAGGAAGATCTTTATTGCAGAAAAGACAGGCAATATCCCTTCTGCAACATAGCACACTTACCTGCCTGTTTGCTAATTCCTTATAAAAATCACTGGGATGCACATGCACAGCTCAGTATACAATGTCAGGATATGCTTGGTATCCTAACATCCCTCGGGCCTGCCAAAGATTGGATGAACTCATTCCCGAAAGTTATGTCATCCCAGCCCCGCCAATCAATAGCCAAATATAAGGAAAGAGAAGATGGCAGCGCCTTCTAGGGAATGGGGGCAGATGAGTGTATTTACAAAATTGTAATCGGGCATGTTCTGCAATGAAGGACTCCCCTGCTCGCATTTTTTTAATTTTAAACTATAGGGCTGCTTTAGGAATATAAGGACAAAGCCTGCTCCAAAGTCACATCTAATATACAGTATTTAGTTTTAAAAAGCTTTAAGGTTGACCAGTTATGTTCTCCAATATGTTTTAACATAAGCTGTTAATAAATTCTAAAAACAGATTGAACAAAACAATTCTGAAAAAGGTAATATTTTGTAACAGCTCCTTTTCATAGAAAACAACAGGGCTGCTATATCATTTACCCAGATGTTGCTTGTGTTTATACTTAATTTAGTTTAGTTTGCCACCAGTGTATTTTCAACTCTGTAATTACCGAGCAGGTGGAGGAAGCAACAGTTATAAATATCCGCTGCCTTAAAATGTACCATATCTTTTTCTCTTGCCCGGAACATAAATAGTAATTAGAGTCCAACTCTGCCAAAGTAAAAACAGAATTATAAAAACACAGCACAATTTCCAGTATACAAGTATCTCACAAATAATTAAATTGAACTATCAGTAGATAATAGAGAATAAACTGACACATCTTGCTAACAGTAGAACTGCACACCGTAGGTGCTCTCAAGGTTGCAGCTCAGATGTACCCCTGCATTACATTACAACTCCAACAACTCCAGCTTCACTTGGACATAGCATAAGGGGTCCATTAAAGTTCAATGTATATTCCATTATATAATATTTTGTATGTTCTTTCCAATATACATTTTACAGATGATCTTCAGAATTGGCAGAAGTGGAAAAGTAGCTGCAATTTAAAATTTCCAATGTTTGTATCATAATCAGAAGGAACATTAAATGGCAGCACTGCATAATTTGACAGTTGAATCAAGTTTGGGCAGAGAGTCTAAGCCAACAGATGAATAGTTTCAGCTAAACCAAACACTGTTGTATATCTGCTTCCTTCTGTGGGCTTGAATTGATTTCTGACACAAAAGAGGGCTTGTACAGTTCACTGAGTGTCTATCGGGCCTGCCATCATCATTTTAAATAGGACAGCAGTTATTTTGTTCACATTTTTAAGAGTGTAGGTTTCCCTGCTGCCCCACAAAAAGGATCTTGTGAGAGGAATATGCCTCGGCTGCCTTTCTTTAAACTTGTATAACAATGGAAAGTAGGAGCCTTGTCAGTTCTTTGAGGTTCCAGCCAATATTTAGTTTATGTAGTCATAAATCAACAATGTAAAGAAAGTTTTATGTGAAAGATAAAAACATTTAATGTATAGTAACATTTACTTTGTACTTTTAAATAATATTTATGAATAAAATATACCTGCAATAAAAATCTTTTCTAATAATATCAAAATTTTACTTAGATTATACTTAGTTCATGTTTGGGTCCTGCTCCACCCCCAAGAGGGTTAAAAGACTCAGAATCCTTTCAATTGACAGTCTTTTAACCCCTTTGTCCCACATGCAGGCAGGGACCAGGACCTGGAAGAGAAGATTTTGAAGAGAAGGATGGACTGCACCATGTAAGCAACAAAGCAAAACATCTGCAAAGAGGGTACTTGTCCAGGTAAATACGTGAAGGTAATAAACACATTACTTAAAGCAGAGTTACATTTTAAAGTGGCCCTGTTGCCAGTATTCTGCAATAAAAGATTACCATCAGGTCAGGTCAGGTATCTCTGATCTTTGCATTCAGCATACTTCTGTGTGCAGGGCTGCCATCAAGGGGAAGAGAGGTAAGGGGCACTTCTGTATAGGGCCTTGATCAAGGGAGCTTGACTTTTGCGACTTGTAGATGTGGGGGGGGGGGGGGGGGATATAAAGTTTATTTAGTATGAAGTCCACACATTTCTAATGGCAGCCTTGTCTGTATGTGTTGGATGCCTGGTCCCACTGAAAGCTGTGGTTTCCATTTGCCAGCCCTAAATCCCTACTGTAGTAGTACAGAGTGGGACAAGGCTTTTGACCTGGCATAACATTAAATACAGAAAACTCCTCAGCATCTCTTGGCTTCCTAGCAAAGTAAAAAGTGGAACTAAAACTCAAACTTACCTTTAATTCCTCTGATCCCTCAATCCTAACGGAGATGATCTTGATGGGACCCCGCGGCGTCCTGGAATACTTTTTTGTCCTGAAGCGGAGGAAGCGCCACCATCTTTGTCGGTATTTTTCCTTCTTTCAGCTACATCACCCGATTTTGCACAGTGCAGGCACAACCTGCTGTATACGGGGAAGAAAAGGTTGCCCATCTCACCACGCATGTGTGAGATTGGAATTTTTTCCCCAATGTAGTAAAAAAGTCCCATCTACGCATGCTTTTATCTATCTGAATAACATTTCTGTGGTCCCCCCTGTTCACTTTCCCAACTGTAGGACTGTTGTGGGTTTGCTCCTTTAAAAATATCTGCAAAGCATGTTGGCACAGTGTAAACTAAAAAAAAGAGAAACAGAAATAAGCACAGACCCACAGTACGGTGATCTACCTTTTGGCTTTTTACTTTGCTATTGCTTATCATCCATCAAGATCGCCTGTGAGATAAAATCAGGCCCAAAATTTGCTCTGCCAATGAATACCCAGCACTTGAAAAAATAAATCAAGGTTTGTGGTGTATTCTGGAGATCATTAGTTACTTGTAAAGCAGTTGAGAAATATGTTGTGACCATTCTGTCAAGTATGAAAAACTTGTCACATTTCCAGGGAGGCTGTGAAGTCAGACAAATTAGGACAGGGCAGAAAGCCAGAACACCACTGCACAAAGTAAACAACTATTTTTTTTCCAAAAAACTTCACAAACTTTTAAAAGAGAAAGTGGAAAATGTGGACTTGGAATAAACAAACAGAAGTATAAACAACCTAAGAGCAATTCTCAAGAAAGCAGCAAGTCAAAATCAACAGACTTCAAAAAGATCCTACATTGCTGGTGGTGCTCTGCTTTTTTTGGGGATAAACCCCTCTAGGTTTGTTATTATTTGGACGTCAACATAACACCTTCTTTCCCCTTTCAAAATAAAAATTCATAGGATTGAAAACTCATAGTATTGAAAACAATGTTACCATATATACAGTATGTTACTTATCCACATGACCTCATCCATAAATCTTTACTTAAGGAATACAATTCTTATCTTGTGATCCATCTATAATAAGACCACTATCTCACTGATATATACAGATCTGTTTAGATAGTCAATTAGGTACAGCCTATGGCCACAGAGCTACTATATGCAATTTTCTTGCATGAACTACAGATGGTGTATGACCAAATGTAGGAGTCATTCAGATACATCTTGGGTTAGAGCATCCTTAATGCACTTTGATATATATCCTTTATTTTAAGTGTGCTTTCACTGTTTGATTAAAGGGAGAGATGTCAAATGCTTTTCTATTTTGCTTTTACTGTAAACATGATTATTTTCTAATATGGTTAAAAGCAATGCTGGTTCAGTAAAGTTAAATAGCTTGTGGCATAAGATTCATGCAGAAGCCGTTCCTATACAGTTGAACCCTTCACCTTATGGAAACAAACAGAAGCATCAACTTGGACGTTAATTGTATGGCACCTGAAGGCATTTTTTTGGACTATGGGAATCCACCCCTTCACATCAAAGCATATTCCCTTTTTATCTTCTTTTCCTTTCATATTCACTGTGAGTCTAAATGAAAGACTGCTTTTGAAGTTGAAATATTTTGGAGAGCTGACAACACAAGTAGAGCCGGAGAATGACCCATAAAGCGTAGAGAAGCTTTTACAATAATATTTAATTGTATCGTGCAATAATCATGTTTACATTACCTTTTTGCCCTTTTTAGATTTCTTTCCTACTAAATGAAAATAATTGGGCTAGTTTATGTAAATAAAAAATTGGTTCATGGTATCTTCTGGCATAAACAATTTAGAATTATGTACACATAGAACTAATGAAAATATAGAAGGAGATAACCTTATTAACTTTGATGGTGTTAATTCCAGAAGTTGGATATGTGCAAATTATTTAGGAAATAATCAAAGTGATTATCAATGGTAAGGATACCTGTGCATGCTAATGTCTGTTTATTCCTTAGGAAGTAGTGGACATATAATGGTGGATAAAGAATTTGAACCAAACTGCCAGACAAAAAAAATATTAATGTCTTGGCCGCTCTGAGCTTTTTACCAATGTGTAAGCACATGCACAAGAGTTCCTTTGCCCCAGGCTTGTGCAGTGTACAACATGCTTTCATAGTAACTGCACCTACAGAGGTTAGTGAGGGTTTATTTTAAAGTTCTGTTATGTTTTGCTAAGAATATGTAAATGTTCCCATCACTATAGATTGGCCAGAAGCTTTCCTTAAAAGTGTATCTAATAGTAAATAAAAACAAACATTTATTGCACTATACCAGTCCGGTTGTCTGTTAGGCTTTGTCTCTTTATTTTTTCTGGAAATCTTGTAAAGTTACAATGACACTGTACTATTCTAGTAAGATCAAGAAGAATTCTCTTAATCTGCTGAAAATGTTCTAAAAAAATTAAAAAGTATTAGATCACCTATTTAAGGATTGGTAAGCTGCAATAAGCAGATATATTCTTTAAAATAAAAACAACAAAATGAACTCAAAATATGCAGGATGAGTTTTTAAGATCCATTTAGAAGTGGAAATCAAGCTCACCTCTTGTTTTGGTAATAGGGTACCAATGTTGCCCCAGGTTAGATTTCCAATATGAGCCAGCTGTGATTCCATTTTCTACTATGGTTTCCAAAATGTTATAAAAAGCCATTCGGTTATTACGTAATTGCCTTAGGGTGGATATACTACACAATTAATAAAAATGAATTTGTGCTCATAACTAATGCTCTATTTACAAGAATCTCTGCATACAAGATATAATACATTAATGAATAGTTTACGGATAATGCAAGGCTCCCGGTCATAACATGTCAATATCTATGGAAATTACAACAGTTTAGTATTAAATTAACAGACTGACTGCAGTAATGCAACCAAAGCACTGAGCTTGTAGAAGATGTTCTTCTAGTAAAAATATCAGTAACTGTCATCTTTAATAGGCATTCAGATAGCTTGGATTATTTGAGAACAAAATTGATGTTTTAGTTGCAAATGGATTTGAGCAGTGCTGGGCAATTTTGCTTCAAATCTCACAGATATATTTGGCAGCAGTGCTGCATGTACATATGTATTGCCCAGCAAGAGCCAAAGATTTACAAATGATGGAAAGAAAATATTCATTTACATATCAATCTCAAACCCCTGTAATTGTGGTCATTAGCATTCTAATTGGCAATAATTACAAGTAAATAATCCATCTATCTTTAAGAGACAAATGCCCCCCTGGGGTTGTTATTTAAAACATCAACATTTACTATTAAGTTAACAAAAGTAATGTTTTTTTGGGATTCACAAGTGCTACAGAGTAGGTTTAGGCGTAATGTTCCTTTTTATGGTGACCAGTTAAGATGGTTGGAATGAATGTAAAGTTTTAAAGTATTTTATTGGAAAAATACACTGGCAATAGCTGCACTTAAATACTAAAGATTGTAGATTTGATTTTGAGAGCCACACAGAATTTACTACAGATTAAACAGAAATTACTCCTTGGTTTACATAAATGTGGGTTTAATGCAATTCAAAAGAATGAAAATATTTCATTTATCAGAAAGATGAAAGAGGCATTGTTGGGGTGATATTCTTCAAGGCATGACAAATTACCTATTCAGAAATTCTCGTACTTTGAAGAATAATTGCTGAAGGTAAGCCACCCTTTATTAGAAGTGTGTACAAAATTGAACAGAAAGCATTTGATTTGTTCCACTTTCTGTATGGTTCGCTGCCTCTGTGTTCTTATCTGTAAATAGCAGCACTGGCTCTATAACTTGCATTCTACATTTACTGATCATAACATTCGCCCTTGGACTTTTTGTCTGTGTGTTTGAAGCTACCTAAAATACTCATGTACACAATAAAACTGCTGAAACAAATGATGCTAACATAGCTGAAAATAATTTACATGAAACAATGGGGCTGATTTAATAAAGCTCTCCAATGACTGAAAACATTTGCTAACAAATAGTAAATTATTTTTAGGAAATCCATTCCAGGTTTGCTGGATCACTCAGCTTCACCAATGAAAGTGTATCCCCTGCAGCCTTGGAGAGCATTAATAAATTAGGCCCAATGTGTATGTAGTATGAAGTATCACCACTTCAGTACTGCCTTGCGTCCCTAACCCCCTCCCTCTCCAAAATCACCTCCCCAGACAAAGCTGCCACCATGTTAAACCACCCTCTTTCCCTGGCTTTGGATAATGTTGCTCCTGCCACATTCCTCTACCCTCGCCCTGCCAACCCCCGACCCTGGCTCAACAACCATCCTTCCCTCAGCTCCTCTTGCGCTGCATTTCTTTGTAGTTCTCTCCATTGGCTTCCATTTCACCTTAGAATCAAATTTAAGCTCCTGTGCTGTCATTTGCAATCCCTATTTAATGTACAGCACTGCGTAATATGTTGGCGCTATATAAATCCTGTTTATTAATAATAATAATAATAATAATCACCACACTGAATCCAAGGAGACCAGAAAAAATGTATTAAAATACACCACTAACACTTGCTCCTCCTTACCTGAATAGTTATGGCAAAACATTATTTTACATTTTTGATAAACTGGTAAGGGGTTTAACCCACATCAGTACTTTATTTTTTACTTTCACTCCCACTAGGAGATTTACCCTTTACCTTTGTTGTGACCACCAGAAAATTTTAACTTGACCACCTGAACAAGAATATAGTGAAAATCATACAATAGGGGCACATCTGTTGGTAACATCTTTTTAGGAGGGATTGGCCTCTCTTTGGATCAATTTATTCTCATTTCATCTAATGTTTGTATCTAAAGGACAGCAAGTACAGGTAATTGTCTTGAATGAAGGCCAGAAATAATAGAAATAAAAACTAACAGAGGTTTTACTATTCTCTCATTTCAAAGTAAAAAAGTGTTTGCTTAATAGACAACCCCAGTAACATAATTAACCTATAATAAAATAATCCCCTACACTATTTCTCCTGTCTGTGCATTTGCAAAAAATACCAGTTTAGTCCTGATGGACAGAATTGCTCAGCTGCAACATTGAGAGCTTTTATTATTCATGGAAGTACCCTCTTGTTATATGCCCCGTTTCTCCTTGGCCAATCACTGGCCTTTCTCATAATACAAAGCGTTCTGCGATTGGCCTTTGAGAATTGCGATGACAGCGAGGGAGAACCTTTTTTTTTTTTTTTTTTAAACTCTAATAAAAAAAATGTTTTTTTTTAAAAGTACACCCAAATGGTATAGCAAAAATAATTTTTGACATTCTTGCTCAAATTTTTAGGATTTTTCACTCCTTAGACTCCTTAGACTTTGTGACAAAGAGATTGAGTGTTAATGGGTATCTTCATTAGCATACAGACTGATGATTACACCTAGACTCCAAAAGACTGAGGACAGTCTGAGGACAGATATCTCCCGCACCCACTGTGCTATTTCCTTTAACCCCTAAAAAAACTCAAATAAAACCCCAAAAATATTTTTATAGGGTAACATTGCTGATCTTTCCTGAAAATACTAGTTTCTTGGTTGTCAGATTGATCAAGTTGCTTTGTCTGTGCCCTGGAACAAGTTGAATGGGAGTGATGGGAAAAGGGTTCGGCCTGCCGTGCCAACCACAAGTGTTAAATGGCCCTTAATGTCCTGCTCTAACCTAAAGCTATGTACACACTTCCAAAGGTTCTCGCCTGATAATCAGCTCAGGGCCAATATCGGACAAAAATCAGGCGTGTGTACAGTGCCCATATTCCATCGTTCGAACAACTGTCCTGGCGGATTCACGGACGATGGACGACAAACGATCCTAATGCAGGGGAAGGGGGAGAGTGCACAGCAGGGTGCCGCTTCGTCGCTCTCCGCCTCCCCTCTCCATAGAGCAGAACGATGCTGTTTGTACAGCACTTGTTCATGCATCGTGCAGGCCTTAGTTGTTGGAAAGGATCGTGAAAGATCCTTTCCAACAATAATTGCAGTGTGTATGCAGCTGAAGGACAGAATGTCTAAATTGGCTTCAGCGGCGCAGTTTTGATCTGCAAGTCTAAAATTGGCCTTCAAAAAAGTTCAGAAGGGCAGACTGGGTGATTTTCATGTAAGGTTCTTTAAGGCTGGAGAAACCTTTGCTACCTACCACACTTATTTAACTCCCCAATTTACACGTGTGTATTATGCACCTTACTTAATTTTCTTTTCAACTAAAACTGTGTTTAAATACACAGAGAATTTTGTGTTACGAAGCTGACAACTGTCTATTATGGTTAAAAACAAAAACTTAGTAAACCTAAAGAGAAGGCTAGGTAGAGGAATTAGAACACTGAAAAGTGCACTACTTGACATGATTAAAAAAAAACACAGGATTCTAAACGAGAAGATATTTTCAAATGGGTAATTTCATTATCTAGGTAAATTGAAGTTACATTTATTTCTAAACCCCATAAAATATTGCCATAAACATTGTAATAAGCAGGAGTGTTTTTTAAGTCTGTTGTTTTGTTTTTAGCATTTTACTATTATAACATCATCATTGCAAAATCCCCAAAAATCCAGTAACTGCATTGATACTTGAGTCACAGCTGACTGATGTCAGGCAATGACATTTATACAATGTCACTCTGTCATGCAATGGTATACACTTTATAAAATACCTGTCATCCAAAACCTGTCTTTGTAACTGGTTCATATGCTCATCCTAAGTGTGGCCACAAATGACCCAACCCTTCCCATAATAAACATCCCTAGGTAACTAAACTATAAAAGGCCCTACACTGCTGTAAAAACAATGACTAATTAGTGATGTATACATGTTTTATATTGGTATTGGTTTCACAATGCAAAGATATGAATCCTGCCTAAATGTTAGCGTATAACTTTAAAACAGTAAAAAATAGGTTTGGCTGCCTTGACTTCCAAGGTTCTGCTCACACATTAGGATCAGACCCACTTTGGGGCGCAGCATTTTCTGCATAATCCCCTCCTCTGCCTAAAGTTCATACTTTTGTCTTTTGGAATCAAATACTTCAGTACTGCAGACACACACTATTGTAAAAGATACCCTCTTTGACAAGAACAGATACAATTCATGGCCTAATGCAACTTAGAATAAGATACAAATTAACAAAATGTAAAAATTAGGTTTTCTAGGATACACATGGGCTGAATAAGTTAAAGAGCTAATGAGTATTTAGTTTAAAACTTGAAAAATGGGTAAAAACTGAAAGCAAGCATTTTTAATTTATAGAATCAGTAATAAAATCTTATTGCATGTTTCTAGACTAAATATTTCCCAATAATTCTGTAGACAGAAGTTTACAAAAAGAGATTGGCCACATGGAGAATGGTATTGTGTCAGTAGGGACAAAAATGCTATTACTTTAGAGACATGTTAATATTTTCTTCCAATGTACCTGTGTGATTAACTGTTGAAAAATGATAACAGCAAGTTTCATGGAAGAGGTCATGTAGGACTGGATAATCAATTTTGATGGTCACTATTTAAGACTGCTTGTTTTTACTTAGGACTGATGTTTTTTAGCCAATAAGTAAGCAATTATCATGGCTGACAAAACACCATTTGGATATAATAAAATAATACCTGTAAGAGCAAAATGGTAAATCATCAAACAAAAATGTACATTCCACAATTTTCCATTTTCCATTGAATAAGAGGTTGGTGATAATTTAATAATTTGAAACATGAGGCTTCATGTTTAATGCCAATTTCATGTAGAAACACTACAAATATGGACAGGAAAAGATGGTTTAAAGCACAGTATACAACCATACTTAGCAGGAATACCTATTCTTCTGGTTCACTTTGGGCCACCATACTATAAACTTTCCAAAAGGATGTGTCCTGAGCCATACATCATAGGTGTTATAGTCATGCCTTGGGGTTTATTTGCGGATGGTCTATTATTATTAATATTATTATTAATAATAATAATAATAAACCGTATTTATTTAGCACCAACATATTACACAGCACTGTACATTAAATAGGGGTTGCAAATGACAGACAGACACAAACAAACAATGACACAGGAGAAGAGGAGGTCCCTGCCCAGTTCACTATACTTGAATGCTCATTATAAAAATGTTCCTAAAAATTGGGTTTTGTGCTCATGTCAGGATGGCATCATAAGAAATGGCAATAATGCACACACTTTGACACACAGCCAGAGGCCAAGGGTCATTTCTGGTCATAAGTGAACAAATTCTGCATGTGAACATGGGTGAATGGTGGCACAAAAGGCATGTCAAATTCCAGCACTGGCACCAAAAGGCCTGTTTAATGATACAATGCTGGATGGTTTTCAATATTTGCAAACCTGTATACTTGATTCTGTTAGCAGTCTACCAGAGAATTGCTGACCCAGCCAGCCTCTGGACCAATTTCTGCTCTTCTTACCTGTCCCTAGCTTGGCTAATTCCTGACTTTGGCTGGCCTCCTTTATTTACATTATTGACATTTCCAAGACAGTGGGCCTGATTTATTAAAGCTCTCCATGGCTGGAGAGGATACACTTTCATCGGTGAAGCTGGGAAATTCAACAAACCTGTATCCATTCCAGGTTTGCTAGATCACCCAGCTTCACTTTTGAAAGTGTATCCTCTCCAGCCTTGGAGAGCTTTAATAAATCAAGGCCATAAACAACAGTTAGGGATCTGTGCTGAAGGGTTTTTGACTACTGCAGACTTAGAGGTCAAATGCACCTGCAAATATTTATGAATTCTTTCAGAAGCATCTCAAACTGAATAGTATTATTATTATTAATAAACAGGGGTTATAAATGCCAACATATTACACAGCATTCTACATTAAATAGGGGTAGCAAATGTCAGTAAGTTACAGCCAGTGAGTGACACAGGAGGAGCCCCGGAGAGCCTGCAATGTAATGTAAGCTGCATTTGCTAATCAATAAAAAAAAAAAAAAAAACATTTTTCAATTTTTTAAAATCTTGACAATAAAACAATTATACATTACAATATATTTAACATTTCCATGAACATACAACTGGTGAAATATTCAGCTTCTGAAATGCCCAGCTATTTTTACATTTCCTTGTTTATCCCTCAGCACCATGTAAAATGTCTGTTTATAGAGATCAAGTGCCCAAGACTAAAATTCACACATTGGAGAATGAGTAAGGCCTAGACTCTATCAACTTTAACCACTTCTTCAAAGGTATATATTTTTCAGGCCTTGGAACACACTACCATAGCTTTCTATTGAAAACAATTTAGTAGCCTCTGTTGTAGCTTTGGGTTTTCCTTGTTTCTTTTTGTTGCCCTGTGGTGTTTTAAAACTGAAATGAAGCAAACTGAAGCATGCCACATTTTTGTCACTTCATAGTCTGAAGCTTTCTCAAAACCATCGGAGACTAGGCCAGGTAGTGATGACTGATCCTTTATCCTATGGCTTACCCCAAGGTTTACATTAGAGCTACAATGCACTACAATAATGCTATAGAAAAAATTTGATGTGAATAAAATGTCTATAAGTAAATTAGGTAAATTCAAAAACATATATTTCATGTGTTTTAAAATGTAAATAAAAATGAATAATTTTGATCCCATTGAGTGATGTCATTGGTTATTTTCCTCCTACTAAGGGGGTTCTGAATGCTGCAGCGAGTAGTGCCATGTAATGATGTGGTGCACTCTCCTTTGGAGTTGGGTTTTGACCAGCCTGAGCTCACAGAAATGGGTTGAATATTGCTGCTCTTCATAAATCCTTAGGAGGATTGATGCATTAAACAGGCCTTTTTGCCAGTGCTGGAATTGGACATTTTGTGCCACCATTCACCCAGGTTCACAGGCAACATGCTTGTGTGCATTACCATATTTGGGGAAATGTTCACTCAAACCTGCGTGCACAGAGCAGTAAGTCTACGGGGGACAGTGCCGAAGATAGGGTGAGGGAGTTCCTTTTTTATTTTGTCTGTTGCAGGCCAATACACAATAATAAAAAACACTACATATTTTAGTTTTAAAGAGTTGTGTTTTGGATCATTAAGGCACTAACAAAAAGTGAATAATATACAATTCCTAAGGGTTTGTATTGCTGTGATTTACATTCTGTATAATATTTTCATTATATTTATTACTTTCTAAAATGTTCCTTTATTGCAGTTGAGTAATAAAATATATTACAACTTGCTTCAATCAAACTAGAAAGTTTAATCATTTATTAATCATGTTTCTCAGAGTGCAACTATTAGACTACCAACAGCATGCAGAGATATGTTGAAGAATTCCTTTGAGAAAGAGCTTCATTTCTTTTTCATCAGAGTTTTAGAAAACAAAGGATTTGCTCTAATTGGTTTGTAGAAGTTTGCACCAAGACAGACTTGGAAGCCATTCCCTGATCATATCACTATTTTATGGTCATAATAAACTGAACATTCTTTGCCAGACCCAGTATCTCAGTCCCCAATCCTAAAGGAATTGTCTGCTTGACAAAAAAAATAGTAGTTATAAAGTCTGGATGTGATTATCTACATGTAAATGGGCACTTTATCACCAGGTTTTATTACTTACTAAACAAACACTGTTTGTTGTCTCCAGATGAAAGCACAGGAACATTTCCACCTGTAGAAGGACAGTTAAATCATGGTTTTTCATTTGCATTTGAATAAAGCACATTGCTACAGCAGAATATAGTTTCTGGCTATACTATACTGATATTCCACCCTACAAAATTCCTGATAACCCCACAACATTAAACAGAATTAAAATAAGGCTGTCCACATAGATGTCTATCATCATTATCTTGTCACCTGCAGTCACATAAAAGATTATCTAGCAGCATTTAAACAAAGTATGACAGACAATATGGCAGACATGGTCATTGAATGGGGGTTATTGTAGCATCCTTTCCTTTGTCAACAATACTTTCTTGCTTCTGGTAATCAGCTGCAGTCTATTCGCACACACAGGGGTGTGCATCCAGGCTTAGGGCAGTTTTTACTCTGTAGGTTTAGGACTTTGAAATGAGCAGTTATATATTGCTTATTTATTAATTTTATTTATGATTTGTTAGTATTGTAGCACCCCTTTGGTGTGATAGAGTCATTTTATGTATTTAAAGTTTAAGTTAAGGTTTCAAGATAATTCTAGAGTTTAGATGGTGACAACCTTGGATAGTTGGATATTCAGGATCTTGGAGGTCTGGCTAGGCCAAGGCTGGAAGCTAGGACCCCAAGATTAAGATTTATAGAAACTTTAAATTCAGGACTGGAACTTTAAGTGAAGATCACTCTTCTTTGGAGATACTATTATCTTTGGATCTGTATGGAAATGTCAAATGTGCTTGGGACTGCAATAAGTTGGACTGTACTCTGTAATGCTCTGTTACCCTTAACCTATGCACTGTGTGTTTCAGATTTTATAATAAAATTTCAAAAAGACAGTTGTGCAAGCCTGTGCGAGTTCATGAGAAACCCAAGTACAAACAGCTATGCTTACTGGCGTGAGCACTATAGAATACTTCTGCTATGAAATATATAGTTTGCATGTTTGTGTGTTTACTACTTTAATTTCAAAATATAAGAATGCATGCAAATTAGCATTTTATTGAATTTGATCCTTTGTGCAAAGTTTGAACTGAACAAATAGACTGCAGTAGTTTAAATTCAGATACTCAAAATTCTGATATATATAAAGCTAGTGTGGCATACAATAAGCAAGTTAAAGTGAAATTGCAAAAATGCAAATTGCATATCTATCTTTTCCCTCCTGATAATTATTTCCATTAACTCCTATACACTTAGGCAATTTTGATGCTTCTCTTTTGAACTTTGGGACTGAATATCTCTACAGTAACTGCTGCTTCATATGTCATTAAGGTATTTATTTAAAGCATATTTCCTGCATAAGAATATAAAAATACCAAATGCCCATAACCTAGCCAATGTGATTCTACTTTAAGCATTTCAGTCTTTGAATGTTTAGACAACAGGTAAAAACAGGAATATATATTTGTTTTTTTTTTTAGACGGTACTATTTATATCAGAAGTTTTTTCAATTTGCATTCTGTATAAACTGTAATTCTTAAGCCGCAAACACACTTGCAATTATAGTCGTTTGAAAGGATCTTTCATGATCCTTTCCAACATCCAAGCACTCCTCCTTCACTTGCATTACGATTGTTCATCGTCCATGGATCCGCCAGGCTGGTCGTTTGGATGATGAACGACGCCCTCTGTATACACTTCAGATTCTCGTCCAATATCGGCCCTGAGACAATTATTGGGGAGAACCATTGGAAGTGTGTACGTAGCTTTACACATTTATTCTATCTTCTTTAGATAAAAAAACACCTGTTTCTTATTGCATTCTCTTCTAGTGTTATTTTAGGTTCATTCAGTTTGCTTTTTAGATCAGTCTGATATCCTTATGATTTCCATCTTAGTTTCCTTACAGATGCTTCTGATCTTCTCCCACAGCCAAATCATCCTTTTTGCTTATACAAAGCAAATCAAAGGGAAGAAGGAGCCAAAGCTGCTACTTTGCCTAGGGACCTTTTCTGCCTTAATTTATCTCTGTCTCCTGACTTGCATTTGACTTTCTTTTAGGCTTCATCAAACTGTCTTGGGGTGCTTTTGCATCCCAAGTGATTTGTGTGTGGCGAAAAGCAATTCTGATTCAAACAAAAGCATGTACACATGGACCATATAAACAATCAAATTCAGGTTATTCAGTATACCAAATATAGAAATATTATTATGTATTATTCACACTTGCTTAAGCTGTTTTTACCAGACTGGGCAATGATTTCATGTCCCATCTACATTGCTTGATCATTAACCAAAGAATCTTGGAAGAAATAAAGAGAGTAGCAGGTTAGAAGCCAAACCTGTAATTACTGGTGCTGGCAGAACCCTGTCTACCCCCACTTACCTTCACCATTAAATATGTGTGTGGGCCAAACAGTGTAGGAGTGTAGGAACCACTCAATCTACGTGCTGTTGGCCAGCTGGATTTTGATTTTTCATCTACCCACATAATAAGACAATATCTTCTACGTCTTTGTGCTTCAGTGATATACCCTTGTCGCAAATAAAGGAGGTTCAAGGTGACAAAGGCAGAGGGAGCAAAGGGAGACTTCTGCTTTGCCTGAAGAAACCTAAGGGAGCAGGTGTCTGTCTGCACATGGAAATTAATTCAGTCTTCACACAACATTATTTGCTGATACAATCAGAGTCCTGCATGTTTGTGAATAATGAATAGGTTTTTGCACTAATATACTATATTAGGTCTGCAGTATTATCACAACAGTAATTTTTCAAATGAAAACACCAAAAAGACAAAATGTAATGATGTTAAGGTATTTAGAATAATAATAAAAAAGAAATATAAAAAAGAAAAATTTTTAAGCATTTTGAAGACTTATGCTACAATTCTTCAAAGAGGGTTATCTACTATAAACAGAAAGCTTACAATTTTTTTTTTAATATAACTTTACATAATGTATTGAGTACACATTTTACCGTAGTAATTATTTTTTCATACTGAACCCCAGCCAAAATAGCCTAATGTCCAGATAACTTTCCTAATATGTCATGCATTAGGCATAGTATACACCGGCCTAATTTAACTACTATTCTGATTCAAAAATCCAATAAAAATAATCAACTCTTTACTTGAATTTAAAAGTCAGTCAATCGTAAGCAACCAAATGGACATGGATCACTCAGATTTGTTGATCAATATCATTTAAAAGTCCAAAGCTGATTTGTGTGTATAAATCTTCAGGAAAATCAGTCTGAAAATCCAATCACTGTCTAAATGAGCAATATGATCGGAAGAGAAGAGTATTGTACATGTGTTTTGTTTTCAGACTTTCAACTATCTGGTTACCAAAAAAATTTAATTGTTTGCTTCCTACTAGGCCTTACCTGTGGTGCACTTTAATTGGCTACCTGTCAAAAAATTCTTCTCAATTACCTGTCAAAGTATTCTACTTAATCTATTCCAGAGATTTACACATCTCTGCGAATACCAAGTAAAATTCAGGCACTTACAAAATTTTCGCTGTTTGTACAAGTACATTTATTTGCATTATTGAATACAGAGCAGCATTTATTTGTGATACTTATATTTGTCAGGAGTTCAGTAACAAAGAACACCTTCCACTTTTTTCACGATTGACTTATTCTAACCCTAATGCTACGTACACATGTGCAATGGTTCTCGTCCAATATTCAGCTCAGCAATATCGGACGAGAATCTAGCATATGTACAGCACTCGTCGTCCATCATCCAAACAACTATCCTGGCGGATCAACGGTTGATGGGCGATGAATGATCCTAATGGATAGTAAAGGGGCAGTTCTCCTATCCCCTCTCCATAGAGCAGAACAGTGCTGTATGGACCGTGCAAGATCCTTTCCAACGACAATTATTGCATGTGTGTACATAGCCTTACTCCTTTCTTAGTCACATCACATGTGATAATTACGTGGTCTCACTTAATTATCACAAAGGCCAGAATACTTCTTACTATGTGGGCACTGTCAGAAGAAATATCAGTCTGCCCACTGAATAAGTCAGAACTTTTTTGACAAGATCACTCATTATCACTGATAGTATTCCAGCCAGTGGGCAACCTATCTTGGGCCTCAGGGTTTTGGACGCATATGCTGATCTGGGTTACCATTTCAGAGATTTATGTTTTCTTTTTTAATAAGTAGGCATGTTGGCTGTTAAATCATACAATGGCCAGAATTGTTCACATCTTTCATATAGATGCTGGTGTAAGTGGGAGAATTTTAGGGCTGTTATAAGCCAAGTGCCAAAAAAACAAAAAACTTTTTCAAACTAGAAATACTTAAAAGCTATGTATGCATAAAGTTCTGCACATGCTATATTCTCTACTAAAATTTTGACTGTTCTCATAAAATCATAGTATTCATTGTCTACATTGTCGATTTCTTTAAAACCCTATTCCACCATAGATCTTTTAGAGAACCTTCCACTTAGTACCAGCAGTATAACCCTTGTGCTCTATGTAGAAATGAAAGTCTGTGATTTCATGTTTGAACTTTGTACAGTGTTAATCTATTAAACTTCTAAGTGCATGCTCGCATTAGTTGCATAACAAATTTAGAAAAAGCAGAGCACATTGTGTGCTATAACATAGAATGAAAGGCAGTGTGTTCATAAGCAAGCTACTTGTACTTTTCCAGAACATTTGCTCTTTTGGAAGGTCAAAAGAAGAATGTCTCTTTGGGATGGTCAGTAAGAAGCTGAAGTTAGTGATCATGAGGACAAGGGCAATTCTATCATGCAAAGAAAATACATTCAAGCCATCACTTTAATCGTATTTTACCCATTTACGGTATTGTTATAAAAGAGATTTCAATGCCCCTTTTATTTGGAGCTTTATAAGTGCTTCCAAAAGAATGAAAGTAAATGACCGCTTGAGGCAAAAGGTTGCATGATGTAACCAATAAAGCTTTTTCCCTCCCAAATGCTACCGCTCTATAAGAGCTCTGTTAAATGAGTTTGAAACTATCAATATAATTAAATGTGTATCAGCCTGTCTCATCTGGTGATTTCCTAAATATAATTTCAAAAGGCTTGGAAGGTGGTAAATGAGAAATAAAATGAACAGATAGAAAAACAATGTTACCAAAAAAAAGCCATTGAAAAATATTCTATCAAATACCACTGTTAAAACAATGCCTAATAATGGTGCATAAAACAAATTAAATAAAAAAAGTCTAAAACCCGGAAGGTCTTTAAAAATATATCCAAAATATTGAAAAAAAACTTCTGTGTGCATTTCTCAGTAAATGTTTTTTTCATTTTGGTAAATCCATACGGGATGTCTATAATCTACAAGCAGACCTGGATGTACTGTTTGATTGGGCAGCCAAGTGGCAAATGACATTTAATATAGATAAATGTAAAGTTATACACTTGGGAGCTAACAACATGCATGCTTCATACTGTCTAGGGGGAATACATTTGGGGAGGCGGAAATGGTAAAGGATCTGGGGGTTCTGGTAGATCATAGACTTAATAACAGCATGCAATGCCAAGCTGCAATATCTAAACCTAGCAAAGTACTTTCTTGTAATAAAAGAGGAAAAGACTGCAGAGATGGAGACATTATCCTGCCCCTGTACAAAGCATTGGTCAGACCACATCTGGAATATGTAGTCCAGTTTTGGCCACCAGTTCACAAAAAGGACATTGTGGAATTGGAGAGAGTGCAGAGAAGGGCAACTAAATTAATAAAAGGAATGGAGGAGCTCAGCTATGAGGAGAGATTAGCTGAATTGAATCTATTATCCCTTGAGAGGAGCCGTTTAAGGGGGGATATGATCAACCTGTATAAATATATAAATGGTCCATATAGAGAACTCTCTTCTCCATTATTCACTTTGAGATCATTACAATGAACAAGAGGGCACTCTTTGCGTCTGGAGGAAAAGAAGTTTAAGCTCAGGATAAGGAAGGGATTCTTCACTGTAAGGTCTGTGAAAATGTGGAATCGGCTCTCTCAGGATGTAGTTTCAAAAACCACTATAGATTGCTTTAGGAAGTTGGATGTTTTTCTAGAAGCACAAAATATAACTGGGTGTTAAAGCTTTAAAGTAAAGATGACAGACTGTTGATCCAGGGAACATCCGTGCCACTTAATATCTCCGGCCTCATGATATCAGGAAGGGTTTTTTTTACCGTCGGAGCAAAATGTTCCAGGATTTTTTTTGCCTTCCTCTGGATCAACTTTGTTTTTAATCAACTAGAGTATTATATCTGTGATATGTTTTTTTCCCTAGTGGTTAAACTTGATGGACTTATGTATTTTTTCAACCTGACCTACTATGTACCTATGTAAAATTGTCTTTTGTATATTTCATGCATTATGGGTGAAAGATATTCTTGAAATCATGCCAACAAAAAATGTTTTTTAGTTTATTGAGGTGTCACCATTGAGACTCTAGGTCTATTAAAAAATGCATAAACCTGTTAAACTAGGCCAGTATAATTGTAATAATACGACTGCAGCTAATATGTTATTTTCTGGAAGGACATTACATTCTTGTGTTTATGCAAGAAATTAACCATTTTTTAAAGTGAACCAATGCAGACCTGAGGAGGCTACTGAATTAATTTATATGGTGCAGACAGTTCTAGTGTATAGCTAAGCAACAAAAGTGTGCTAGTCAAACCAACAAGATACACCACCAGACAATATAATGCAAATATCAATTGCCTTTCTCTTTCCCCTGCCAGAAACTGACCTTTAAAAAACATTTAAGGATAAACAGGAAATATATAAAATTGTGAGAAAATATGCAACAGACTTTGGTCATATGTAAAGTAAGGCAATATCTTTTATTTTGTATTTTTGTACTTTCATATTTTTGTGCAGTGAGGATTATGAAGACTATTTTATGTAGAAATATATTTTAAACAAATAATGTAGGTGTCTGAAAAGAGGGATGTGGCACTTTATATTATATAGCTAAATTGTTGATCCTTTATACTTTGCATTACAACAATTCACTAATATGTTACAATTTAGGATGACTTTATGATGAGATATCCATTTCCACAATGCTGACAGTTTAGTATTACAAGCATCCAGACAACGTACAACTGTCGTAGCAACTGGTCTGCAACTCAAACCTGAACTCCAGCATTACTTCAGTCTTGAGCAGATGTACAGTGCTTTCTTCTAAGCTTCTCACCATGTGCATTAGGAGCTGCAGCAAGTCAGATATTCCATGCCTTATTTCCTGACTATAGGAGGCTCAACATCATCTACTCTTTTCTATCATCTATTCCTCCACAGCCTTACTGTGCCTGACCCACAGCTCTTATTTATTGGATTTCAGTTTATTCAATCATGGAGGCTCAGTATCAGATATGTGGATTACCTGTGGCAGCCTGCCTGTATAGGCAGCCCATCATGGACTGCCCACTCCACTTATTAAAGTGTAAGTAAACTAAAAACACTCTGCTTATTAAAGTGGAAGTAAACTAAAAACAAAAAAATCACACTTACCCTTGATCCCTCAATGGCACTGGTCCTTCTTGTGATCCGGTCCTGCATCATCCTGGGATTCCTCTTCATCCTCTTCACTGGGCACCACCACCTTCTGCCTTATCTTCCAGGCTTTTTGCTCCATAGTGAGGTAGCTGCTATGAAGGGGGAAAAAAAGAGCACTTGGAGAAAAAGATGCCCCTTCTGCGCATGCCCGAGATCAGGGCATGTGGAGAAGGAGCAGCCAGAGCCTTCCAGGATGCATGATGTAGGGCACGACGATCAAGACTTAAAGCAGCAGTCTTTACACCCTTTACATAGAAGTGTTGTCTACTTTTCTACGTAAAGTAAAAATGTTGAGTTTAGGTAAGCTTTAAGACATTTTGATGCCTATTAAACCTGTGCATAGGCAATAAAAGTAAAGTTTAGGACAGTCAAGATATACAGAGTGTGGCCAAAATATTCCTATATCACCTAACTAAGGTCACCCCTCCCTCATCCACCCAGACTAGCTTTATGCCATGGAAGAATGCAGACATTTAGATTAATATTTTTATCAGTATAGGATAGTAGAAGGTTGTCCCTTTTCTATATTCCATAAAGCGTTGCATAGGGATTTGAAAGGCTGTGCATCAAAATACAGCTGAATTGATGGGTGAAAAGTTTAAAAATACAGGCCATTAACCTCCTGGGCGTTACACTGATGTCTAGATTTCTGTACCAAAAGCGTTACACTGTTTTTCATGAAATTTTTTTTTTTTTACATTTTAGACCTGTAAGTTACAGAAATATGTCCGAGCAAGGGTCTAGTAGATATCATGAATATAAAA